>NC_086114.1:342083-684166 GCF_963921235.1 Mobula hypostoma | reverse complement strand
ACAAGGTGACAGTGGGAAAATGGGGTTGAGTAAACAAACCAAAAGTAGCCATGATTGAATGGCAGGGCAGACCTAATGGGCTGAAATGTCTAATTCTGCTCCTATATCTTATGGTCTTACAGTATACCATCAATATAGTGGTAAATTACAAAATTTTTAATTGTTTCTGATTTTGTGAACATTTCTCTTCCATCTTCAAATCTGGCACCAACAATCCAACACATCCTGACCTGTTTGGAGCTCCTCCTCAACTTCACACATGAGTATTTGAGGAAGAAAGTTTTTTCACTCAGTGCTGGCTGCAACCTGGAAACTTCAACTTCTCTGAGAAGTTGAAGGAGACTGGTACTCTCACATTTAAAAAGCATTTGGATGAGCACTTGAATTGCCAAGACAGAGAAGTGCTAGTAAATTAGATAAATAGGTACTTGACAGAGCACATCACAGAGCCTGATGAATGGTCTCGGACTGCTTATTCCTTTCCATGGATGCTGCCTGACTCCTGAGTTTCTCCACCATTTTGTATGTGTCGATCTGGATTTCCAGCATCTGCAGAGTCTTGTGTATTTATCACAGGACCTACTTCTGTACATTATGACTTCATGATTCTATGTAATTTTTAAACATGTAATAGCTTGTCAATTTTGAGCCTAATTTTCCAGGAGCTCCTTTTTAATGTTCAGCAGGTTCCTGCTGCTTCCACAGTACCAAAAGTGAGGTGAAGTCAGGGCAGTAAGAATCGTCTGCATGGACTTTGGCAGGCCTTTGACAAAATGGTACATGGTGCTGAGCCAAATGGCTAGATCACCTGGGATACAAGGTGAGCTAGCCAAATAGATACAAAATTGCTTTGGTGGAAAGTGGTAGTAGAGGGATGTTATTCGTACTAGAGAGCTGTGACCATTGATGTCCTGTAGGGATCAGTGTTGGGTCCACTGTTGTTTGTCATCATTACTAACAATTTGGATGATAATATTCTAAACATGGTTAGTAAGTTTGCAACACACACAAAATGCTGGAGGAACTCAGCAGGCTAGGCAGCAGCTATGGAAAAAATTATAGTCGACGTTTTGGGCCAATATCCTTCCACAGGACTGGAGGAAAAAAAGCTGAGTAGCTTTGAAAGGTGGGGGGAGGGGCGAAAGAAATGCCAGGCGATAGGTGAAATTTGGAGGGGGAGGGATGAAGCAAAGAACTAGGAAGTTGATTGGTGAAAGACAGAAGACCATGGAAGAAAGGAGGGGAGGAGGGGGAGGAACACCAGAGGGAGGTGATGGGTGGGCAAGGAGATAACATGAGAGAGGGACGAGGGGATGGGAAATGGTGAAGGGTGGGAAGGTGGGTGGAGGCATTACTGGAAGTTTGAGAAATCAATGTTCATGCCTTCAGGTTAGAGGCTACCCGAACGGAATATAAGGTGTTGCTCCTCCAACCTAAGTGTGGCCTTATCCCGACAGTGGAGGAGATGATGAATTCCCATTCTGATTGGAGATAATTGATGTAGCTTTGTTGATCAGCTTTGGCAATTAATTTAAGTATCAGATCCAAACAGAAAGCGGAGAAACACTCAGAGGCAGAAAGCTCTGAAAACTTGATCAAAGGATGGGTAACAATGTTGGTATAAGATCCGGGAGAAACTTGCCAAGACAAACATTAATGATCTGAAGGAACCTGAGGGAAGTAAATACTCGGTTTCCTTCAAGTGCTGTGACAGTATGAAATAAACAAGCGATTAGATTATTGGTAACATGTACATTGTAATATACAGTGAAAAGTGGTATTTGTGTCAACTCAAATGAGCAAGGATTGTGCTGGGTAGCCCAAAAGTCTCACCATGCTTTTGGCACCAACAAAATATGCCAATACCTCAAATCCTAACCATACAATTTAGGATGTGGGAGGAAACCGGAGCATCAGAAGGAAACCCACACTGTTATGATAATGCACAAACTCCTTACCTTGACTACTGAGGCCCCACCTTGAGTATTGTGAACAGTTTTGGGCCCTTCATCTTAGAAAAGATATGCTGGCATTGGAGAGGGTCCAGAGGAGGTTCACAAAGATGTTTCCAGGCATGAAATGGTTATCATATGATAGCTCTGGGTCTGTACTCACTGGAACAGAAGGATGAGGGGGGATCTCATTTAAACTTTTTGAATGTTGAAAGGCCTATTCAGTGTAGATGTGGAAAGGATGTTTCCCATGGTGGGATAGTCTACGACAAGAGGACGCAGCTTCAGGATAGAGGGGTGCCCTTTCAAAACAAAGATGCAGAAAAATTTCTTTAGCCAAGGGGGTGGTGAATTTCTGGAATTTGTTGCCACATGCAGCTGTGGAGGCCAGGTTGTTGGGTCTATTGATAGGTTCTTGATTGGACATGGCATCAAAGGTTACGGGGAGAAGGTTGGCATTTGGGGTTGAGGAAGAGAAGAAAAAAGGATCAGCCTTGATTGAATGGCGGAGTAGACTCGATGGGCCAGATGGCCTAATTCTGCTCCTATGTCTTCTGGTCTTACAGATATCATAGGGAATTGAAAGCCAATCTTGAAGCTGGTGCTGTAAAGCGTTGTGCTAACCACAATGCTAATGTCTGTAAAACCACAAGATCATGAAATTAAAAGTTTGGTTCTAACTGGGTGGGATACTTGAAGAAGCAATGAGTCAGATTTGTGGCAGTTACTAGGTTAACAGAATGTAAACAATTCAGTCGGCGGTACTTTGCAGCATAAAATCATTGCTGCCCTCTGCTGTGAGAAACTTAAAGCTTTAAAATCCAATACCATATTCAAGATTATGTGCAACTAGAAATGTATATTTCATCAGCTTTTTCAGCATCACTACACAGAATTGTTGCGACAGTGAGAATATTGTTATAAACCTTATATTTCATTTTAAGTTATCTGCCTAGCTTTACAAAAACAAAGTTGCAGCTGAAGCCATTTCAAGTGTTACCAAGTAACAGTGTATTCAGCACACCTTTAACGCAAACATTTACATTATTACCTCATTTAACATCTCCAGCTTACAGGAAAGGACATATTGAAAAGTAATTGCACTAACATTCTGTCGTAATATCTACATTCTCCATACAGTGCCTGTGGGCATTAACCGCAATCCAGAACATTCTGTCAAAGCACCCTTTCCCACAAGTCTCCTGTTACAAGAACCAAGTTCACTTGATTTGTGTATTACTGATAATGATCTAAAAAGGTCTCTGTTTTATGCTTAATTATTAGCACAAAAGGACTACCATTCACACAGCTACAGTATCAGATACTGCTGTTAACATTTTTTCATGGTTAGTTCACCATAAAAAGAATTAAACCTAGCCTGCTTTCTGTTGTACTTACTTTTTAAATCATTAAGCATTTAAAGTTGGCTTTTGTCAAACTGTAAACCCATCAAAGGGAACAGCTGATCAGCAGATCAATGCAATCCATACATCATATATGAAAAGACGCAATGGAGTCCCACTGAATAAAGCAGATTATCTTCATAAATTCCCCACAATATTAAGGTACAAAGTACAAATTTTAAAGGAGGTTGAATGTAGGTCAGTAAAGCAGTAAATAAAACAAATGCTTTGTAAATGTCAAAAACTATGAAGATGGCGCAAGCGAACAATGCGACCAACAGCAACATCCCACAAGTTCACAAAACTACTTATTTTACTTCTTTCAAATATGATTCACTATGCATGAGCCTGTAATTTACATTTTGATGGTATGTTTTTGGACAGATTGAGTGATCTGGCACTTTGCTGTCTCCGTGGGAGTTTGGTGACGTTTGGAGCGCAGTGTGCGCCGGCCTGAAAGCCTGGAGTCAAGCCCATGATCGACTCCATGGCTTCCCACCAATTGAGCTGTTGAGGGCATGAGCCCATGATCGACTCCATTGCTTTTCTAAGATCAAGGCGTTGAGTAAGGTTGAAGTTGACGAGGACAAGAGTGCAGGATGGGTGGTATGTTTGAAGATAAATAGAGGGATAGCTCAAGCAAAGCGGCCTGTGGAAAGCGGCCAGTGAGTGCGTTGGCTAGTGAAGGAGTGGAGCTTTGAGGCTTTGACTCGAGAGGCTTCGATGAGAAGAGGCGGAGGACAAGCTTGCTCGCAGTTGGTCTTTACAATGTCTCCTGAGACGGTGATGTGCCTCTCATGTGAGATGTGGCAGTCTTGGGGGAACGCCCCTCTCCCGCAGTCACATCTGCCAGAAGTGCATGCGGCTGGGCGATCTGGAAGACCATGTAAGGAATCTGGAGCAGCACCTGGATGACCTTCGACTCATAAGGGAGAATGAGGCAGTCATAGATGAGAGCTACAGGGAGGTAGTCACACCTAGGCTGTCGGAAGCGGGTCGTTGGGTGACAGTCAGAGGGGGGAAAGCGAAGGTGAGCAGACAGGTAGTGCAGAGCACCCCTGTAGCCATTCCCCTGAATAATAAGTTTACCGCCCTGGATACTGTTGGCGGGGACGACCGACCAGGTGTGAGCCACGGTGGCAGGGCCTCCAGCACTGAGTCTGACCCGGTGGCGCAGAAGCGTGGGATGGCGAAGAGGAGAGCTGTTGTCATTGGAGACTCTATAGTCAGGGGAGTAGACAGGAGATTTTGTGGACGTGAGAAGGACACCCGCATGGTTTGTTGTCTCCCAGGTACCAGGGTCCGGGAGCATGACATCCTGGTACGAGAGGGAAAGCAACCAGAAGTCGTGATACATGTTGGGACCAACGACCTAGGGAGGAAGAGGGATGAGGTCCTGAAGTGTGAGTTTTGGGAACTAGGCAGAAGGCTGAAGAACAGGACCTCAAGGGTGGCGTTCACAGGATTGCTGCCAGTGCTACATGACAGTGATGGTAAGAATTGGAGGAGATGGCAGTTGAATGCGTGGCTGAGGAGTTGGTGCAGGGAGCAGGGTTTTAGATTATTGGATCATTGGGATCTCTTCTGGGGAAGGTGGGACCTGTACAGATTGGATGGGTTGCACCTAAACTCGAGGGGGAGCAATATCCTTGCAGGTAGGTTCGCTGGCATGGTTCAGGAGGGTTTAAACTAATTTGCAAGGGGGATGGGACCCAGAGCGATAGAGCAGTGAAAGAAGTGCATGGAGTAAAGCCAGGTCTAACATATAGCAACACATATCAAAGTTGCTGGTGAACGCAGCAGGCCAGGCAGCATCTCTAGGAAGAGGTACTGTCTGGTTCACTAGCAACTTTGATGTGTGTTGCTTGAATTTCCAGCATCTGCAGTATTCCTGTTGTCTAACATACAGAGAGGCTTTGAGGAAAGAGAAGCAGTATAAACGGTGTAAAGACAGTAAGGTAGAAGGGCTGAAATGTGTATACCTCAATGCAAGAAGCATCAGGAACAAAGGTGATGAACTGAGAGCTTGGATACATACATGGAATTATGATGTAGTGGCCATTACAGAGACTTGGCTGGCACCAGGGCAGAAATGGATTCTCAATATTCCTGGATTTCAGTGCTTTAAAAGGGATAGAGATGGGGGGAGAAAGGGGAGGAGGGGTGGCATTACTGGTCAGGGATACCATTACAGCTACAGAAAGGGTGGGTAATGTAGCAGAATCCTCTTTTGAGTCAGTATGGGTGGAAGTCAGGAACAGAAAGGGAGCAGTTACTCTATTGGGGGTATTCTATAGGCCTCCTGGTAGCAGCAGAAAAACAGAGGAGTAGATTGGGAGGCAGATTTTGGAAAGGTGCAAAATTAACAGGGTTGTTATCATGTGTGACTTTAACTTCCCTAATATTGATTGGCACCTGATTAGTTCCAAGGGTTTAGATGGGGCAGTTTGTTATGTGTGTCCAGGACGGATTCCTGTCACAGTATGTGGACAGGCCGACCAGGGGGCATGCCATACTAGATCTAGTACTAGGTAATGAATCGGGTCAGGTCACAGATCTCTCAGTGGGTGAGCATCTGGGGGGCAGTGACCACCGCTCCCCGGCCTTTAGCATTAACATGGAAAAGGATAGAATCAGAGAGGACAGGAAAAGTTTTAATTGGGGAAGGGCAAATTATGAGGCTATAAGGCTAGAACTTGCGGGTGTGAATTGGGATGATGTTTTTGCAGGGAAATGTACTATGGACATGTGGTCGATGTTTAGAGATCTCTTGCAAGATGTTAAGGATAAATTTGTCCCGTTGAGGAAGATAAAGAATGGTAGGGTGAAGGAACCATGGGTGACTAGTGAGGTGGAAAATCTAGTCAGGTGGAAGAAGGCAGCATACATGAGGTTTAGGAAGCAAGGATCAGATGGGTCTATTGAGGAATATAGGGAGGCAAGGAAGGAGCTTAAGAAGGGGCTGAGAAGAGCAAGAAGGGGGCATGAGAAGGCCTTGGCGAGTAGGGTAAAGGAAAACCCCAAGGCATTCTTCAATTATGTGAAGAAAAAAAGGATGACAGGAGTGAAGGTAGGACCGATTAGAGATAAAGGTGAGAAGATGTGCCTGGAGGCTATGGAAGTGAGCGAGGTCCTCAATGAATACTTCTCTTCGGTATTCACCAATGAGAGGGAACTTGATGATGGTGAGGACAATATGAGTGAGGTTGATGTTCTGGAGCATGTTGATATTAAGGAAGAGGAGGTATTGGAGTTGTTAAAATACATCAGGACGGATAAGTCCCCGGGGCCTGACGGAATATTTCCCATGCTGCTCTATGAGGCGAGGGAAGAGATTGCTGAGCCTCTGGCTAGGATCTTTATGTCCTCGTTGTCCACGGGAATGGTACCGGAGGATTGGAGGGAGGCGAATGTTGTCCCCTTGTTTAAAAAAGGTAGTAGGGATAGTCCAGATAATTATAGACCAGTGAGCCTTACATCTGCCGTGGGAAAGCTGTTGGAAAAGATTCTTAGAGATAGGATCTATGGGCATTTAGAGAATCACGGTCTGATCAGGGACAATCAGCATGGCTTTGTGAAGGACAGATCGTGTCTAACAAGCCTGATAGAGTTCTCTGAGGAGGTAACCAGGCATATAGATGAGGGTAGTGCAGTGGATGTGATCTATATGGATTTTAGTTAAGGCATTTGACAAGGTTCCACATGGCATTCAGAAAGTCAGAAGGCATGGGATCCAGGGACGTTTGGCCAGGTGGATTCAGAATTGGCTTGCCTGCAGAAGGCAGAGGGTCATGGTGGAGGGAGTACATTCAGATTGGAGGGTTGTGACGAGTGGTGTCCCACAAGATTATGTTCTGCGACCTCTACTTTTCGTGATTTTATTAACGACCTGGATGTAGGGGTAGAAGGGTGGGTTGGCAAGTTTGCAGATGACACAAAGGTTGGTGGTGTTGTAGATAATGTAGAGGATTGTCAAAGATTGCAGAGAGACATTGATAGGATGCAGAAGTGGGCTGAGAAGTGGCAGATGGAGTTCAACCCGGAGAAGTGTGAGGTGGTACACTTTGAAAGGACAAACTCCAAGACAGAGTACAAAGTAAATGGCAGGATACTTGATAGTGTGGAGGAGCAGAGGGATCTGGGGATACATGTCCACAGATCCCTGAAGGTTGCCTCACAGGTGGATAGGGTAGTTAAGAAAGCTTATGGGGTGTTAGCTTTCATAAGTCGAGGGATAGAGTTTAAGAGTCGCGATGTAATGATGCAGCTCTATAATACTCTGGTGAGGCCACACTTGGAGTACTGTGTCCATTTCTGGTCGCCTCACTGTAGGAAGGATGTGGAAGCATTGGAAAGGGTACAGAGGAGATTTATCAGTATGCTGCCTGGTTTAGAGAGTATGCATTATGATCAGAGATTAAGGGAGCTAGGGCTTTACTCTTTGTAGAGAAGGAGGATGAGAGGAGACATGATAGAGGTGTACAAGATAATAAGAGGAATAGATAGAGTGGATAGCCAGCACCTCTTCCCCAGGGCACCACTGCTCAATACAAGAGGACATGGCTTTAAGGTAAGGGGTGGGAAGTTCAAAGGGGATATTAGAGGAAGGTTTTTTACTCAGAGAGTGGTTGGTGCATGGAATGCACTGCCTGAGTCAGTGGTGGAGGCAGATACACTGGTGAAGTTGAAGAGACTACTAGACAGGTATATGGAGGAATTTAAGGTGGGGGCTTATATGGGAGGCAGGTTTTGAGGGTCGGCACAACATTGTGGGCCGAAGGGCCTGTAATGTGCTGTACTATTCTATATTCTATAATTTGGATGATGGAATTGATAGCTTTGTTGAAAAGTTTGCAGATGATATGAAGATAGGTGGAGGGGCAGGTAGTTTTGAGGAAGTAAAGGGACTACAGAAGAACTGAGAGAGGTTAGGAGAATGGGCAAAGAAATGGCAGGTGGAATACAGTGTCGGCAAGTGTACGGTCATACACTTTAATAGAAGAAATAAAAGGGATGACTATTTTCTAAATGGAGAGAAAATACAAAAAACTGAGGTGCAAAAGGGGTTAGGAGTCCTTGTGCAGGATTCCCTAAGGGTTAATTTGCAGGTTGAGTCTGTGGTAAGGAAAGCAAATACAATGTTAGCATTCATTTCAAGAGGACTAGACTATAAAAGCCAGGATGCAATGTTGAAACTTTATAAATCACTAGTGAGGCCTCACTTGGAGTATTGTGAGCAGGTTTGAGCCCCCTATCTTAGAAAGTATGTGAAGAAACTGGAGAGGGTTCAAAGGAGATTCACGAAACTGATTCCAGGATTGAATGGCTTGTCAGATGAAGAGCGTTTGAGCTCTGGGCCTGTATTCATGGAATTCAAAAGAATGAGTGGTGACCTCATTGAAATCTATCGAATGGTGAAAGGTCTTGATAGAGTGAAAGCGGAGAGAATATTTCCTCTGGTGGGAAAGTGTAACACCAGAGGACTCAGAATAGAGGGGTGTCCTTTTAGAATGGAGATGAGGAGGAATTTCTTTAGACAGAGAGTGGTGAATCTGTAGAATTCGTTGCCACAGGCAGCTGTGGAGGCCAAGTCTTTATGTATATTTAAGGCAAAGGTTCATAGATTCTTGACTAGTCAGGGCATGAAGGGATACAGGGAGAAGGCACGACATTGGGGCTGATAGGAAAATTGGATCAGCCATGATGAAATAGCAGATCTGACTTGATAGGCCAAATGGCCTAATTCTGCTTCTATAGTTTATGGTCTTTTACAGGGAATGATCTGTCCGGATGGCATGCAAATGAAATCTTTTCACTGTATCTTAGTACATTTGGCAACAATAAAGAAATTATCAGTTAAAATGGTTTCAGAACAGATGCTTTGAGCCAAAAGCAAGATTTTGAAGCATAATTTTGTTTAAGCTATAAACTGCATTTAGCGATTAGTCTCAAAGTTTGCAACAAATTGCAGTAATCTTATCAGCAGGGTAAAACAAGTTTAAAAAATTCTAATAGTACCAGCAGGATTATTTCCATTTTGTTTTTATGGTTAACTGGCCAATGCTATTTCTACTGTCCCATTTTCCACAAGGACAAACAGAACAGTACCTCACCCCAAACACCAGTAGCTTCCTAAGCACTTCACAGAGCAGCTGACCAGACTACCTCCATGCTGCATCTGGTACATTAGCTGATTTATCGAGCCCAGTGAACTACAGAACAGGTTTCCCAATTTAGAAGTAGTCAGCAGAATGACACTGTATTAATCTTGCAATTTTGTACAGCCCTTCTTTAAAACCAGTTAGCTGCATAACTTGAGGGTAAATCAACTGAATGTTCTTGGGTACCCATGAATTAAATGTGACTTAACTACTTATATTTACTGTTAAACTAATAAGAAATGTTATTGTAACTTTTAGGAAAATAAATGGCTTTGGGAGTGCTGTACCATATGGGGATGAATAGGTAGTCCAGGGAGGGTAGCACCTCTGGTGAAGATGCTTGCCGTGTTCATTCTGGGGCAGCTCCCTCACCTCCACCATACAATTAGCTCTCACCTGTGGTTCCAAGTAGATGTTTGCATGGGACATCAGCCACAGCCCTGTACATTGTTTCGACAGGTGGACTAAACCAGCTAAGGGTAACCGGCGACCTAAAACACTGTGTGATAGGGGTGTCCTAGCATGTGAAGTCAGCTCTGTCAGACCAGACAGATGAGATCTATAGTGAGATTCAATGCCAGGAAGGCAATACTGAAACACTCCATGGTGAGCAAAGGACATGACCAGGCACAGAAGAAATCATGGTCATCCACTGCAACCAAGGAAGATTCCAGTTCGTAACACTTGTTTGTACCACTGGACCCAAACTTCTGAGGTCAAGAGAGTGGAACTGCCTCAGTGCAACAGCTTTTCCACTATAAAATATCCCCCCCCACCCCAAAGGTTTCCTGACATCATTCATCAGTCTCCAGTGAATTCAAACAGCCTTAAGTTCTCAGAGGACAAAATGATATGAACAATGCTGAATGATATTCAGACAAAACAAGATGTAGCACATAATTCTATATATTATTCACCTTTCCTTATTAGGATCTATTATGTAGTTAAAACAGCCAACCCTTTTGTGCATAGAGAGAGCCCAAGTCATCATGCAAAGTTCAACATTAACTCCACCAATACCTTTATGTACTGAATGATATGAGAATAAGGGTGTATTGTTACTCATAAGCCCATAAGATATAGGAGCAGAATTCAGCCATCTGGCAAATCAAGTCTGCTCCGCCATTCAATCATGACTGATTCTGTTTTCCCTTGTTCAACCCCAATCCCGGCCTTCTCACCATAACCTTCGATGCCATGTCCAATCAAGAACCTATCAATCTCTGCCTTAAATACACCCAATGACCTAGCCTCCACAGCTGTATGTGGCAACAAATTCCACAAAATCACCACCCTTTTGCTGAAGAAATTTCTCCGCATCTCTGTTTTGAATGGACACCCCTCTATCCTGAGGCTGTGCCCTCCTGTCCTAGACTCCCCACCATGGTAAACATCCTTTCCACATCTGCCATCTCCTTGTCCCCTGTTTTTTAGCAGTCCTATATCCACTCTCATCACTGTTATTTTTTACATACTTGAAAAAGCTTTTACCATCCACTTTGATATTGTTTGCTAGCTTGCTTTCATATTTCACCTTTTCACTTCTAATGATTCCATTAATTGCTTTCTGTAGATTTTTAAAAGCTTCTCAATCTTCTACCTTCCCGCTAATTTTTGCATTGATGCATGCCCTCTCTTTTGTTTTTATATTAACGCCGACTTCTGTTGTCAGCCATGGTTGTATTATTTTGCCACTTGAGTATTTCTTCATTTTTGGAATGCATCTGTCCTCCACCATCCTCATTTTTCCCAGAAACTCATGTCATTGCTCTTCTGCTGTCATCCCTGCTAGCATCTCCTTCCAGTTTACCTTGGCTAACTCCTCTCTCATACCACTGTAATTCCCTTTACTGAAATATTGCTCTGTCAGACTTTACTTCCTCCTTATCAAATTTCAAGTTGAACTCAGTCATATTGTAAGCAACACACAAAATGCTGGAGAAACTCAGCAGTCCAGGCAGCATCTAAGGAAAAAAGTATTGTCGACATTTTGGGCCAAAACCCTTTGGCAGGACTGGAGAAAAAATGCTGAGGAGTAGATTTAAAAGGTGTGGGGGTGGGGGAGAGGAATGAGGAATGAGTGAGGATTTGGTTAGTGTTGACTGGGAAGACAGGCTATATGGTGGGACAGTTGAGGAACAGTAGAAGACTTTCGAAGGGATTTTTCACGGTGCTCAACAAAAGCATATTCCAGTTAAAGCAAGATAATAAGGGTGGGGAGAGCCAGCCTTGGATAACTAAGGAAATAAAAGAAGGCATCAAACTAAAAGTTGTTGCATACGAAGCCATCAAGAGTACTGGGAAACTAGAAGACTAGGAAAACTTGAAAAAGCAACGAAGTACGAAGTGAGAATAAAGAAAGGGAAGCCAGATTATGAAAATAAACTAGCACAAAATATAAAAACGGATAGTAAAAGTTTTTATAATTATATAAAGTGGAAAAGGGTGGCTAAAGTGAACACAAGTCCTTGGAGGACGAGAAGGGTGATGAGGAAATAACAGGGGCTTTGATTGACTATTTTGTGTTGATCTTCACAGTGGAGGGCAGGCCTAACATGCTGAAGAGAGATGTTATGGATGCGATGGGAAGTGAGGACCTCGATACAATAGCTATCACTAAAGTGGTAGTGCTGAGCAAACTTGTGGGCCTGAAGATAGATAAGTCCCCTGATCCAGATGGAATGCATCCCAGGGTACTGAAAGAAATGGCAGAAGTTATAGAAGAGGCTTTGGTGATAATTTACCAAAATTCTCTGGACTCTGGACAGATCTCGGCTGATTGGAAGACAGCAATTGTCATCCCACTGTTCAAAAAGGATGTAGGCATTAGCCAGTTAGTTTAACATCTGGGAAAATGTTCAAAGCTATCATTATAAAAGAAATAGCGAGGCATCTGGAAAGAAACGGATCCATCAGGCAGATGCAGCATGGATTCAGCAAAGGCAAGTCCTGTTTAACAAACATACCGGAGTTCTTTGAGGATAGAGGAGAACAGATGGGTGTTATCTTCTTGGATTTCCAGAAGGTGTTCGATAAGGTAAGGTACAAAAGACTTATCCATAAGATAAGGATGCATAGAGTTGGAGTGTGATGTATTAGCATGGGTAGAAGATTGGTTAACTAATAGAAAGCAGAGAATTGGGATACATGTGTGTTACTGCGGTTGGTAATCAGTGTTGAGCAGTGTGCCACAGGAGTCGGTGCTGGGATGGCAACTGTTCACAATATATATTAACAATCTGGGAGAGGGGATTGAGTGTAGTGTATCTAAGCTTGCTGATGATACTAAATTGAGCGGAAAAGCAAATTGTGCAGAAAATATGGAGAGTCTGCAAAGAGTGTGAGTGGGCAAGGGTCTAGCAGGTGGAGTACAATGTTAGTAAATGTGATGTCATCCACTTTGGAAGGAAAAGTGAAAGAGCAGATTATTATTTAAATGGTAAAAAATTGCAGCATGCTGCTGTGCAGAGGGGCTTGGGAGTGCTAGAGCATGAATCACAAAAGGTTGGTCTGCAGCTGCAGCAGGCTATCAAGAAGGCAAATGGAATGTTGGCCTTCATGGCTAGAGGGATTGAATTTAAGAACGGAGAGGTTATGCTGCAACTGTACAGGGTTCTGGTGAGGCCGCACCTGGAGTACTGTGTGCAATTCTGGTCTCTTTACTTGAGGAAGGATATACTGGCCTTGGAGGCCACGCAGGGGAGGTTCACCAGGTAGATTCCAGGGATGAGAGGGTTACACTATGAGGGGAAATTGAGTCGCCTGGGACTGTACTCACTGGAATTCAGAAGAATGAGAGTAGATCTTATAGAAACATATAAAATTATGAAAGCTATAGATAAGAGAGGCAGGAAAGTTGTTTCCACTGGTAGGTGAGACTAGAACTCGGGGACATAGCCTCAAGATTTGGGGGAGTAGACTTAGAATGGAGATGAGGATGAACTGCTGTTCCCAGGGAGTGGTGGATCTGTGGAATTCTCTGCCCAATGAAGCAGTGGCGGGTACCTCAGTAAATATATTTAAGGCCAAGGTTAGATATATTTTTGCATTGTAGGGGAATTAAAAGGTTATGGGGAAAAGGCAGGTAAGTGGAGACGAATCCATGGCCAGATCAGCCATGATCTTATTGAATGGCAGAGCAGGCTCGACGGGCCAGGTGGCCTACTCCTGCTCCTATTTCTTATGTTCTTATGAACTGTAAATGCAAAATTTCAACAGTAGGTGGCAGGACAAGTACGTAATTTCTGGAATTCAAATTCAGATCAAAGACTTTCCAAACAGATTTTAAATATTATAAAGCAAAAAAAATGCAGATTGTGGAAATCTGAAAAGGCTGTATTAGGTCAGCAGCATTTCTGTAGGCAGAAGCAGAATTAATTCCCATAACTAAGAACATCAAGCATGCCTTCTATTGCAGAAGGGAGAAGAGTGAAGTGCTTAAATTTGTGACAGGGAGAATTTGTGGCCAATAGAGAATGAATGACACCAGGGATGATAGTACTACTGGCTGACACGGAAGAGTGGAGGTTTATTAATCACAGTTGATCTTTCTCCAGATGGAAATGGAAGCAGAGGAGAGCCAAAGAAACTGAGCAAAACACAGCACAGCACCGTACACGGCTGGAAATATAAAATAGAAGTGTCTAAAACATTCAAACTGGAAAAGCTAAAACTGTTGAATGTGGTGTAAAGTCATGAGAACCTTAATACACCAAGTAAAAAGATAAAATGTTGTTCCTCAATCTTCTTATTGGGCTTCATTGGGACAGCATAGCAGGCCAAAGATGGTGTCAGCCTGGTCTCTGACATCAATGTGCAGAAGGTAACCATGGGCAGATTGACCAATGTCTGTGTACCAGAGGACTCTGATTGACAGGCTATACTCAGGGATGTATATCGAGACGTATAGTGGTGTTAGAAAGTTTGTGAACCCTGTAGAATTTTCTCTACTTCTACACAAATATGATCTAAAATGTGATCAAATCTTCACTCAAGACATGAAACTAGATAAGGAGAACACAATTGAATAAATAACACAAAAACATTAGACTTCTTCATTTATTTATTGAGAAGAATCATCCAATATCACATATATTTGTTGGAAAAAGTATGTGAACCTTTGCTTTCAATAACTGGTGTGACCCTCCCTTGTACAATAACTTCAACCAAACATTTCCGATAACTGTTCCTCCTTTCAAAACTGCTTCAACTCTGGGATGTCGTTGGTCTTCTTTGCATGAACTGCTTGTTTCAGGGCCTTCCACAACATTTCTATACGATTAAGGTCAGGACGTTGCCTTGACCATTCCAAAACAAACCACTTCTTCTTTTTAAACCATTCTTTTGTTCATTTCTCTTGCCTTTCAGATCATTGTTGCATTAGCCAGCTTCTATTAAACTTCAGGTAACGGATTGCTGCCCTGACATTCTCCTGTAAAACGTCTTGATACAATTTTGAATTCATTGTTCCCTCAACAACTGCAAGCTGTCCAGACCTTAAGGCAGCAAAGCAGCCCCAAACCAAGCTTCACAGTTGGGGTAACATACATCAAAGTTGCTGGTGAACGCAGCAGGCCAAGCAGCATCTGTAGGAAGAGGTGCAGTCGACGTCAGGACTAACGAAGGGTCTTGGCCTGAAACGTCGACTGCACCTCTTCCTACAGATGCTGCTTGGCCTGCTGCGTTCACCAGCAACTTTGATGTATGTTGCTTGAATTTCCAGCATCTGCAGAATTCCTGTTGTTCACAGTTGGGGTGAGGTTTTGGTGTTGGTGTGCAGTGCTCTTTTCTCCCCCATACGTAACAATGAGCATTTCTGCCAAAAAGTTCAACTTTTGTCCCATTTCTTCATAGAACACTGTCCCAAAAACGTTGTAGAACATCCAGGTGGTCTTTTGCAAACTTGAGATGTGCAGCAATGTTTTTTTTGGACAGCAGTGGCTTCCTTTGAGGTACCCTTCCAGGAACACTATTCTTGTTTAGTGTTTTTCTTACAATGGACACATGAACAGCGACTTTATCAAGTTCTGGAGATTTCTGCAGGTCTCTTGCTATTACCCTTGAGTTCTTTTTCACCTCCTTCAGCATTGCTCACTGTGCTCTTGATGTGATGTTTGCAGGATGCCCACTCCCTTTGTAGAAAATTTCTCTTACTGATGAACACGTAGAGCTTTAGAAATGATTTTGTGGCCTTTTCCAGCTTCATGCATCTCTACAATTCTTCTAAGGTCCTTTGAAAGTTGTTTTGAGCGAGGAATGGTGCACATAAACAGATCTTTCTTGAGAAGACCAGGATCTGTCAGTAACCTGACTTTGTGTGTCTTGTTTTATACGGCAGGGTACCTCTACAACCCACACCTCCAATTTCATCTCATTGATTGGAACACCTGACTCCAAATAGCTTTTGTAGAAGGCATTGCCCCACATACTTTTTCCAACAAATACATGTAATATTGGATCATTTTCTTGATAAACAAATGAACAAATATAATGTTTTTTGTGTTATTTATTTAATTGGGTTCTCTATCTAGTTTTAGGACCTGAGTGAAGATCTGATCACATTTTAGGTAATATTTATGTAGAAATAGAGAAAATTCTAGAGGGTTCACAAACTTTCTAGCACCACTGTATTTTGTACTAAATTGCAGCTGCAAGGACATTGGACTGCCTGAAACTTGCTAGGCATCCAGTATAACAAGATGTACCAGCATAGGACCCACACTATGAGTGGTAGGGGAACATAGAGTGGAAATGAACAGAGAGATCTGGAAGAACAAGTGATTGACAGGAAGATGAAAATAGTATTTAGCACGCTGGCCTTCACCTGTCAGGGCACTGAGTACAAGAGTTGGGACAAGACATTGTAGTTGTACAAGTCATTGGTGAGGTCAGTTGCGTACAGTTTTGTTCAACCTGTTATAGGAAGGATGTGGCCAAATGGGAAAGAGTTCAGAGAAGATTTATAAGAATGTTGCCGTGACTTGAGGGCCAAGCTATAGGGAGTGATTGGACATGCTAGGTACTATATCAGTGGTGAATAGGGTGTAGCAAGAATTGGTGCTGAGCCCGCAACTGTTCTCAATATACATTGGCTATCTGGAAGAGGGGGCCAAGTGTAGTGTATCTAAGTTTGCTGATGACACTAAATTGAGTAGAAAAGCAAATTGTGCAGAGGGTATGGAGAGTCTGCAGAGCAATATAGATAGGTTAAGTGAGTGGGCAAGGGTCTGTCTGGCAGATGGAGTACAGAGCTGGTAAACCCACTTTGGAAGGAAAAATGGAAGATCAGAATATTTTTAAATGATAAAAGATTGCAGCATGCCGCTGTACAGAGGGATTTGGGAGTGCTTGTGTATGAATTACAAAAAGTTCATTTGCAGGAGCAACAGGCTATCAAGAAGCCAAATGGAACGTTGGCCTTCATTGCTAGAGGGATTGAATTTAACAGCAGGGAGCTTATGCTGCAACTGTGCAGGGCACCTGGAGTATTACGTGCAGTTCTGGTCTCCTTACTTGAGGAAGAATATACTGGTTTCGGAAGCAGTTCACCAGGTTGATTCCAGAGATGAAGGGGTTAACTATGATGAGAGTTTGAGTCGCCTGGGACTGTACTCACTAGAATTCAGAAGAATGAGAGCTCTTATAGAAACATAAAATTATGAAAACGATAGATAAGATAGAGGCAGGAAAGTTGTTTCTACTGGTAGGTGACACTAGAAATAGGGGACATGGCCTCAAGATTTGGGGGAGTAGATTTAGGATGGAGATGAGGAAGAACTACTTTTCCCAGAGAGTGGTGAATCTGTGGAATTCTCTGCTCAATGAAGCAGTGGAGGCTACTTCAGCCAAATGAAACAGTGGAAGCCACCTCTGTAAATATACTTAAGACAAGTTTGGATAGATTTTTGCATAGTAGGGTAATTAAGAGTTATGGGGAAAAGGCAGGTAGGTGGAGATGAGTCCATGGTCAGATCAGTCATGATCTTATTGAATGGCGAAGCAGGCTTGACAGGTCAGATGGCCTACTCCTGCTCCTATTTTTTAGGTTCTTATTCCTTTGTGAACCTTATAGAAATGTTTAAAATTAAGAGAGATTGATAAAGTGGATGGTAATTGACTTTTCCCCAGGGTAGAAGCAACATTTCCTCTATTATTATTATTTTGTTTTTCACAGCTGCTCAGACCAACCATTGCTATGAGCAGGAAATTTTTAGACAGCCTGAAAACTGAGTGGCACGTTATTTTCTCTCTAACATGCTCATCAAGCAAACACAAACCACAAATCACAACACAAGTAAACGATGTCAGGCAGTCAAAACAACTAGCAGGCACAATGGCAACAGTCAAAGGTTTTGACTAGATGGCATCGGACTGGCAGTTATTACCAATGAGCTATTGACTTCCATTCTGTTTATTGTTACAGTTTATAACAGTGTTGCAGCTTGAAACACTTAATGTATGTAAATATGTTGAAGCTCAAAAATTTTTCCAAGGTTGTGGCACGTTTATTATTCAGAAAATTTATGGATATTCATTAACATAATTAATTACAAGATCTTTCACAATTATATTAGAATAGATTTCAAAATATCAGCAGAATTACATTAACATTATATAAAAGAAAATTCTGGCTACTCAGCAACAAAAGCTATGTGCACAGGAATATTTCACACCCTGGAGGGAACAGTGGATAGGAGAGTCCAAAAGTAGGGCATATAATGTAGATTTAGGGAGAAAGGAGAAAGAGTTAAAAGACTTGAGAGATGATGTTCCTCACACAGAGGGTGGTGAGAATATGAAACGCACTGTCAGAGAAGGTGGTGAGATACAATTGTATCATGTAAGGAGCACTTAGAGGGGTGGGACTACAATGGATATGGGCTAAAAAGGTAAGAGTTCTGCACGGACTAGAAGGGCCAAGATGGCCTGTCTCCGTGCTGTAACTGTTATATGGTTCTATGGTTAAAAACAGGAAATTCGGACTAGCTGGAGTGGGTGGGGGGGGGGGCACTGTGGTTAGCATGGGCTGGTAAAGTCAACAAGTCTGTATCTGTACTGTATTGCTCTAAGACTTTGTATGTAAGGGGATGCTGCAGCCCAGCACACATCAGGAAGCTGGAGTACATGCTGAGGGAGCCCAGTGCAGCCCATGTAAAGGCTCTGTAGAGAAGCACTGCATCTATGGTTCTTTATCCAGAATACACTGGGGGACTGGGTCCTTTTGGTGGCCCCAGTGTTCTGTACAGTGAATGTACTCAGGCTACACATGTATAAAAGTGAGAGCACTATATAGAGCTCTTCTAGGCTTTTCCGATACCTTAGAACTCATCTTGCAAACGGCTGCTCACAGGCACGTGTTTAAGCAATGCTGACTAGAATGTCATTCCGAATCCAGGGGAGAAGCGGCTGCTCAGGGTGCGTTGCCTTTTTTCGTAACAGTGAGGTTTCGTAAAGCGAGCGTTCGAAAAGCGGGGGACACCCGTATCACTAAACCCTTCAAAATCCCTTACAAAAGGCTAATATGCCATATACCAACCTAACTAAGTACACACTTATATTGTGATTCATGTTCATTTCTCTAAGTAACAACTTATGGCTGCTGTCCATTTAAGTATATATCTTTTTCATTCTTTACTGTAATTCTTTACTATTGCCCACGTCACCAACAATAACTTCAGAATACCCATATTTAACAGTGTATACACAGAAGCCCTGTGACTAGTAATTTTATAAAATACTGATGATAAAAGGTGACAATTTCAGTTTTAATGAATTCTTTGACTGTACCTTTGACATATGTACAGCTTCTCACAGTGAAATTAAAGTGTGTACCATCGCCAGCTTTACAGAACATTCTAGATTTGAAACCCAAGAAAATTCTACTCATTTAAATCAATCAAAACTCATAGGCTAGGAGACTCATAGGCTCAGATATTCCTTGAAGTTGAAAACATTTTAAGATTGCAAGTCTGAGCTGTTTTTGGAATCAACTCCTCCCACGTGGAGGTTTTTTGTTTGGGTAAGAAGGTGAGGAATTGAGGATATAAAAAAATCATTTTGAACCTACGTAACCTCTGGCTAAAAGAATAATTGGGACTGAATAGGAATGTTTGAACTCTGTCTTCAGCAGTTAGCTAAAAAAAAAAACCTGGCTTATACTGGATCTCCCTTGGTGTGCAGAGAGACCACATTGAGAGTTGATAACATTATACATTGTACCCTCATTTGAGTATGGGGAGGAGGACACACTGATAAGGACAGGAATGAACATCGGTCTGTAATTAAGGGGAGGGGAGGAGAAGATGGAGGCGCGATGCAGCACGCGTGGCCGCTCTAAGTTGATATCGTATTTGTTAAGTAGGTACCGTGCACAATCCTGATTTGATGGAGACAGATGTGAGAAGCATGGAGGAACATCTGGAGAATCTTCTGAAATGCCTGCTTCGCTGCCGCTGCTATTGTGCGATCGAGAATCTCCGGAGGGGAAGGCCCCAGATCCTCGGCTTTGCCTACTGCCTGTTGCCGGGGTTGAAGCACTCCGCAGAGTTGGTGCTCGGTGTTGAAGGCTCAAAGTTTTCGGACGGACTCAAGAGTCGGCTGTGGTCAGGTGCTTCCAGGGTGCTGCATCGGCAAGTTTGCGGCGCTGGAGGTTGATGGCAGGGAGAATTTCTCCCTTCTACCGTCTGCATGCGATGATGGGACTTTCGAGAGACTTTGACACTTTTTTTTTACTGTGCCCATGGTCTGTTCTTTATCAAATTACGGTATTGCTTTGTACAGTTGTAACTATATGTTATAATTATGTGGTTTTTGTCAGTTTTTTTAGTTTTAGTTTGTCTTGTGTTTCTGTGATACATACTGGAAGAACATTGTATCATTTCTTAATGCATGCATTACTAAATGACAATAAAAGAGGACTGCGTGTCCTCATAATCTAATCTAATTAAGTCAGGGCCTTGTAAAAGGAATAACTAATGAGGACTAGACAGTACATCCATCTGTAATTAAAACCTTGATTTAGTGAACTCTTATCTGTAGCTCAGTTTTGTACCAACAGACTTGGTGGGAGTACCAGTTCTAATAACATCTGCAACAGTAATGAATGGGGCTTACTATGTATAAATATACAGCTGTAACCTGACTACGTGGGTCCACTTGTCGGACGGTGGCAGTACTTACTTGCCTTCCCTTTGACAACTGGGTCTCAAACTCCTGCAGGAGGATGCGAAATAAACTATTGTAACTATAAGAAGCTGGTCTCCCGAGTTTTATTCAGATTCGACTTTAACATTTGGCGCCATGATTGAACAGGATCCCAATAGAGGAAGTGCCAAACAGACGGGCTGAGTAAGCGGTTGGACCACTCTTGGGACTGCAGAGATCGACTCGACACCAAATTGGTATTTTACCATTTGTCGCTCTCTGTTAGTTCCTTTGGAAGCACGATCCCTCGCCCAAGGCTGATTGCATAACCTTGACGGGATCGAAAAAGAATCTGCTGGGAGACTCGTATAAGGTAGGCAAATTTTATTAATTGAGCAGGAGGCGGTACCGGGTAAATTTTACTAATTGGGCAGGAGGCAGACGTGCCGGGTAAATTTATCTGATTGTTAATTGAGCAGGAGGTTTTGTGCCAGGTAAATTACTTAAAGAACATGGGTCAATTGCAGTCAATTGATATGAGTGGACCAGGAACAGCCCTACACAATATAGAAACCATAGAAACTACAGCACAGAAACAGGCCCTTTGGCCCTTCTTGGCTGTGCCGAACCATTTTCTGCCTAGTCCCATTGACCTGCACACGGACCATATCCCTCCATACACCTCCCATCCACGTATCTGTCCAATTTATTCTTAAATGTTAAAAAAGAACCTGCATTTACCACCTCGTCTGGCAGCTCATTCCATACTCCCACCACTCTCTGTGTGAAGAAGCCTCCCCTAATGTTCCCTTTAAACTCCCCCCCCCACCCTTAACCCATGTCCTCTGGTTTTTTTCTCCCCTTGCCTCAGTGGAAAAAGCCTGCTTGCATTCACTCTATCTATACCCATCATAATTTTATATACCTCTATCAAATCTCCCCTCATTCTTCTACGCTCCAGGGAATAAAGTCCCAACCTATTCAACCTTTCTCTGTAACTGAGTTTCTCAAGTCCCAGCAACATCCTTGTAAACCTTCTCTGCACTCTTTCAACCTTATTTATATCCTTCCTGTAATTTGGTGACCAAAACTGAACACAATACTCCAGATTCGGCCTCACCAATGCCTTATACAAACTCATCATAACATTCCAGCTCTTATACTCAATACTACGATTAATGAAGGCCAATGTACCAAAAGCTCTCTTTACGACCTTATCTACCTGTGACGACACTTTTAGGGAATTTTGTATCTGTATTCCCAGATCCCTCTGTTCCACTGCACTCCTCAGTGCCTTACCATTAACCCTGTATGTTCTACATTGGTTTGTCCTTCCAACGTGCAATACCTCACACTTGTCAGTATTAAACTCCATCTGCCATTTTTCAGCCCATTTTTCCAGCTGGTGTGAGAGTTGTGTGAGAGTTTTCCAGACAAGGAAAAAGATTTGCGAATGTTGAGTGCAGCGCTGAATAAGAAATCGGGGAACAAAATGTGGCCACTGGGGGGGAACCTGGGATATTACCTCATGAGAACAAGCAGTAAATTTGATATGGAAAAAGAACTGTGAAAGAAGTGGAAAATGTTGATAAGGGAATGGAAGGAAAAGGCAGATGTAAAGTGGAACAGTATATTAGCAAGTTGGAGGAATAATGCATGTGACAAAGGGATAGAGGTACAGTATATACTGCAGAAGAAATGCCAAAGGTTGGGAGACGCTAAAGGCAGATCGTGAATGGGGCCGAAAGCGAGCGCAGGAAAAACAACGTAAGCAAACCATGGCTGACTTAGATAGGAGAGAAGGGCAGGAATGTCAGTCTAGAGTTCGAACTAATAGGGAAACAAGGGAGCCCAAACCCATGTCTGGTATACAGACCCTGTTTGAGGACAGTGACTACGATGAGGAGTGGGCACCTACCGTACCCCGCCCCACCTTACCAGGGGCCAAGTGCACCCAGTGCTCCCGAACCCCAATCCTCCCAGTATTCAGATATGGTGGCCGCTCGGGTAAAACAGCGGCGGCAGGGAAGGGGAGGTCCCTATACCCTGAGATCCATAAAGGGAATACTGAGGATTGTTCCAAGATGGGGAGGGAAGAATCCAATAAAACCCCAGAGTTAACGGTTCCACCAAGACAATTGCCTATCCGAATGCTGCCCAGCCCAGTCCATGAGCAGCGGAGGGACAGCCCTCAGTGATTCCTGTGTATGCACCCTGGAAGCCTCAAGAAATGATAACGATCATGAATCAGGCCCCAGCTAGAAAAGAAAAACCAGCACAGTTTGCTCAGTATGTCCGCAGTACTATACAAATGTATACTGCGACCCCGCAAGATTTATTCAGTCTCCGCTGCATGATTCTCTCAGTTGATGAGGGGCGGAAATGGAAGGCAGAATTAAGATACCAAACCTATCAGGAGCTACAGGCAGGAAACCCTAATGAGAAGGAACAGACAGACTAGATTATTCAAGCCTTGGAAAGGGCTCTCCAGCAACCTGTAAGCATCATTAAAGCACTGGAATGCAAACCTAAGCCTGAGGAATCGGGACCAGACTATTGGGAGCAATTTGTGGCCTGCTACGACACTTTTGCAGGAGACCAAGCCACCAATAATGGGAATTAGTTTAATGCCTTACTACTCCAATGCTTACCAACTAAGTTAGCCAACATGATTAAAATAAATAATATGGATTGGCCTGACAATGACCGAAATCGAATGTGACGAGCTTTGACATATTATTGGGACCCGGCTTTCGAATCCCGATCAACCCCGAAGGGAACTAATATTAAAGATGAATATGTTCAACGGGGAGAAGGATGCGAGCGGGCTATATCTGGGGATCAGGACTGGGAAGAAAAACCTACCAAGGGACAGGTGGGGACAACGACCGCATTCTCCGTTTAGAAATTGAAAAGCAAGGATGCTCCCTACTGTGAATACCACCCCTCAGGAAGAACCCGATGTAATATTGCAAGTGGCTGGAATTCCAATTCCGTTTATGATTGATATGGGGGCAACCACAACCACTCTTGATCAGGAAATAGTATCAGAACAGGGATTCCAGCTATTGGACGCGACAAACACTCTGCCTGGGTTCGAAGGCACTGAACGTACATATTCACATACCCAGCCACTGTAGGTGGAATTCCAGGGGAACCAGTGTGAGGTTTCATTAACAGTCACCACCAGCCTGGGTTGTAATTTAGCAGGGAGAGACTTGCTCTGTCTGTCGTGTGACGGAATCTTAAGTTTTATTCATTTTAGACTGTGCCTTTAAGAATCATGCCTGTAAGAGAGACAGGGACGTACAGCGCAAGCAGCTTGCTGCAGAGAGAGAGAGAGGGGAGGAGCTACATGATGGACAGCTGGTGTTTAGCACATTGGTATTTAAAGAAGTGTAAATGTCCCTGTAGTGGGACACGCAGATGCCACTGAACTTTTAAGTGTCCACAAGGGTGGGGTTGAGGATCGATTAAGAGGAGTTGATCCATGACTATCAGTGCAACCCTGTGGAATCTACCGGTGTGTCTAACCCCTGCCTGGGTTGGTAGATTATTACTTAAAGACGGTGCTCTTAAGTTGGTCAAGTTTGGCTAACTTGGAAGATTTGAAGGACATCGAGGAAGATCGACAACTGTTTACTTGGATTACAAATCTCTCCCTCCCTCTCACTTCAAACCCGTGGACTGAACTGAATTTCCTTACCACACCATTGTAAAGCTTACACCCTTACTCTGAAAAAGTTTGGGGATTTATATAAGTACACCCACAGTGCCATGCAAAAATAAGAAGCTGGTCTCCCAAGTTTTATTCAGGTTCAACTTTAACAAAGGAATAATTTTGATTGATTACAGATGTTTGTTAGGGCTTTAAATATTCTATTTGATTTTTCATCTCGAAAAACAACTTTTATAAGTTCAGACATGAGGCAGTGTAAAATATAAATGCAGAGAAGTTAACCTCTTCCACTGATAGCTCTTGTTAATGGGGTATAAACTTAGTTACTTTGACAAAATCAGCCTGAACACACACCCCTCAGCATCAGCGGCTCCACAGTGGAGAGAGTGGAAAACATCAAGTTCCTTGGGGTGCAGATCTCGGACAATCTCACCTGGTCCAGGAACACCACTGGGATTGTGAAACAGGCCCAGCAGAGACTGCACTTTCTGGGGAAGCTTAAACAAGCATCACTCCCCACTAACATCTTAACTACATTCCATAGAGGCGTGGTTGAGAGTGTGCTGACCTTTTGCATCACAACCTGGTACTCCAGCTGCAGTGCTGTCGACAAAAAAGCCTTGCAGAGGGTGGTTAGGGGAGCAGAGAAGGTTATTGGGGTCTCCCTACCTTCTGTCCAAGACCTCTTTCAGAGTCGATGCCTCCAGAAGACACGGTACATCACTAAAGACCCCTCACACCCTCTCCATGAATTGCTTGATCTTCTGCCATCAGGCAAATGTTACAGGAGCACCAAAACTAAAACCACAAGGCTACTAAGCAGCTTCCTCCCACAGGCAGTCCGGCTGCTAATTAGCTGCTCTACCTGACTCTGCTTTGGACACTTTTAACTTGCACTGGACACTTATAACTGATTTTAACTGACATGTGGCTGTAGTGTTTTACTATTTATTGTTATGTTTATTATTTAGTGTTGCATTTGTTCTGTTATGATTGCACTGCTCCTGGGAAACACTGCCTCGTTCTGCCCTACAGAGCTGATGTACGGTTAGAATGACAATAAAGTTTTTTGAATCTTTGAATCTAAATAGGGTTTTTTTCTAGACCAGAAAGAAGAACAAATATCTGTGATATACTGGAACAATTTTGGGATTATGAGATTATACTAACCAACAGATGTGGGTCTGCTTTTGAACTTTGTTAGAAAGTGTGGTTAAGAATAGCCACACAGAAAGAAGAGACTGCAGCTGCTGAAATCTGGAGCAACCAATTATCAGCTGGATGAACTCAGCAGGTCGAGCAGCATCAATCTGAGTAAAGAAATTGTCACACGTTGTGATCCTGCTTCAAGAAAGAGGGTAGAGAGGGAAGATGATATAAAGAGAGTTGTCAGAGTGACAGATTACAGATGGTCAGGTATGATGTTGTACCCATCACTGAATCGTGGCTGAAGACTGGTTGTAGTTGGGAGCTGAATGTCCAGGGTTACACATTGCATTAGATCGATAGGAAGGTAGGCAGAGAGGATGGCATGGCTCCGTTGGTAATGAATTGCATCAAAACCATAGAAAGATGTGACATAGCATCAGAAGATGTTGAATCCTTAAGGGTTAGGTTAAGAAACTGCGAGGGTATAAGGACTCTGGTGGCAGTTATATACAGGCCACCCAACAGTAGCTGGGATGTGGACCACAGATTACAACAGGAAATAGAAAAGGCGCGTCAGAAGGGCAATGTTATGATAGTCATGAGAGATTTTAACATGCAGATCGATGGGAAAAAATCAGGTTGGTAATGGATCTTAAAAGAGTGAGTTTGTTGAATGTCTATGAGATGGCCTTTTAGAGCAGATTCTCATTGAACCTACTATGGGATAGCTATACTGGACTGGTGTTATGTAATAAACCGGAGGCAATAAGGCAAAAGAACACTTAAGAGGCAGTGATCAAAATATGACTGAGCTCAACTTGAAATTTGATAGGGAGAAAGTAAAGTCTGACATAGCAGTATTTCAGTGGAGTAAAGGAAATTACTGTGATATGAGAGAGGAGATGGCCAAGGTAAATTGTAAGGAGATGCTGGCAGGGATGACAGCAGAGCAGTAATGGCACGAGTTTCTGGGAAAAATGAGGAAGGTGCAAGATAGATGTATTCCAAAAAAAACACTCAAATGGTAAAATAGTACAACCGTGGCCGATAAGGGAAGTGAAAGCTAATGTAAAATCAAAAGAGAGGGCATACAGTAAAGCAAAAATTAGTGGGAAGACAGAGGATGGGGAAGCTTTTAAAATCCTAAAGAGAGCAACTAAAACAGGGAAAAGGTGAAATATGAAAGCAAGGTAGCAAACAATATCAAAGTGGATAGTAAAAGGTTTTTCAAGTATGTAAAAAATAAAAAAGAGTTGAGCGTGGATGTAGGACCACTAGAAAATGAGGCCGGAGAAATAATAATGGGAACTAAGGAGATGGCAGATGAACTAAACAAGTATTTTGCAGTAGTTTTCACTGTGGAAGACACTAGCAGTGTGCCAGATGTTGTAGTGAGTGAAGGAAGAGAAGTGAATGCAGTTACTATTACAAGGGAGAAGGAACTCAAAAAGCTGGAAGACCTAAGTGGACACAAGTCACCCAGATCAGATGACCTTCACCTTAGGGTTTGTGGAGGCATTAGTAATGATTAGCAAGTGGATTGACACGTGGAATTATGACATTGTAGCAATTAGTGAAACTTGGCTACAGGAGGGGCAGGACTGGCAGCTTAATATTCCAGGGTTCCGATGTTTCAGCTGTGATCGAGGCAGAGGAATGAAAGGTGGGGGAGTAGCATTGCTTGTTAGGGAAAATATTACAGCAGTGCTCAGGCAGGACAGATTAGAGGGCTTGTCTACTGAGTTCTTGTGGGTGGAGCTGAGAAACAGGAAAGGTATGGCCACATTAGTGGGATTGTATTACACACCACCCAATAGTCAAAGAGAATTGGAAGTGCAAATCTGCATAGAGATAGCAGGCAACTGCAGGAAACATAAAGTTGTGGTGGTGGGGGATTTTAATTTTCCATATATTGATTGGGTCTCCCATACTGTTAGGGGTCTAGATGGTTTAGAGTTTGTAAAATGTGTTCAGGAAAGTTTTCTAAATCAATATATAGAGGGACCAACTAGAGGGGATGCAATATTGGATCTCCTGTTAGAAAACGAGTTAGGACAAGTGACAGAAGTCTGTGTAGGGGAGCACTTTGGTTCCAGTGATCATAACACCATTAGCTTCAACTTGATCATGGACAAGGATAGATCTGGTCCTAGGGTTGAGGTTCTTAACTGGAAGAAGGCCAAATTTGAAGAAATGAGAAAGGATCTAAAAAGCGTGGATTGGGACAGGTTGTTCTCTGGCATGGATGTGATCGGTAGGTGGGAAGCCTTCAAAGCAGAAATTTTGAGAGTGCAGAATTTGTATGTTCCTGTCAGGATTAAAGGCAAGGTGAATAGGAATAAGGAACCTTGGTTCTCAAGGGATATTGCAACTCTGATAAAGAAGAAGACGGAGTTGTATGATGTGTATAGGAAGCAGGGAGTAAATAAGGTGCTTGAGGAGTATAAGAAGTGCAAGAAAATACTTAAGATAGAAATCAGGAGGGCTAAAAGAAGACATGAGGTTGCCTTGGCAGTCAAACTGAAGGATAATCCAAAAAGTTTTTACAGGTATATTAAGAGCAAAAGGATTGTAAGGGATAAAATTGGTCCTCTTGAAGATCAGAGTGGTCGGCTATGTGCGGAACCAAAGGAAATGGGGGAGATCTTAAATAGGTTTTTTGCATCTGTATTTACTAAGCAAACTGGCATGAAGTCTATGGAATTAAGGGAAACAAGCAGTGAGATCATGGAAACTGTACAGATCGAAGAGGAGGAGGTCCTTGCTGTCTTGAGGAAAATTAAAGTGGATAAATCCCCGGGACCTGACAGGGTGTTCCCTCAGACCTTGAAGGAGACTATTGTTGAAATTGCAGGGGTGTGAGGTATTGCATGTTGGAAGGACAAACCAACGTAGAACATACAGGGTTAATGGTAAGGCACTGAGGAGTGCAGTGGAACAGAGGGATCTGGGAATACAGATACAAAATTCCCTAAAAGTGGCGTCACAGGTAGATAGGGTCGTAAACAGAGCTTTTGGTACATTGGCCTTTATTAATCAAAGTATTGAGTATAAGAGCTGGAATGTTATGTTGGGGTTGTATAAGGCATTGGTGAGGCCGAATCTGGAGTATTGTGTTCATTTTTGGTCACCAAATTACAGGAAGGATATAAATAAGGTTGAAAGAGTGCAGAGAAGGTTTACAAGGATGTTGCTGGGACTTGAGAAACTCAGTTACAGAGAAAAGTTGAATAGGTTGGGACTTTATTCCCTGGAGCATAGAAGGGGAGATTTGATAGAGGTATATAAAATTATGATGGGTATAGATAGAGTGAATGCAAGCAGGCTTTTTCCACTGAGGCAAGGGGAGAAAAAAACCAGAGGACATAGGTTAAGACAAAGTTTAAAAGGAACATTAGGGGGGGCTTCTTCACACACAGAGAGTGGTGGGAGTATGGAATGAGCTGCCAGATGAGATGGTAAATGCGGGTTCTTTTTTTAACATTTAAGAATAAATTGGACAGATACATGGATGGGAGGTGTATGGAGGGATATGGTCCGTGTGCAGGTCAGTGGGACTAGGCAGAAAATGGTTCGGCACAGCCAAGAAGGGCCAAAGGCCTGTTTCTGTGCTGTAGTTTCTATGGTTTCTATAATCTTTGAAAAATCACTGGACTCTGGCATGGTGCCAGAGGACTGAAAAATCACAAATGCAAATTGAAAATTCCACCCTTTAAGAAAGGAGGAGGGCAGCAGAAAGGAAATTATAGACCAATTAGCCTGGCCTCAGTGGTCGGGAAGATGTTGGAGTCAATTGTTAAGAATGAGGCGATGAAGAAATTGGAGACACAGGACAAGATAGAGTGGAGTCAGCATGGTTTCCTAAGGGGAAGATTTTGCCTGACAAACCTATTGAAATTCTTTGAGGAGATTACACAGAGGATAGATAAAGGGGGTGTGGTGGATGTTGTATATTTGTACTTTCAGAAGGCCTTTAACAAGGTGCCACACGTGAGGCTGCTTACCAAGTTAAGAACCCATGGTATAACAGGAAAGTTAGTGGCATGATTAGAGCATTGACTGGTAGGAAACAGCAAGTGGAAATAAAAGGATCCTTTTCTGGTTGGCTGCCAGTGACAAGCGGTCATCCGCAGGGGTCAGTTTTGAGACTGCTTCTTTTTATGCTGTAGTACTGCAGAATTACAGGGGCATGAGTGAGGAGCTTGCCCAGATGTATTGGAGGAGGAAACTGGCGGGCATGACGACAGAGTAGGGATGGCAGAAGTTTTTGGAAATTGTTCACAAGGTGCAGGATTGATATGTCCCACAGAGGAAGAAGTTCTCAAATGGCAGGGGTAGGCAACAGTGGAGGACAAAGGAAGTTAAGGACAGCATAAAGACAAAGGAAGTTAAGGACAGCATAAAAGCAAAGAAAAGGGTATATAAGGTGACAAAAGTAAGTGGGAAGTTGGATGATTGGGAAGCTTTTAATAAAATGCAACTAAAAAAACTATAAGGTAAAAGATTAAAGATTAGATTATGAGGACACGCAGTCCTCTTTTATTGTCATTTAGTAATGCATGCATTAAGAAATGATACAATGTTTCTCCAGAATGATATCACAGAAACACAAGACAAACCGACTGAAACACTGACATAAACCACATAATTATAACATATAGTTACAACAGTGCAAAGCAATGCCATAATTTGATGAATAGGCAGGCAATAGACAAAGCTGAGGATTTGGGGCCTTCCCCTCCGGAGATTCTCGATCACCAGCAGCAGCGAAGCAGGCATTTCAGAAGTTTCTCCAGATGTTCCTCCGTGCTTCTCAAGTCTGTCTCCATCAAATCAGGATTATGCATGGCCCCTAGTTAACACATACGATATCATTTCGGAGCGGCCGCGCACGCTGCGTCGCGCCGCCATTTTCTCCTCCCCTTCCTTCTCCTTATGCTATAGACTAGTCAATAACATAAAGCAGGATATCAAAAGTATTTTTACCAGTAATATAAAGAGTAAAAGGGAGGTGAGAGTTGATTTGGACCACAGAAAAATGATGCTGGTGAGGTAGTAATTGGGGACAAAGAACTGGCAGATGAACTTAATGGGTACTTTGCACCTGTCATCACTGTGGAAGACACTAGCAGTGTACCAGAGGTCTGTGAGTGTCAGGGAGCAGGAGTGAATGCCATTGTTATTAGAAAGGAAAAAGCCCTAGGCAGACTGAAAGATCTTAAGGCAGATAAGATCTGGGCCAGATGGATTACATCCCAGAGTCCTGAGAGAGGTTACTGAAGAATACTGGATGCATTGGTCATGATCTTTCAAGAATCACTTGATTCTGGAATGGTCCTGGAGGACTGGAAGATTGCAAATGTAACTCCACTCTTTAAGGGAGAAAAGCAAAAGAAATGAAATTATAGGCCAGTTAGCCTAACCTCAGAGGTTGGGAAAGTGTTGAGAGTCTATTATTATGGATGAGCTTTCCAGGTACTTGGAGGCTAATTATAAACTAAGTCAATGTCAGCATGGTTTCTATGAAGGGAAATCTTGCCTGATCAATCTCTTCGTGTTCTTCAAGGAATTAACAAGCAGGGTGGACAAAGGAGAGGCAGTGGATGTAATTTACTTGGATATTCAAAAGACGCTTGATAAGGTACCACACGAGGCTACTTAACAAGATAAAATCTTATGGCATTACGAGAAAGATACTGGACATGGATAGTGGAATTGCCGACAGGCAGGAGTAGCAAGTGGGAATAAAAGGCTCTTTTCTGGTTGGCTGGCAGCCGGTGGCTAGTGATGTTCCTCAGGGGTCAGTATTGGGACCACTGCTTTTCACATTGTTTGTCAATGATTTAAATAATGGAATTGATGGCATTGTGGCAAAATTTGCAGATGATTCGAAGATAGGGGGAGGGGTAGGTAGTGCTGAGGAAGCAATGCGATTGCAGCAGGACTTAGACAAATTGGAAGAATGGGCAAAAAAGTGGCAGATGGAATACAGTGTTGGGAAATGCATAATAATGATTTTGGTAAAACACAGAAAACCTACAGCACAATACAGGCCCTTTGGCCCACAAAGTTGTGCCAAATATGTCCCTACCTTAGAAATTACTAGGCTTGCCCATAGCCCTCTATTTTTCTAAGCTCCATGTATTTATCCAAAAGTCTCTTAAAAGACCCTATCGTATCTGCCTCCACCACCATTGCTGGCAGCCCATTCCACGCACCCACCACTCTCTGAGTAAAAAACTTACCCCTGACATCTCCTCTGTACCTACTCCCCAGCACCTTAAACCTGTGTCCTCTTGTGGCAACCATTTCAGCCCTGGGGAAAAGCTTCTGACCATCCACATAATCAATGCCTCTCATCATCTTATACACCTCTATCAAGTCACCTCTTATCCTCCGCCGCTCCAAGGAGAACAGGCCACATTCACTCAACCTGTTTCCATAAGGCATGCTCCCCAATCTAAGCAACATCCTTGTAAGTCTCCTCTGCACCCTTTCTATGGCTTCCACATCCTTCCTGTAGTGAGGCGACTAGAACTGAGCACAGCACTCCAAGTGGGGTCTGACCAAGCTCCTCTATAGCTGCAACATTACCACTCGGCTCCTAAATTCAATTCTGGAATGGTCCCAGAGGAGTGGAAGATTGCAAATGTAACTCCACTCCTTTAAGGGAGAAAAGCAAAAGAAAGGAAATGGAACAATAGTGCAGTCTATTATCTAAATGGGGAGAAGGTTTAAACATCAGAGGTCTAGAGGGACTTAGGAATACTTGTGCAATATTCCCAGAAAGTTAATTTACAGGTTGAGTCTGTGGTAAAGGCGGCAAATGCAATTTTGGCATTTATTTCAAAGGGAATAGAATATAAAAGCGAGGAGATAATGCTGAGACTTCACAAGACACGAGTCAGGCTGCTCTTAAGAGTATTGTCAAAAGATTTGGGCCCCATATCTCAGAAAGGATGTGTTGTCATTGGAGAGAGTCCAGAGGAGGATTATGAGGATGATTCTGGGAATGAAGGAGATAACATATGAGGAGCATTTGACTGCTTTGGGGCTGTACTCACTGGACCTTAAAAGAACGCATGGTGATCTCATTGAAACCTACCAAATGTTGAAGGGATTGGATGTGGCGAGGATGCTTCCCATGGTGGGGGTATCCAGAACTAGAGGACACCGATTCAGATTTTAGAGGTGACCTTTTAGAACAGAGGTGAGGATTTTTTTTTATATAAGTCAAAGAGTAGTAAATCTGTGGAATGCTCCGCCACAGTTTGTGGTGGAGGTCAAGTCTGTGCTTATACTTGAAGTGGAAACTGATCATTTCCTGATCGGTCAAGACATCAAAGGATATGGCGAGAACGCAGGTGTATGGGGTTGAGTGGGATCTGGGATCAGCAGTGATGGAATCGCTGAGCAGAATCAATGTGATGAATGGCCTAATTCTACTTCTATGTCTTATGGATTTAGGTAATGAAATTGTGAGCATTTGAACCAGAAATGGTTAAGCTGGTTCCATCTTTATTATAGTGACAAAAGGGCACATCAACTAACAATGTAACAGTAGACATTACAGTGGTATGCAGAAGTCTGGGCACCCCCGGTTAAAATTTCTGTTACTGTGACTAGCTAAGCAAGTAAAAGATGAACTGATTTCCAAAAGGCATAAAGTTAAAGATGACACATTTCTTTAATATTTTAAGCAAGAAAACTTTTTTATTTCCATCTTTTACAGTTTCAAAATAACAAAAAAGGAGAAGGTCCTAAAGGAAAAGTTTGGGCACCCTGCATGGCAGTACTTAGTAACACCCCCTTTGGCAAGTATCACAGCTTGTAAACACTTTTTGTAGCCAGCTAAGAGTCTTTCAATTCTGGTTTGGGAGATTTTCACCCATTCTTCCTTGCAAAAGCCTTCTAGTTCTGTGAGATTCTTGGGCCGTCTTGCATGCACTGCTCTTTTGAGGTCTACCCACAGATTCTCGATGATGTTTAGGTCAGGGGACAGTGAGGCCATGGCAAAAACCTTCAGCTTGAGGTGGTCCATTGTGGATTTTGAGGTGTGTTTAGGTTCATTATCCTGTTGTAGAAGCCACCCTCTTTTCATCTTTGGCTTTTTTACAGACAGTGTGATGTTTGCTTCCAGAATTTGCTGGTATTTAATTGAATTCATTGTGCCTTCTACCAGTAAATGTTCCCCGTGCACTGGCTGCAACACAAGCCCAAAGCATGATCGATCCATCCCCGTGCTTAACAGTTGGAGAGGGGTTCTTTTCATGAAATTCTGCACCCTTTTTTCTCCAAACATACCTTTGCTCATTGTGGCCAAAAAGTTCTATTCAAAAGGTTCAAAGGAACATCTAAACAAGCCTGATGCATTTTGGAAACAAGTCCTGTGGACTGATGAAGTTAAAATAGAACTTAGGAGCCAGTGGTCACAATATGATTGCGTACAACTTGAAATTTAATAGGAAGAATCTAAAGTCTGGCATAGCTGTATTTCAGTGGAGTAAAAAAAATTAGTGGTGTGGGAGAGGAGTTAGTGAAAGTAAGGAGCTGGCAGGGATGACAGCAGAACAGCAATGGCGTGCATTTCTGGGGAAAAATGAGGAAGGAGCAGGACAAATGTATTCCAAAAACGAAGAAATACTCAAATGGCAAAATAATACAACCGTGGCTAAAAGGGAATATAAAACCAAAACAGAAGGCATACAACAAAGCAAAAATTAACGGGAAGATAGAGCATTGGGAAGCTTTTCAAATCCTACAGAGAGCAACTAAAAGAATCATTAGAAGGGAAAAAGATGAAATATAAAAGCAAACTAGCAAACACATCAAAGTAGATAGTAAAAGCCTTTTAAAGTAAGTAAAAAATAGAAGGGAGATGAGAGTGGATATAGGACCGCTAGAAAATGAGGCCAGAGAAATAATAACAGGGAACAAGGAGATGGCAAATTAAATAAATGAGTATTTTGCAGTATGTGAATGAAGTAAAGTGGGTGCAGTTACTATTACAAAGGAGAAGATGCTCAAAAAGCTTTAAGACCTGAGGGTACTTAAGTCACCCAGACTAGATGAACTGCACCCTTTGGTTCTGAAAGAGGTAACGGTAGAGATTGTGGAGGCATTAGCAATGACCTTTCAAAAATCATTTGACTCTGGCATGGTGCCAGAGGTCTGGAGAATTGCAAATGTCACTCCGTTCTTTAAGGAAGGAGGAAGGCAGCAGAAAGGAAATTATAGACCAGTTAGCCTGACCTCAGTGGTTGGGAAGATGTTGGAGTCAATTATTAAGGATGAGGTTATGGAGTAGTTGGTGACACAGGACAAGATAGGACAAAGCCAGCTTGATTTCCTTAAGGGAAAATTTTGCCTGATGAACCTGATGGAATTCTTTAAGGAGCAGTATAGATAAAGAGGATGCCAGTTGATACTGTATATTTGGACTTTCAGAAAGCCTTAAACAAGGTGCCACACATGAGGCTGCTTACCAAGTTAAGAGCCCATGGTATTATAGGAAAGTTCCGAAGATGGTCAGGGCATTGGCTGATTGGCTGGAGGCAATGAGTGGGAATAAAAGTATCCTTGGCTGGTTGGCTCCAGTAACTAGTGGTATTCAGCAGGGGTCGGTATTGGATCGCTCTTTTTATGCTGTATATCAATGATTTAGAAGATGGAATAGATGGCTTTGTTGCTAAGTTTGCAGATGATACGAAGATTGGTAGAGGGGCAGGTAGTGTTGAGGAAAGAGGTAGGCTGCAGAAGGACTTAGACGGATTAGGAGAATGGGCAAGAGAATGGCAAATGAAATACAATGTTGGAAAATGCATGGTCATGCACATTGGTAGAAGAAATAAATGTGCAGACTATTTTCTAAACAGGGAGAAAATCTAAAAATCTGAGATGCAAAGGGACTGGTAATCCTTGTGCAGAACAACCTAAAGGTTAACTTGCTGGTAGAGTCAGTGGTGAGGAAGTCAACTGCAATGTTAGCATCCATTTCAAAAGCTTTAGAATACAAGAGCAGGGATGTGATGCTGAGGCTTTACAAGGCACTGGTGAGGCCTCACATTGAATAATGTGAACAGTTTTGGGCTTCTCATCTGAGAAAAGATGTGTTGGCATTGAAGAGGGTTCAGAGGACGCTCACAAGGATGATTCCAGGAATGAAAAGGTTATCATATGAGGAATGTTTGATAGCTCTGTGTCTGTACTCGCTGGAATTTAGAAGGATAAGGAAGGATCTTATTGAAACCTTTCAAGTGTTCAAAGGCCTGGACAGAGTAGATGTGGAGAGGATGTTTCCCAAGGTGGAGGAGTCCAGGACAAGAGGGCACAGCCTCAGAATAGAGGGCATCCATTTAAAACAGAGATGAAGAGAAATTTCGTTAGCCAAAGGGTGGTGAATTTGTGGAATTTATTATTACAGGCAGCTGTCATATTTAAGGCAGAGCTTATAGGTTCTTGTTTGGACATGGCATCAAAGGTTACAGAGAGAAGGCTGGGAGTGGGGCTAAGAAGGGGAAAAAAGAATCAGCCATGATCAAATGGCAGAGCAGACTTTACGGGCTTAATTTTGCACCTACGTCTTATTGTCTAAAAGGCAGTGACTCACAGCAGTTTGCAGCTTTAAACTGCGGCCAATCAGCATTCTGAATTGATAGGCAAGAATAAATTAAAGTAAGGCAGTGGCATGCGAAGCAGCCATTGCTGGAGTGGACAGAGTTTGGGTGGGAATTTTTGAGGTTTCAGCCAGAAACAAAAAGGCTGCAGGTGGGCGGGGGGGCAGGGGGATTGACCTAGAAGAAGAATATCCACTCAGAAGGGGAGAAGACGCAAGCTATAGTGATAGAGGATTCATAAGTTAGGGGAAAAGAAAGGAGGTTCTGTGGATGAGAATGAGATTCCCGGATGGTATGTTGCCTCCTGGGTGCCAGGGTGACAGAGAAGAAGGGATTAAAGGAGAAGGGGGTGGCGTTACTGTCAGGAAAAATGTCACAGCAGTGCACAGTCAGAACAGACTAAAGAACTCATCTAGTGATGCATTATGGGTGAAGCTAAGGATTAAGAAAGGTATGACCACGATAATGGGCTATATTACAGACCACCCAACAGTCCGAGGGATTTAGAGGAACAAGTTTGCAGAGATCACAGACTTTTGCAAGAAACACAAGTTCGTTGTAGTAAGTGATTTTAACTTTCCACGTATTGACTGGAAGCCCATACTGTAAAAGGACTAGATGGGATAGAGTTTGTCAAATGTGTTCAGGAACGAGAGAGCGTGCGATACTTGATCTGCTATGAGGGAATGTGACAAGGGCAGGTACAGAAGTTTGTGTGGGGGAACACTTCGCATTTAGTGATCATAATACCATTAACTTCAATGTAAATATGCAAAATCGTAGGTCTGGTCCACAGGTTGAGACTCTAAATTGGAGAAAGCTGAATTTTGATGATATCAGAAAGGATCTAGCAAGTGCAGATTGGGACAGGCTATTTTCTGGCAAAACTGCACTTGGTAAGTTGGAGACTTTCAAAAGTGAAATTTTGAGAGAACACAGCTTGCATGTGCCTGATTTCAATATTTATAAAAGTTTGGCTAGGTACACACATGCTAGGGGCATGGAGGGATATAGTCCCAATGCAGGTTGATGGGAGTACTGTAGCAGTTTAAATGGCTGGACACGGACTAGATAGACCAAAGGGCCTGTTTCTGTGCTGTACTTTTCTATGGCTCTTTTACTTCACTCAACCTCACTTACCTCATCATTGAAATGTTCCCACAACCAATGGACTCACTTTCAAAGACTCTTCATCATATCTCGATACTATTGTTTATTTATTATTTATTCCTTTTGTATGTGCACAGTTTGTTGTATTCGGCATTCAGAGTGAATGATATAGGTGACCAGCCTTTCACTGATTATGTTATTATTATTATTCTATAGATTTATTGAGTATGCCTACAAGAAAATGAATCTCAGGGTTTTATATGGTGACATACATGTACCTTGAAATAAAATTTACTTTGAACTTAAATAATTACAAGGACCTACAGCAGTTATTATCACCTTTACACTACAAAATGCAAGAAGTGTGTTTCACCCCACACTAGGCAAGTCAGGTGGTACAAGGGGTACAAGATGGCAGCTGGAGGAAAGTACTATTTAGAACCTTCTCTAGTACTATCAACATGGTGACTTGACTGCACATTACTTTAGAGTTATAGCAATAGAGAGAAGTAGTGTTTAATGTGCAACAAGTAAAAACAAAACTGAAAGATATCACATTATTAAGCCAGGAGAAATTATTCAAAAACTAATGAACCATTCAAGATTCAGGCTGTGGCTCCCAAACGTGATCCCAATACCAATGCTACTTCCCCACTTCAATAAGTCATAGGCCAGGGGCACAAATTGCATTTTTACAAGAGTATTTTGAAAATCTCCTTGAATTTTTCCTATTTTTAGTTTCTCCCGTTAGGGTTAGGATGATCAATGTGGTCTGATTATTGGAGCCAAAAGTGTAAGTAGGACCTCAGTATTGATGACGTTGGCTTAGGAGAAGACAACATAATTAGCTGGCTAATCCTGCCGCTGGATCAGAAGGAATCTGGAAGGCAGCAGTGGTGGCATGTTTCCTGTGCTCTACATCTAAGCAACATGAAAGTGGATAAGAAGTACAGTAGTCGAGCAGTTAGTGTAATACTATTACAGCGCCAGTGATTCAGGTTCAAATCCCAATGCTGTCTGTAAGGAGCTTGAACATTCTTTCCGTGAGCACGTGCATTTCCTCCGGGTGCTCCAGTTTCCTCCCACATTCCAAATACGAATGGATTAGTACGTTAATTAGACATGTCGGTGTGTAATTGGGTGGCATGCGCCCGTTGGACTGGAAAGGCCTATTACTCAAATAAATAACCACTGGTAACCATTCGCTCTACTGAAAGTAAGCATGCAAGTACAGCAGGCAGTGAAGAAAGCTAATGGCATGTTGGCCTTCATAACAAGGGGAGTTGAGTATGGAGCAAAGATGTCCTTCTACAGTTGTACAGGGCCCTGGTGAGACCACACCTGGAGTATTGTATACAGTTTTGGTCTCCAGATTTGAGGAAGGACATTCTTGCCATTGAGGGAGTGCAGCATAGGTTCACGAGGTTAATTCCTGGGATGGAGGGACTGTCATATGTTGAAAGATTGGACCGAATGGGGTTGTATACACTGGAATTTAGAAGGATGAGAGGGGATCTGATTAAAACACATAAGATTATTAAGGGATTGGACACGCTAGAGGTAGGAAACATGTTCCCGATGTTGGGGGAGTCCAGAACCAGAGGCCACAATTTGAGAATAAGGGGTAGACCATTTAGAACGGAGATGAGGGAAAGCTTTTTCCACCCAGAGAGTTGTGGATCTGTGAAATGCTCTGCCTCAGAAGGCAGTAGAGGCCAATTCTCTGGATGCTTTCAAGAAAGAGTTGGATAGGGCTCTTAATGATAGCGGAGTCAAGGAATATGGGGAGAAGGCAGGAACGGGGTACTGATTGTGGATGATCAGCCATGATCACAGTGAATGGTGGGGCTGGCTCGAAGGGCCGAATGGCCTACTCCTGCACCTATTGTCTATTGAAATCCAGGAACGCAAGAAATGACTACAAATACTTAGCCTATAATTGTTTCATTTCATTTGCCTGATGAACAATTCCAGAATAAGAAAAACACAGAGTAAAAAGAAAATGTAGAAATAATGCAAGTGTAAACTTACACCCAATTTTAAACCTCAACATTAATCTGAAAAGTTTGTGCTTGGAACACTTCCACCAGCATTGAACCTACACGTTACAGAATTAAAATGGACCTTAACCACAAGTGAATAAAATAAAGATGTATCTGAAATATGTTTTTATTCAGTACAATGACCATCAAACTACAAACACCAGTTGACAAATACTAAAGCAAATTTGAACATAACAAACTGTGAGCCCTCAATTTTGTGTTGGCAGAGGTTACAGAGGTAGTCACCATCACTAAGTAAACCTTAAGGTTGCTTCAGTTCTCATAAATATTTACTCATTGATAACATCTTTACTGAATCACACTGTTATCAAGATCAGCTAGGCTGGGGGTGGGGGGGGAGAAATGCAGATGTCAGTAGAAATGCAAACAACACATACAAAATGCTGGAGGAACTCAGCAGGCCAAGCAGCATCTATGGAAAAGAGTGTAGTCGACGTTTCAGGCCGAGACCTTTCAGCAGGACCTTGTTTTTTGGGAATATGGGTGATGCAGGCAAAGCCAGTGTTTGTCGGGCAGTCTTATTTCTCCAAACAGTCTGATTGCTCTGATGGCCTTGATAGGAGAAAGAATGTCAGCAACCACTGAAACTTTATGTACCAGGAAAGCAACAATATCATTGCTTACCGTGAGACCAAGCAATGAATAAGAAAGGCTGCTGAGGTGGAAGCATTGTGTTGGTTCAGTGACAAGAGAGAGGAGCAACATGGCAAACATTCTGGTTCCATTTCTTGGTTCCTTGAGTTGCTGAAAGGGGAAGCGATGGCATCACTGGAATGATATTCACTGCCAGTGAGATGTCGGAGATCAAAGTGTGGTCAGGTGTCCCTGGTGACAATGTTCACCAGAAGGATGTCCAAATTCTACTGCTCTCAGACCATACAGATCAATTGGAACAATACCTGGACTCACTGAGGAGCATAGAGGGCACAGAGTGCTCAAGACAGGAGCTTCAAGGCTGAAGTTCAGTCAGATGGATGTGTGACTGCAGGATTTGCTGGCAGCTTTTCCCTAACAAGTACAGAACTTGGGGCATGGCCTCAGGGGTAAAAACAACAGCAACCAGATCAGTGGCATTACGGCTGGCTCTGTGATACAGCAGAGTAGGTCAAGCACTAGGTGAGAAATATTGATCAGGGCAAAGGTGGGATATTTCTGTGGCCACAAGCAAGACTTCAGATGATGTGTTGTTGCCCTGGTGCCAGAGTAAAGGATATCTTTGAGTGTAAGGAAGGTCAAGCCAATGATTGGGTACAAATGCAGACAGAGCAAAGAGGTAATTGTACCACAAGGCAAGATTCAAAACGGCAAAGAATGCAGGACTGAAGGTGCGGCATTTAAATGCTCATAACATTTGGAATAAGGTGGACAAACTCCTAGTACAATTAGAGATTGGTCGGTATGACGTTGTGGGCATCACTGTCGTGGCTGAAAGAAAGCCAAAGTTGGGAGCTTAACATCAAAGGATATACTTTGTATTGAAAGGACAGACAGGAAGGCATAGGCAGTGGTGTGGCTCTGGTGGTAAAAGATAAAATTACATCTTTAGAAAGAGGAGACAAAGGGTCAGAAAATGTTGAATCTTTGTAGGTGGAGTTAAGAAACTATTATGCGATCATTAATACGCTTCTTAGTAGACAACATATGGGATTAAGTGCAAAAGGAGCTGGAAAAGGAATGTAATAAGGGTAATGTCACAATTGTAATGGGGGACTTCAATATGCAACGGGATTGGACAAATCAGATTGGTGTTGGATCACAAGAGGGAGAATTTGTTGAATGCCTACGAGATTGCTTTCTATGAGCAGCCTGTGCTTGAGCTTACTCAGGGAAAGGCCATCTTAGATACGGCGTTGCGTAATAACCCAGATCTTATTAGGGAGCTTAATGCAAAGGAACTCTTAGGAGCCAGTGATCATAATATGATTGAATTCATACTGCAAATTGAGACAGAGAAACATGTATCTGCATCACAATGGAATAAAGGGAATTGCAGAAGCACGAGAGAGGAGCTTGCTTGCCCTGGTGGATTGGAGGAGTATACTGGCAGGGATGACGGCAGACTAGAGATGGCTGAAGTTTCTGGGAATACTACACAAAGCACAGGATAGATATGTCCCACAGAAGTTGTTGTTCTCAAATGGCAGGGGTAGACAACCGTGGCTGACAAGGGAAGATAAGGATTGTGTAAAAGCCAAGGAAAGGGAATACAAGGTAGCGAAAGTGAGTGGGAAGTTGGATGATTGGGCTTTTAAAATCCAACAACAGGCAATGAAAAAAGCTATCAGAAGGGAAAGGATGAAATACAAGGGCAAACTAGGCAATAATATAAAGCAGGATACCAAAAGTTATTTCAGTTATACAAAGAGTAAAAGGGAGGTGAGAGTTGATATTGGACCACTAGAAAATGATGCTGATGTGGTAGTAATGGGAGACAAAGAAATGGCAGATGAACCGAATGGGTACTTTCCACTTGTCTTCGCTGTGGAAAACAGTAGCAGTGTGCCAGAGGTCCGTGAGTGTCAGGGAGCAGGAGTGAGTGCCATTGCTATTACAATAGAAAAAATGTGAGGTAAACTCAAAAGTCTTAAGATGGATAAGATGGACTACATCCCAGGGTCCTGAGAAAAGTTGCTGAAGAGATAACAGATATATTGGTCATGATCTTTGAAGAATCAGTTAACTCTGGCATGGACCTGGAGGACTGGATGATTGTAAATATCACTCGGCTCTTTAAGAAGGGAGAAAGGCAAAGAAAGGAAATTACAGGCCAATTAGCCTAATCTCAGTGGTTGGGAAAGTGTTGGAGACTATCATTAAGGTTGAGGTGTCAGCGTACTTGGAGACTAATGATAAAATAAGTCAAAGTCAGCATGGTTTCTGTAAAAGGTAATCTTGTCTGACAAATCTATTCAGAGTTCTTCAATGAAGTAACATGCAGGGTGGACACAGAAGAGGCAGTAGACGTCATTTACTTGGATTTGCAGAAGGCATTTAACACACGAGGCTGCTTAACAAGATAAAATCCTATGGTGTTACAGGAAAAATACTGGCATGGATAGAGGAATGGTTGACAGGCAAGAGGCAGCAAGTGGGAATAAAGGGGGCCTTTTCTAGTTGGCTGCCAGTGACCAGTGGTGTTCTTCAGGGTCAGTATTGGTATCACTACTTTTCACATTGTTTGTCAATGGATTTAGATAATAGAATTGATGGCTTTATGGCAAAGTTTGCAGATAATATCACATGAAGTTAAGTGAAGGACTAGGTAGTGCTGAGGAAGCAATGTGTTTGCGGAAGGACTTAGGCAAATTGGAAGAATGGGCAAAAAATGGCAGATGGAATACAGTGGTAGGAAATGTATGATAATGCATTTTTGATAAAAGGATCACTATATAACCATATAACAATTACAGCACGGAAACAGGCCATCTCGGCTCTTCTAGTCCATGCCGAACTCTTACTCTCACCTAGTCCCACCGACCTGCACTCAGCCCATAACCCTCCATTCCTTTCCTGTCCATGTATCTATCCAATTTAACTTTAAATGACAACATCGAACCTGCCTCAACCACTTCTGCTGGAAGCTCGTTCCACACAGTTACCACTCTGAGTAAAGAAGTTCCCCCTCATGTTACCCCTAAAGTTTTGCCCTTTAACTCTCAACTCTTGTTTGAATCTCACCCACTCTCAATGGAAAAAGCCTATCCACCTCAACTCTATCTATCCCCCTCATAATTTAAAATACCTCTATCAAGACCCCCCTCAACCTCCTATGCTCAAAAAAATAAAGACTCATCACTAGTGCGGACTATTATCTAAATGGGGAGAAGGTTCAAACATCAGAGGTCCAGGGGGACTTAGGAGTCCTCGTGCAAGACTCCCAGAAGGTTAATTTATAGGTTGAGTCTGTGGTAAAGGCAGCAAATGCAATGTTGGCATTTATTTCAAGGGGAATAGAATATAAAGGCAAGGAGGTAACGCTAAGCCTTTATAAGACACTCGTCAGGCTGCACTTGGAGTATTGTCAACAATTTTGGGCCCCATATCTTAGAAAGGATGTGTTGTCATTAGAGTGTGTTCAGGAGGTTCACGAGGGTTATTCCAGGAATGAAGGGGTTAACATACAAGGAGCATTTGGCAGCTTTGGGCCTGTACTCACTGGAATTTAGAATGTGGGGGGGATCTCATTGAAACCTACCGTATGTTAAAGGACCAGATAACGTGGACGTGGAGAGGATATTTCTTATGGTGGGGGTATCTAGAACTAGAGGGCACAGCCTCAAAATTGAGGGGCAACCTTTTAGAACAAAGTTAAGGAGGATTTTTTTTAGCTGGAGCATAGTGAATCTGTGGAATGTTCTGCCAGAGACTGCGATGGAGGTCAAGTCCACGGGTATATCTACTACCACTCCCTGGCTTCTGCCACAAACACAATAACTAACCCAATTTACTACCTCTTCTTAAACGTTCAGCGACTGAATTTTCTTGACCCACCTCCCATGTGGCACTTTGCCGAAGTCCATGTAGTCAACAACATAGCATAGTCAACCGCCTTGCCTTCATCCACTTTCCTGGTAACTTCCTTGAAAAGCTCTACAAATTTGTTAGACACAACCTGCTACACACAAAGCCATACTGACTATCCCTAATATGTCCATGTCTATCCAAATACTCAAATATCTGGTCTGCTAGAATACTTTCTAATAACCTTCATACTACTGATTTCAGGCTCACCAGCCTATATAATATTCTGGGTTTTTTTCAGAACTTTTCTTAAACAGTGGAATAACATTAGCTATCCTCCAATATCTCATCTGTTGCTAAGGGTGATTTAAATATCTCTGCGCGGGCCTCTGCAATTTCTGCGCTTGCCTCCTACAGGGTCTGATGGAACACCTTGTCAGGCATAGAACATAGAATAGTACAGCACAGTACAGGCCCTTTGGCCCACAATGTTGTGCTGACCCTCAAACCCTGCCTCCCATATAACCCCTCCCCCACCTTAAATTCCTCCACATACCTGTCTAGTAGTCTCTTAAATTTCACTAGGGTATCTGCCTCCACCACTGACTCAGGCAGTGTATTCCACGCACCAACCACTCTCTGAGTAAAAAACCTTCCTCTAATATCCCCCTTAAACTTCCTACCCCTTACCTTAAAGCCATGTCCTCTTGTATTGAGCAGTGGTGCCCTGGGGAAGAAGTGCTGGCTATCCACTCTATCTATTCCTCTTAATATCTTGTACATCTCTATCATCTCTCCTCTTATCCTCCTTCTCTCCAAAGAGTAAAGCCCTAGCTCCCTTAATCTGTGATCATAACCCATAATCTCTAAACCAGGCAGCATCCTGATAAATCTCCTCTGTACCCTTTCCAATGCTTCCACATCCTTCCTATAGAAAGGCGACCAGAACTGGACACAGTAGTCCAATTGTGGCCTAACCAGAGTTTTATAGAGCTGCATCATTACCTCGGGACTTTTAAACTCTATCTCTCAATTTATGAAAGCTAACACCCCATAAGCTTTCTTAACTACCCTGTCTTACCTGTGAGGCAACTTTCAGGGATATGTGGACACGTACCCCCAGATCCCTCTGCTCCTCCACACTGCCAAGTATCCTGCCATTTACTTTGTACTCTGCCTTGGAGTTCGTCTTTCCAAAGTGTACCACCTCACACTTCTCCGGGTTGAACTCCACCTGCCACTTCTCAGCCCACTTCTGCATCCTATCAATGTCTCTCTGCAATCTTCGACAATTCTTTACACTATCTACAACACCACCAACCTTTGTGTCATCTGCAAACTTGCCAACCCACCCTTCTACCCCCACATCCAGGTTGTTAATAAAAATCACGAAAAATAGAGGACCTAGAGCCAATCCTTGTGGGACACCACTAATCACAACCCTCCAATCCGAATGTATTCCCTCCACCATGACCCTCTGCCTTCTGCAGGCAAGCCAATTCTGAATCCACCTGGCAAAATTTCCTGGATCCCATGCCTTCTGACTTTCTGAATAAGCCTACCATGTGGAACCTTGTCAAATGCCTTACTAAAATCTATATAGATCACATCCACTACACTACCCTCATCTATATGCCCGGTCACCTCCTCAAAGAACTCTATCAGGCTAGTTAGGCGCGATCTGCCCTTCACAAAGCAATGCTGACTGTCCCTGATCAGACCATAATTCTCTAAATGCCTATAGATCCTATCTCTAAGAATCTTTTCCAACAGCTATCCCACCACAGACACAAGGCTTACTGGTCTATAATTACCTGGACTATCCCTACTACCTTTTTTGAACAAGGGATAACATTCGCCTCCCTCCAATCACCTAGGGATTTATCCACCCGAACTAACCTCAAGACAAACAAACACCTCCTCCTCTAATCTGTATAGGGACAATGACCTCACTATTGCTTTGCCTCACTTCTATGGAATTTATGTCAATCTCCTGAGTAAATACAGATGGAAAAAAAAAATTAAGATCTCTTCATTTTCTTTTGCCTCCATGCATAGATTACTATTCCAATCTTCTGGAGGACCAGTTTTGTCCCTTACAATCCTTTTCCTCTTAACATACCTATAGAATCACTTAGGATTCTCCTTCACTTTGTCTGCCTTATTTTAGCCCTCCTGACTTATTTCTTTAATGTTCTCTTCCATTTCTTATACTCCATAAGTACCATATTTGTTCCTACCTGCCTATACCTACCATACACCTTTATTTCCTTAATCAAGGCCTCAATATCTAAAGGCCCCCTAAACTGGTTTTCTTTACCTTCTATTCTGACAGGCATATATGTGACGCCAAACCAAGTTATTAGACGATTGATGCTAATGAGAGAGATAAGGGAGACAATGGAGAAACGTTCAAAATGTGAATGAGAGAGGAGAAGAGAGATTAACGGAAAAGAAACACAATTCAGAATATTGACAGACTGGTTGCTTTAAACCTGAACTATTTGAAGTTTGATGGACAGGCGATACCCCAGCAGGGGGATAAAAAGAACAGGTTCGCTAAGGCACGACACACCATGAGACCACGAGATAACGAGACCCTGGAAGAGCGGTGTGCCCCCACAAGTTGGTGCGAGTTTGGAGGTCCGGTTTGTGGGAACCGACCATAGACCCACAGGGTGTAAAGGTACAATCGGTGGGAACCTGGTGTGTGTGTCTGCCCTTGCCTGGGTGCCGCGTTCACCGTGGAAGAACGGTCGTATCCGGAACGGAGGGGTCACAGTCGGTGACCACAGCGGGATAGAAGACATAAAAGGGTCCGCCCGAAACCAACTACGAAGAACATCAAAGGTCTGCCTGAATCAAATTTGCATCCCCCCCACTTCTTTCTCTCTCCCCCCAACGGCACAACAGTGATTATTGCGAACTGTACGAAGCTGAACTGAACTCTGCATCACTTAAGACTGATCATTTTACCCCAAGGCTGCGATAGAGCTTGGTTGATTCCTATTACCCTAGTTCTGTGTACGTGTGTTTTATCATTGCTAACCCATTGCATTTATATCCTTACGATTAGAGTACTGTGTTATTTATTTCTTTAATAAAACTTTATTAGTTCCCAGTAATCCAGACTCCAACGAGTGGTCCATTTCTGCTGGTTTGGCAACCCAGTTATGGAGTACGTAACATAAGTGGGGATCTCGTCCGCGGTTTTGATAATTTGGGTAAATTTGGGACTGAGTAAATTGATTGGGTTAAAATTCCCGAAAGAAAGAAAAGGCAAACAGCAGAAATGGAGATTGAGGAATTTCTAAAGGCGCCAACCTTGGAGACTTTAGAGGATGCCAGGAAATCAGAATTGGCAACTGTTGCCAAATGGTTGAATCTTTTTAAGGGGAAGTCGACAATGAGGACAGCGGAGATGCACAGAGCTATCATTGAGCATTATGTATCTAAAGGTGTGTTTCCCCAAGGGGAGCTGGAGGTGGTATCTATGGGAAAGTCTGGTGGAGAAGCAGTACAGCTGCAGATGGAAAAATTGAGATTTGAGCACAAGTTCCGGGCAAAACAGCTGGAACGAGAAGAGAGGGACAGGCAGTTAGAACGAGAAGAAAGAGAGAAGCAGAAGGACAGGGAATTTGAGCTGGAGAAGTTAAGGATGAAGCTAGCGCAGGACCCCATGCCGAACCAAGGTGGAGGGTTCAGGGCGACCCAGGAGGTTAGGCTTGTTCCCCCATTTGAGGAGGCTGATGTTGATCGGTAGTTTCTACATTTTGAAAAAGTTGCTGCAAGTCAGGACTGGCCGAGGGATAAGTGGGCTGTTTTGCTTCAGAGTGTACTTAAAGGGAAAGCTCAGCAAGCTTACTCCGCATTGTCCGCAGAAGATGCCCACAGGTATGATGTGGTGAAAGAGGCGATACTCAGGATTTATGAGTTGGTCCCGGAGGCATACCGGCAGGTTCCGGAATGTGAGGAAGCAGTGGGGCTGCACGTATTTAGAGTTTGCCCGTGAGATGCAGATGTATTGTAAGTGTTGGTGCGCCTTGAAAGGGGTCAGTGGGGACTATGACAGACTGCTACAGCTAATACTGATTGAGCAGTTTAGAAGTTGTGTCCCTGAAGGTATGAGGCCGTATCTAAAGGAGAAAGAGGCAGAAACCTTAGCCGCAACTGCTAAGTTAGCGGATGAGTATGCGTTAACACACAAAGCGAAGTTTACCCCGAGTAAAAGCTACTACAAGGGTAGTCGAGAGCGCGGAAGAGTCCGCTGGAAAAGCCAGAAGGTAAGCTGGGGACTAGTGAGGAGGATAAAGAAGACAGGAAGCAGTTTGGTAGGAAGTCTCTTGGGGTCGTATGCTATAATTGTGGGGAAGCCGGTCACTTTGCGTCCAGGTGCTTTGCCCCAAAGGAGACGGGGAAAGGAAAAACGACGACATCGACTGGCTGTATTGAGATGGCAAACAAACCGCCAGGGGAGAAGAGGTCTGATAGAGTTCAGGAAGGGAGCGAGAAGTTTATCTCGGCCGGATTGGTGTCGGTGAAGGAGGGGTTAAAAACCGGTTCCAGTACGGACCTGGAGAGACACTGGGGCTTGTCAGTCATTGATCTTAAAGAGTGTGTTAGACTTTAGTTCAGAAACCCAGACTGGGGAGGTCAGGGTGATAAAAGGCATTGGAAAAGGGACTGAAGCAGTACCTTTGCACCAGGTACACCTAAAAAGCGACTTGGTCTCCGGACCGGTCACGATAGGGGTGAGGCCTGAACTACCGATGGAAGATGTGGAGGTCCCCTGAATAATAAGTTTACCATCCTGGATACTGTTGGCGGGGATGACCGACCAGGTGTGAGCCACGGTGGCAGGGCCTCCGGCACTGAGTCTGACCCTGTGGTGCAGAAGGGTGGGACGGAGAAGAGGAGAGCTGTCGTCATTGGAGACTCTATAGTCAGGGGTGCAGACAGGAGATTATGTGGACGTGAGAAGGACACCCGCATGGTTTGTTGCCTCCCAGGTGCCAGGGTCTGGGATGTCTCTGACCGGGTGCATGACATCTTGGTACGAGAGGGAAAGCAACCAGAAGTCTTTATACATGTTGGGACCAACGACATACGTAGGAAGAGAGATGAGGTCCTGAAGTGTGAGTTTCGGGAATTAGGCAGAAGGCTGAAGATCAGGACCTCAAAGGTGACGTTCTCAGGATTGCTGCCAGTGCTACGTGACAGAGATGGTAAGAATTGGACGAGATGGCAGTTGAATGCGTGGCTGAGGAGTTGGTGCAGGGAGCAGGGTTTTAGATTTTTAGATGATTGGGATCTCTTCTGGGGAAGGTGGGACCAGTACAGATTGGATGGGTTGCACCTGAACTCCAGGGGGAGCAATATCTTTGCAGGTAGGTTTGCCAGCATGGTTCGGGAGGGTTTAAACTAATTTGTGAGGGGGATGGGACCCAGAGCGATAGAGCAGTGAAAGAAGTGCATGGAGTAAAGCCAGATCTAACATACAGAGAGGCTTTGAGGAAAGAGAAGCAGAATAAACGGTGTAAAGGTAGAAGGGCTGAAATGTGTATACCTCAATGCAAGAAGCATCAGGAACAAAGGTGATGAACTGAGAGCTTGGATACATACATGGAATTAAGATGTAGTGGCAATTACAGAGACTTGGCTGGCACCAGGGCAGGAATGGATTCTCAATATTCCTGGATTTCAGTGCTTTAAAAGGGATAGAGATGGGGGGAAAAGGGGAGAAGGGGTGGCATTACTGGTCAGGGATACTATTACAGCTACAGAAACGGTGGGTAATGTAGCAGGATCCTCTTTTGAGTCAGTATGGGCGGAAGTCAGGAACAGGAAGGGAACAGTTACTCTACTGGGGGTATTCTATAGGCCCCCTGGTAGCAGCAGAGATACAGAGGAGCAAATTGGGAGGCAGATTTTGGAAAGGTGCATAAATAACAGGGTTGTTATCATGGGTGATTTTAACTTCCCTAATATTGATTGGCACCTGATTAATTCCAAGGGTTTAGATGGGGCAGAGTTTGTTAAGTGTGTCCAGGATGGATTCCTGTCACAGTATGAGGACAGGCCGACCAAGGGGAATGCCATACTAGATCTAGTACTAGGTAATGAACTGGGTCAGGTCACAGATCTCTCAGTGGGTGAGCATCTCCGGGGCAGTGACCATCGCTTCCTGGCCTTAATAATTATCATGGAAAAGGATAGAATCAAAGAGGACAGGAAAATTTTTAATTGGGAAAAATTATGAGGCTATAAGGCTAGAACTTGCGAGTGTGAATTGGGATGATGTTTTTGCAGGGAAATGTACTATGGACATGTGGTCAATGTTTAGAGATCTCTTGCGGGATGTAAGGGATAAATTTGTCCCGGTGAGGAAGATAAAGAATGGTAGGGTGAAGGAACCATGGGTGATAAGTGAGGTGGAAAATCTAGTCAGGTGGAAGAAGGCAGCATACAAGAGGATTAGGAAGCAAGGATCAGATGGGTCTATTGAGGAATATAGGGAAGCAAGGAAGGAGCTTAAGAAGGGGCTGAGAAGAGCAAGAAGAGGGCATGAGAAGGCCTTGGTGAGTAGGGTAAAGGAAAACCCCAAGGCATTCTTCAATTATGTGAAGAAAATAAGGATGACAGGAGTGAAGGTAAGACCGATTAGAGATAAAGGTGGGAAGATGTACCTGGAGGCTGTGGAAGTGAGCGAGGTCCTCAATGAATACTTCTCTTCGGTATTCACCAATGAGAGGGAACTTGATGATGGTAAGGACAATATGAGTGAGGTTGATGTTCTGAAGCATGTTGATATTAAGGGAGAGGAGGTGTTGGAGTTGTTAAAATACATTAGGACAGATAAGTCCCCGGGGCCTGACGGAATATTCCCCAGGCTGCTCCATGAGGCGAGAGAAGAGATTGCTGAGCCTCTGGCTAGGATCTTTATGTCCTCGTTGTCCACGGGAATGGTACCGGAGGATTGGAGGGAGGCAAATGTTGTTCCCTTGTTCAAAAAAGGTAGTAGGGATAGTCCAGGTAATTATAGACCAGTGAGCCTTACGTCTGTGGTGGGAAAGCTGTTGGAAAAGATTCTTAGAGATAGGATCTATAGGCATTTAGAGAATCATGGTCTGATCAGGGACAGTCAGCATGGCTTTCTGAAGGGCAGATCGTATCTAACAAGCCTGATAGAGTTCTTTGAGGTGACCAGGCATATAGATGAAGGTAGTGTAGTGGATGTGATCTATATGGATTTTAGTAAGGCATTTGACAAGGTTCCACACGGTAGGCTTATTCAGAAAGTTAGAAGGCATGGGATCCAGGGAAGTTTGGCCAGGTGGATTCAGAATTGGCTTGCCTGCAGAAGGCAGAGGGTCGTGGTGGAGGGAGTACATTCAGATTGGAGGATTGTAACTAGTGGTGTCCCACAAGGATCTGTTCTGGGACCTGTACTTTTCGTGATTTTTATTAACGACCTGGATGTGGGGATAGAAGGGTGGGTTGGCAAGTTTGCAGACGACACAAAGGTTGGTGGTGTTGTGGATAGTGTAGAGGATTGTCAAAGATTGCAGAGAGACATTGATAGGATGCAGAAGTGGGCTGAGAAGTGGCAGATGGAGTTCAACCTGGAGAAGTGTGAGGTGGTACACTTTGGAAGGACAAACTCCAAGGCAGAGTACAAAGTAAATGGCAGGATACTTGGTAGTGTGGAGGAGCAGAGGGATCTTGGGGTACATGTCCACAGATCCCTGAAAGTTGCCTCACAGGTGGATAGGGTAGTTAAGAAAGCTTATGGGGTGTTAGCTTTCATAAGTTGAGGGATAGAGTTTAAGAGTTGCGATGTAATGATGCAGCTCTATAAAACTCTGGTTAGGCCACACTTGGGAGTACTGTGTCCAGTTCTAGCCACCTCACTATAGGAAGGATGTGGAAGCATTGGAAAGGGTACATAGGAGATTTACCAGGATGCTGCCTGGTTTAGAAAGTACGCATTATGATCAGAGATTAAGGGAGCTAGGACTTTACTCTTTGGAGAGGAGGATGAGAGGAGACATGATGGAGGTGTACAAGATAATAAGAGGAATAGATAGTAGATAGCCAGCACCTCTTCCCCAGGGCACAACTGCTCTATACAAGAGGACATGGCTTTAAGGTAAGGGGTGGGAAGTTCAAGGGGGATATTAGAGGAAGGTTTTTTACTCAGAGAGTGGTTGGTGTGTGGAATGCACTGCCTGAGTCAGTGGCGGAGGCAGATACACTAGTGAAGTTTAAGAGACTACTAGACAGGTATATGGAGGAATCTAAGGTGGGGGCTTATATGGGAGGCAGGGTTTGAGGGTCGGCACAACATTGTGGGCCGAAGGGCCTGTACTGTGCTGTACTATTCTATATTCTATGTTCTTACTCGGTAATGACCTCGCCAGCGGAGAGGTGTGCTCAGCAGTAAAACTGACAAGCAAACCTGCCAGGATTGAGGCCCCGCCTCTGGACTCACAGGTTTATCCCGTTTGAGCAGTGACTCGGTGAACAGAAGGAAGTGAGGGAGTTGAAGTAGACTTATCATTAGCGAGAAAGGAATTTATGCAGGCACAGGAACGAGACGAGGAGCTGATGGTTTTGACAGAGACAGCTCTCTCCGAAGCAGAATTAAAAAGGGGGCCGGTGGGCTATTATGTGAAGGACGGAGTACTAATGAGGAAATGGAGACCAAGTGCCGTGCCCGCAGATGAGGAATGGGGGGTGGTGTACCAGGTGGTAGTGTTGAAAATTTATAGGGGCGAGATTTTTAACCTGGCCCACAAGGCACCCCTCGGTGGACATTTTGGGGTGAGGAAAACAGTCGAAAGAATCATGAAAGTTTTTCTGGCCGAACATGAGGAAGGATGCTATTGAGTATAGTAGACGTGAGCTGACGCAGTTACAGTCTATAGATATGTTAACAACTTGCCACGATAAGCGAGCAGACCTAGTCGGTGTTATCATGAAAATTAATGAGGCTAGGGTGCCACCTGATAAGGGGAAAACCCATTTTGAAAAGATAAGTATGGTGCCAACCAGATGGGAGAACTCTATTGTTTTGGCCAACTTTGCTGATAAGGTCTCTCCCTTAACCCCTGAACAGAGCGAGCTGCTGAGAAAGCTAATTAACCGGCACGCAGACGCATGTCCGGATGTCCCCGGGCGATGCAAAGAGCCGGTACATGGTATTGTTGTCACATCAGGTCAGCCTAGTAAGCAACACCCCTATAGGATGATTAATTCAGTGAAGAAAGGGCTGAAGAACACAGAAGCGTATACTGACGATTTAGTGGTCTGGAGTGACACGTGGAAGGCGCACATTGTGGCAGTAGAGGAGTTGTTCAAACTGCTGTTTGAAGCCAGCCTGACAGTGAACCTCGCATAAAGTGAATTTGGCCACGCGAAGGTCACTTATCTGGGATTTGTGGTAGGACAGGAGCAGCTGGCACCAATGCAGGCTAAGGTGCGGGCTGTCTCTGAAGTCCCCACCCCGACAGACAAGAGAGCCCTGAGAAGGTTCTTGGGGATGGTGGGGTACTATCAGAAGTTTTGCAAAGACTTTGCAGATATTACCCTCCCTCTTACTAAGCTCTTGCCAAAGAATGCGAAGTTTGTGTGGGACGACCTTTGTTATATTTGTCCGGTACAGAAACCACTGATTATTCGCACGGATCACAACCCATTAGTGTTTTTGGGCACTATGAAGGATAAAAACAAAAGGTTGCTAAGTTGGAGCCTGGTCTTACAGGAATTTGATATTAAAATAAAACATATAAAAGGAACGGACAATGTGATTGCTAACTGTCTGTCAAGGTGTTGTAAATTTAAAGTTCTCTGTATTAGCCGAACAGCTGATGACCCTGTATATTAGTGTGTATCCAATAATGTGTTCATGCCCATAATTTTTACCCCAGTAAAAATCCTTTGAAGGGTAGGGGTGTGATGCCAAACCAAGTTATCAGACGATTGATGCTAATGAGAGAGATATGGGAGACAATGGAGAAACATTCAAAATGTTAATGAGAGAGGAGAAGAGAGATTAACGGAAAAGAAACACAATTCAGAATATTGATAAGACAGGTTGCTTTGAACCTGAACTATTTGAAGTTTGATGGACAGGCGATACCCCAGCAGGGGGATAAAAAGAACAGGTTCACTAAGGCACGACACACAGTGAGATCACTAGATAACAAGACCCTGGAAGAGCGGTGTGCCCCCACAAGTTGGTGCGAGTTTGGAGGTCCGGTTCGCGGAACCAACCATAGACTCACAGGGTGTAAAGCTACAATCGGTGGGAACCTGGTGTGTGTGTCCGTCCTTGCCTGGGTGCCGGGTTCACCGCGGAAGAACGGTCATATCCAGAACAGAGAGGTCACAGTCGGTGACCACAGCGGGATAGAAGACATAAAAGGGTCCGCCCGAAACCAACTGCGAAGAACATCAAAGGTCTGCCTGAATCAAATTTGCATCACTTCCCTTCTCTCTCTCTCTCTCTCCAACAGCACAACAGCGATTACTGCAAACTGTACTAAGCTGAACTGAACTCTGCGTCACTTAAGACTGATCATTTTACCCCTAGGCTGCAATAGAGCTTGGCTGATTCCTATTACCCTAGTTCTGTGTACATGTGTGTTTTATCATTGCTAACCCATTGCATTTATATCCTTACGATTAGAGTACTGTGTTACTTATTTCTTTAATAAAACTTTATTAGTTCCCAGTAATCCAGACTCCAATGAGTGGTCCATTTCTGCTGGTTTGGCAACCCAGTTACGGGGTACGTAATATATACAAGCTTTGTACTCTAAAAATTTCACTTCTGAAGGCCTCCCACTTACTAAGTACACCTTTACCAAAAAACAGCCTGTCCCTACCTACACTTGCCAGATCTTTTCAGATACCATCGAAATTGGCCTATCTACAATTTAGAATCACCGCCTGTAGACCAGACCTATCTTTTTGCATATTTACTTTGAAACTAATGACATTATGACTAGAAGCAAAGTGCTCCCCTACACAAACACCTGTCATCTGCCCCGTCTCATTCTCTAATAACAGATCAAGTATCACACACTCGATGTACTGATTAAGGAAATTTTCCTTAAGACATTTGAAAAGCTCCAAACCATCTAGTCCTTTTACAGCAACGCACATAAAAGTTGCTGGTGAACGCAGCAGGCCAGGCAGCATCTCTAAGAAGAGGTACAGTCGACGTTTCAGGCAGAGACCCTTCGTCAGGACTAACTGAAGGAAGAGTGAGTAAGGGATTTGAAAGTTGGAGGGGGAGGGGGAGATCCAAAATGATAGGAGAAGACAGGAGGCGGAGGGATGGAGCCAAGAGCTGGACAGGTGATAGGCAAAAGGGATACGAGAGGATCATGGGACAGGAGGTCCGGGAAGAAAGACAAGGAGGCGGGGGGGGCACCCACAGGATGGGCAAGGGGTAAATTCAGAGGGTCAGAGGGAGAAAAAGGAGAGTGAGAGAAAGAATGTGTGTATAAAAATAAGTAATAGATGGGGTACGAGGGGGAGGTGGGGCATTAGTGGAAGTTAGAGAAGTCGATGTTCATGCCATCAGGTTGGATGCTACCCAGACGGAATATAAGGTGTTGTTCCTCCAACCTGAGTGTGGCTTTATCTTTACAGTAGAGGAGGCCGTGGATAGACATGTCAGAATGGGAATGGGATGTGGAATTAAAATGTGTGGTCACTGGGAGATCCTGCTTTCTCTGGCGGACAGAGCGTAGGTGTTCAGCAAAGCGGTCTCCCAGTCTGCGTCGGGTCTCGCCAATATATAAAAGGCCACATCGGGAGCACCGGACGCAGTATATCACCCCAGCTGACTCACAGGTGAAGTGTTGCCTCACCTGGAAGGACTGTTTGGGGCCCTGAATGGTGGTAAGGGAGGAAGTGTAAGGGCATGTGTAGCACTTGTTCCGCTTACACGGATAAGTGCCAGGAGGGAGATCAGTGGGGAGGGATGGGGGGGGACGAATGGACAAGGGAGTCGCGTAGGGAGCGATCCCTACGGAATGCGGGGGGGGGGAGGGAAAGATGTGCTTAGTGGTGGGATCCCGTTGGAGGTGGTGGAAGTTACGGAGAATAATATGTTGGACCCAGAGGCTGGTGGGGTGGTAGGTGAGGACCAGGGGAACCCTATTCCTAGTGGGGTGGCGGGAGGATGGAGTGAGAGCAGATGTACGTGAAATGGGGGAGATGCGTTTAAGAGCAGAGTTGATAGTGGAGGAAGGGAAGCCCCTTTCTTTAAAAAAGGAAGACATCTCCATCCCATTCTGACATGTCTATCCACGGCCTCCTCTACTGTAAAAATGAAGCCACACTCAGGTTGGAGGAACAACACCTTATATTCTGTCTGTGTAGCCTCCAACCTGATGGCATGAACATCGACTTCTCTAACTTCCGCTAATGCTCCATCTCCCCCTCGTACCCCATCTGTTACTTATTTTTATACACACATTCTTTCTCTCACTCTCCTTTTTCTCCCTCTGTCCCTCTGAATATACCCCTTGCCCATCCTGTGGGTGCCCCCCCCGCCTCCTTGTCTTTCTTCCCAGACCTCCTGTCCCATGATCCTCTCGTATCCCTTTTGCCTATCACCTGTCCAGCTCTTGGCTCCATCCCTCCCCCTCCTGTCTTCTCCTATCATTTTGGATCTCCCCCTCTCCCTCCAACTTTCAAATCCCTTACTCACTCTTCCTTCAGTAAGTCCCGACGAAGGGTCTCGGCCTGAAACGTCGACTGTACCTCTTCCTAGAGATGCTGCCTGGCCTGCTGCGTTCACCAGCAACTTTTATGTGTGTTGCTTGAATTTCCAGCATCTGCGGAATTCCTGTTGTTTAGTCCTTTTACAGTATGGGAGCCCAGTCAATATTTGAAAATTTAAAATCACCTAATTATTTCACAAACAAATATAAATCACAACTTTATATTTAGAACCATTGAACACTACAGCACAGAAAACAGGCCATTCAGCCCTTCTAGTCTGTGCCGAAACATTATTCCACTAGTCCCATTGACCTGCATCCAGTCCATAACCCTCCAGACCTCTCCCATCCATGTACTTGCAACAGTCTATGATCTCTCTACAAATTTGTTTCTTTAAATCCATCAGACCATTGGATGGTCAATACTATAGCCCAATTAATGCGGTCATACTTTTCTTATTTCTCAATTCTTCCCATAAAGCCTCACTGGACGAGTTCTCCAGTCGATCCTGATTGAGTACTGCTGTGTGACATTTTCCCTGACGAGTAATGCCACCCCTCCATCTTTAATCAGAATCAGGTTTATTATCACTGGCATGTGAAGTGAAACTTGTTAACTTAGCATCAGCAGTTCAATGCAATACATAACCTGGCAGAGAGAGAGAAAAAAATAAAATTAAAAGAAATAAATCAATTACTTATATTGAATAATTTTTAAAATGTGCAAAAACAGAAATACTGTATATTAAAAAATGGTGAGGTATTGTCCAAAGATTCTATTTAGGAATCAGATGGCAGAGGGGAAGAAGCTGTTCCTGAATCGCTGAGTGTGTGCCTTCAAGCTTCTGTACCTCCTACCTGATGATAACAGTGAGAAAAGGACATGCCCTGGATGCTGGAGGTCCTTAATAATGGACGCTGCCTTTCTGAGACACCACACTCTGAAGATGTCCTGGGTACTTTGTAGGCCAGTACCCAAAATGGAGCTGACTAGATTTACAACGTTCTGCAGCTTCTTTCAGTCCTGTGCAGTAGTCCCTCCATACCAGACAGTGATACAGCCCGTCAGAATGCTCTCCATGGTACAACTATAGAAGTTTTTGAGTGTATTTGTTGACATGCCAAATCTCTTAATAGAAACATAGAAAATAGGTGCAGAAGTAGGCCATTCGGTCCTTCGAGCCTGCACCGCCATTCAGTACGATCATGGCTGATCATCCAACTCAGAACCTTGTACCTGCTTTCTCTCCATACCCTCTGATCCCCGTAGCCACAAGGGCCATATCTAACTCCCTCTTAAATATAGCCAATGAATTGGCCTCAACTGTTTCCTGTGGCAAGAGAATTCCACAGATTCACCACTCTCTGTGTGAAGAAGTTCTTCCTCAACTCGGTCCTAAAAGGCTTCCTCTTTATCCTCAAACTGTGACCCCTCGTTCTGGACTTCCCCAACATCGGGAACAATCTTCCTGCATCTAGCCTGTCCAATCCCTTTAGAATTTTATACGTTTCAACAAGATCCCCCCTCAATCTTCTAAATTCCAGAGAGTACAAGCCTAGTCGATCCAGTCTTTCATCATATGCAAGTCCTGCCATCCCAGGAATCAATCTGGTGAACCTTCTTTGTACTTCCTCTATGGCAAGAATCGCTTTCCTCAGATTAGGGGACCAAAACTGCACACAAAACTCCAGGTGTGGTCTCACCAAGGCTTTGTACAACTGCAGTAGTACCTCCCTGCTCCTGTACTCAAATCCTCTTGCTATGAATGCCAGTATACCATTCGCCTTTTTCACCGCCTGCTGTACCTGCATGCCCACTTTCAATGACTGGTGTATAATGACACCCAGGTCTCGTAGCACCTCCCCTTTTCCTAATCGGCCACCATTCAGATAATAAACGCAAACAACAGGAATTCTGCAGATGCTGGAAATTCAAGCAACACACATCAAAGTTGCTGGTGAACGCAGCAGGCCAAGCAGCATCTATAGGAAGAGGCGCAGTCGACGTTTCAGGCCGAGACCCGTGGGTCTCGCCTCTTCCTGCGCCTCTTCCTATAGATGCTGCTTGGCCTGCTGCGTTCACCAGCAACTTTGATGTGTGTTGCTATTCAGATAATAATCTGTTTTTCCTGTTCTTGCCACCAAAATTGAGAACCTCACATTTATCCACATTAAATTGCATCTGCCATTAAATTTGCCCACTCACCTAACCTATCCAAGTCACCCTGCATCCTCTTAGCATCCTCCTCACAGCTAACACTGCCGCCCAGCTTCGTGTCATCCGCAAACTTGGAGATGCTGTATTTAATTCCCGTGTCTAAGTCATTAATATATATTGTAAATAACTGGGGTCCCAGCACTGAGCCTTGCGGTACCCCACCAGTCACTGCCTGCCATTCTGAAAAAGTCCCGTTTATTCCCACTCTTTGCTTCCTGTCTGCCAACCAATTCTCTATCCACATCAATACCATACCCACAATACCGTGTTCTTCTAACTCCCAATAAAGTATAGCCACTATCTTGCCTTCTTTATAGCTACATCGATATGTTGGGACCAGGTTAGATCCTCAGAGATCTTGACACCCAGGAACTTGAAGCTGCTCACTCTCTCCACTTCTCATCCCTCTGTGAGGATTGGTATGTGTTCCTTCATCTTACCCTTCCTGAAGTCCACAATCAGCTCTTTCGTCTTACTGACATTGAGTGCCAGGTTGTTGCTGCGGCACCACTCCACTAGTTGACATATCTCACTCCTGTATGTCCTCTTATCACCACCTGAGATCCTACCAACAATGGCTGTATAGTCAGCAAGTTTATAGATGGTATTTGAGCTATGCCTAGCCACACAGTCATGTGTATATAGAGAGTAGAGCAGTGGGTTAAGCACACACCCCTGAGGTGCACCAGTGTTGACCGTCAGCAAGGAGGATATGTTAACACCAACCCGCACAGATTGTGGTCTTCCGGTTAGGAAGTTGAGGATCCAATTGCAGAGGGAAGTACAGAGAACCAGGTTCTGCAACTTCTCAATCAGGATTGTGGGAATGATGGTATTAAATGCTGAGCTATAGTCGATGAACAGCATCCTGACATAGGCGTTTGTGCTGTCCAGGTAGTCTAAAGTCATGAGAAGAGGCATTGGGATTGCCTCTGCTATTGACCTACTGCGGTGATAGGCAAATTGCAATGGGTCCAGGTCCTTGCTAAGGCACTGGTATAATTGTTGCCTTTTTGAAGCAAGTGGGAACTTTCGCCTGTAGCAGTCAGAGGTTGAAAAAAGTCCTTGAGTACTCACATTAGTTGGTTGGCACAGGTTTTCAGATCCCTCCCACCATCGCACCAAAACCAATAGAACCACAGAATACGCAAACACGAGGAAATCTGCAGATGCTGGAATTTCAAGTGTGACGAGAATACACATAAAATTAAGATGTTTGCTGGCCTGGGTTAGCATCAGTGACATCAGCAAGTGGTCTGCCACCTGCCCTCAGGGGAAGGAGAGATAAGGAACAATGGAGCAGCGTCTGGAGATGTGTAATGAAGGGACGGGGGAGAGAGAGCTGTCTGGAGCGGCTCCCCCCTTTGAACCTTGAACTGTTTGAAGTGATGGACAGGCGATACCCCAGCAGGGGGATAAAAAGGGACAGGTTCGCTAAGGCAGGACACACGCCACCCGAGGTAACGAGACCCTGGAAGCGGTACGCTTCTCACAAGTCGGTGAGAAGTACCAGACAACGGCCAGGGTGGAAAGGTATGATCAGCGGGAACCCGGTGTGTGTCCGCCCTTGCCTGGGTGCCAGGTTCACTGCAGAGGATCGACCGCATCTGGAGGAGGGGTCACAGTCGGTGACCTCAGGTGACATCACCAAGGACCCGCCCAAAAAGTTGCTTGTGAGCCATCTCGCCGGTCTGTGAGTGAAGCCGTGTCTGAATGATCAGTTGTTCCTGTTCTATCTCTCTCTTCCCCCACGTTGTCCATCGCCATGGCAACGATTACTGTGAACTGAACTACTAAACTGGACTGAACTTTGAGTCACTTCGAAATTCGGTCATTTACCCCTAGACAACGATAGAGCTTGATTGATGCTGTTATCTTAATCCTGTGCACATGTGTGTTTATCATTGCTGAACTGTTGCATTTATTATCCTTTCGATTACTGTGTTGCTTGTTTCTTTAATAAAACTTTCTTAGTTCTAGTACTCCAGACTCCAACTGAGTGATCCATTTCTGCTGGTTTGGCAACCCAGTTACGGGGTACGTAACACAAGCAACACACATAAAAGTTGCTGGTGAACGCAGCAGGCCGGGCAGCATCTCTAGGAAGAGGTACAGTTGACGTTTTGGGCCAAGAGCCTTCGTCAGGACTAATGAAGTTCTGATGAAGGGTCTCAGCCCGAAACGTCGACTGTACCTCTTCCTAGAGAACCACAGAATATTGAGCAGCAATCCTGCCACTCCTACAACGAAGTCTCATTAATGGCTACAATATCATAATTCCTGGTGTTGATCCATGCCCTGAGCTCAAATGCCTTTCTGACAATATTTCTTGCATTGAAATAATACGCAGCTCAGGGCATTAGTCACACCACGTTCAACTTTTTGATTCCCGACTTCGTCTCCATAACCTCTCCACTATCTGTTTTGGCAGCCTGGTTCCCATTCTCAGTAACTACAGTGAAACCCCGCTGTGCAGTACTAGCAAACCTTTTTCGATAAGATATTAGTCCCCGAGATAAGGTGCAAACCACCTCTTCTGTACAGGTCCTACCTTCCCTATAAGGGAGCCCAAAAATCTGAAGCCCTTCCTCCTACCCCAACTTCTTAGCCATGTGTTAAACTGCATGATCATCATAGTTCTGGCCTCACTAGCACATGGCACAGGTAGAAATCCTGAGATCACAACCTTGGAGGCTTTGCCCTTTAACTGAGCAATCAATTTACAGCATCTCATCATTCCTCCTATCTAGGTCATTAGTGCCTACATGGTCCACGACCTCTGACTGCTCACCCTCCTGCTTAAGAATGTTGAGGACTCTATTCCAGATGTCTCCGAACCTGGCGGCAACATACCATCCAGCAATCTCATTCTTGTACACAGGGTCCCTTCTGTTCCCCTAACTAACGAATCCCCTATCACTACAACTCACCTCTTCTCCCCCCTTCCTTTCTAAGTCACAGAGCCAGAGACCTGACCACTCTGTTAGGTCGTTGCCCCCTCCCCCCAACAGTATCCAAAGTGGTATACCTATTGTTGAGGGGGATGTCCACAGGGATACTCAGCACTAGCAGCTTAAACCATTTCCCCTACCTGAATTCCAAAAAATTTATAAGGCAAAGTTTTCCCTTAAGGAAACCATACTGACCACGGCTTATTTTATCATATGCTTCCACACACCCTGAAACCACATCCTTAAAAATAGACTCCAACACCTTCCTAACCACTGAGGTCCGACTAAATGGCCTATAATTTCCTTTCTTCTGCCTCTGTCCCTTCCTAAAGAGTGGAGTGACATTTGCAACCTTTCATTCCTCAGGAACCATGCCAGAATCAATTGATTCTTGAAAGATCATTGCTAAATGCCTCCACAATCTCTTCAGCTCCCTCTTTCAGAACCCTGAGGTGTGGACCAGGTGACTTATCCAAACTTCATACCTTTCAGTTTCATCCAGGGTTCAGCTGGTGACATCTTTTACAGATACCAGGTGGTATGTCTTTCCTGATGTGCTTTGCTTATCTCTACTAAGTCTCACTACTGGTAATTTCACAGCTGCTGTTGACTTACTATCACATCGTTAAGCAATTAGCTTTCAACATTAGGTTAGCCATTATATAACTGATAGTATATTTCATTTAGTAGTTAGAAGCACTTGTTAATAGTCAAAGGAATTTCAACAATATTTGAATCTGCCTTTCGTTAAAATGCTGAGAAGTACATCATTTACACCGGTTCCTTGTGTACTATAACTCGTTGGTGAATAATTAAAACTGCCTTCAAGTACAGCTATGTCAGGACTGGAGTTATTCATCTGTCTAGCTTAAGAAAACTGGAAAAAGGAGTGAGGACAGCATACCCTCTCTTTGGCTGTTATGTTAGCGTTGTTGTTTTAGCCATGGTTTTGTCATCCTGCCTTTAGACGACTGCTTCCCCTTTGGGATGTACATACTTGCACCTTCCAAATTGCTCCCAGAAATTCCAGCCATTGCTGCTTTGCCGTCATTCCTGCCAGTGTACTTTTCCAATCAATTTTGGCCAGTTCTTCTCTCATGCCTTTGCAAGTCCCTTTACTCAACTGTAATACTGATATGTCTGACATTACCTTCCCCCCTTCAAATTGCAGGGTGAATTTTAGCATATTATGGTCACTGCGTCCGAAGGGGTCCTTGATGTTAAGCTTTCTATTCAATTCCGGTTCATTCCACAATACCCAATCCAAATCAGCTGATCCTCTAGTGGACTCAACCACAAGTTGCTCTAAAAAGCCATCTTGTAGGCATTCTAGAAATTGTTTCCTCCTGGGATCCATCACCAACTTGATTTTCCCAATCTAGTTGCATATTGAAATCCCCCATGACTATCGTAACATTGCCCCACACCTTCACTATTATTTTGGGGTCTGCATACAACTCCCTTTGGGTCTTTTGACGCTTGCAGTTCCAGCTCTACCGTCAATGATTCAACACTTTCCTACCCCATATCATCTCTTTCTCATGATTTGATTTCATTTTTTACCAATAGAGCTACGCCACCCCCTCTGCCTACCTGCCTGTCCTTTTAGAAACATAGAAAACCTACAGCACAATACAGGCCCTTCGGTCCACAATGTTGTGCTGAACATGTACTTACTTTAGAAATTACCTCGGGTTGCCCATAGCCTTCTATTTTTCTCAGCTCCATGTACCTATCCAAGAGTCTCAAAAGACTATCAATAGACCCTATTGTATCCACCTCCACCACAGTCACCAGCAGCCCATTCCACGCACTCTCCACTCTCTGCGTAAAAAACACACCCCTGACATCTCCCTGTACCTACTTCCAAGCAGCTTAAAACTGTGTCCTCTCCTGTTAGTCATTTCAGCCCTGGGAAAATGCCTCTGACTATCCACACGATCAATGCCACTCATCATCTTATAAACCTACTATCAGGTCACCTCTCATCCTCCGTTGCTCCAAGGAGAAAAGACCAAGTTCACTCAACCTGTTCTCATAAGGCATGCTCCCCAATCCAGGTAACATCCTTGCAAATCTCCTCTGCACCCTTTCTATAGTTTCCACATCCTTCCTGTAGTGAGGTGACCAGAACTGAGCAAAGTACTCCAAGTGGGGTCTGACCAGGGTTTTATATAGCTGTAACATTTCCTCTTGGATCTTGAACTCAATCCCATGGTTGATGAAGGCCAACATACCATATGTCTTCATAACCACACAGTCCACCTGCGTAGCAGCTTTGAATGTCCTATAGACTCGAACCCCAAGATCCCTCTGATCCTCCACACTGCCAAGAGTCTTACCATTAATACTATATTCTGCCATCATACTTGACCTACCAAAATGAACCACCTCACACTTATCTGGGTTGAACTCATCTGCCACTTCTCAGCCCAGTTTTGTATCCTATCGATGTCCCGCTGAACCTCTGACAGCCCTCCACACTATCCACAACACCTCCAAGCTTTGTGTCATCACATTTTGATACAATGTGTATCCTTGGATGTTAAGCTCACAGCTACTATCTTCTTTCAGCCACAATTCACATATGCCAAACTGTAAATGTGCTACAAGTTTAGTCCATCTTATTCCTTCAAATATAACACCTTCAGTTCTGTATTCACCCTTTTTGATTTTGTCAGTTTTTTACATTGCAACTCATCCTGTTGACTGCAGTTTTGCACTATCAGCCTGTCCTTGCTAGCAGGCTCACTACATACTGTCTCTGTTTGTAATCCAATTACCTCATTTTCAGCCCAATCACTCTGGTCCCTTTCCCCTGCCAGATCAGTTTAAACCCTGCCAAACAACTCTAGCAAACCTGCCCACAAGGATATTAGCCCCACTTGGGTTCAGGTGTAACCTATCCCTTCTGTACATGTTGTAACTCCCCCAAAAGAGGTCCCAATGACCCAGAAATCTGAAACCTTACCCCCTGCACCAGTTCCTCAGCCACATATTCATCTACCAAATTATCCTATTCTTGCACTCACTGGCACGTGGCATGGGTAGCAATCCAGAGATTACTATCCTGGAGGTCCAGCTTTTCAGCTTTCTACCTAGCTCCCCAAAATCTCTCTTCAGGATCTCCTCACCCTTCCTACCCATATCATTGTTGCCAGTATGTACCAAGACTTCTGGCTGCTCATCCTCCCCACTTAGAATGCCGTGGACCCAATCAAAGACATCCCTGACATCGGCACCTGGGAAGCAACATACTATCATCTGCACCCATAGAATATCTCCTCTGTTCCTCTGACTGTGGAATCTCCTATCACCTCTCTTCTCTTCTGAGCCACAGCACCAGCCTCGGTGCCAGGGACCTGGTCACTGCAACTTCCCCCCACCCTCCACTAAGTCATTCCCCCTCAACAGTATCCAAAGTTTTTTTTTCATGTGCCATACTCTGCCAGAGCCTCAGCGACCACTTTTCAAGTGGTTGTCTTGGAGGAAAGATTCTGGGAGTGGTCCCCCATGTCCTTCTCACAGCACAGTTTTTTTTTACAAGGTCGAGTTGCAAGCTCAACACTCAACCCGGCATGGATGGAAAGCGTGCCCGGGAGCGACCTGACTAGATTCAAGCTCGGGAACCTTCGCACCGGAGTCCGGCGCTGATGTCACTGCACCACCAGCAGGCTAGTATCTAAAGTGGTATACTTATTATTGAGGTGAATGGCCACAGGGGTATTCTGCATTGGCTGCACATTTCCCTTCCTTCTCCTGACAGTCACCCATTACCTGCCTCCTGCAACCTAGGGGTGACTATCTCTCTGTAGCTCCTGTCTATCACCTCATGTCCCGTATGAGCCGAAGGTCATCAAGCTACAGCTCAGTGCACCTGGTGTAGATATGGTTATCTGGGAGACTAGAGGCCTCCCAGACTTCCCACACCTGACACAGAGAACAAAACACTGACCCTGGAGCCATTCTCACCACGCTACTATGAGGAATGAAGAATTAAGAAAAAAAAAATTACCAGATACTTAACTTGCCCAAACATGAGCCAAAGCCACTCCGAGCACTGGTCCACTCACAACAATGGCTGCTCTGCTTGTGCTTGCATTATTTTTATTTGCCCTTTCTAATAAATTCCACTCAGTGACTGGTCACAGTCCAACTCTGAAAAACTGTGGCAAAGTTCTGCCTTTTTAATCTTGAGTGTGAATCTGATTGAAGATGTAGCTCTCTTCTCACACTCCCAATCAGTGATTGGTCACAGTCCAATGCAGTGAACCTGAGTGAGCTATTTCTGCTCATGTTTCAGATCACAGATTGGCTGCTGCTCAACAGTCCATGGTTAACATACAGCTCTCTGACAAAATAACCTTGATTGTCATTTCTCCCCCGACAAATAGTGGGAGTGTTTTTTTAAATATTATTTATTTGAATTTAATTTAAATTATTCTGCGCCAACTTATGTCTCTCTTGACTCTTTGGTTTTCCATTTGAAAAATACTATTCCCGGCTCATCCCCCACATTGGCACTAGTGTCCATTCCACTTGAACTTGTTTTTATTTATTATTGTCCCTTACTGTGTTTTTTGTGCTGCAACAAATCTGAAGTAACTATTATTCATTCTCCTTTATACTTGTGTACTGGACTTGACATTAAACAGTCTTAAATTTTTTGGCTTCTGTGTAAATAGGTTTCTTATTCAAGCATGAATTGGTAAAATGAATTAATTGCACCAACCCATGTAATTTGAAAATGATTATAAAGTTACAATTTCAGCGAAAGTTTAGGATGACTTTGGAAATTGTTTCAGAAGAATGGGCAAATTCACTGCAAGCCTGAAATACTCAGTTTCTGAAACTCACGAAGCTGAATGTGGGCAGTTTTGGTGGCATAGACCACAGAACATGAGACGTGGCCAAATAAGATTCAGGAAAACCCTAAGTAATTCTACACATATATTAAAATCAAAAGGGTAACTAGGGAAAGAATAGAACACCTCAGGGATCAACGTGGACATCTGTGATGCAACAAAAGGTGTGGTGTTAAATATTCTCCTCTGTATTTACTGTGGAATGGTCATGGAAACTAAGGAATTGAAACCAAGGGAAATAAAAAGTGATGGATTAGAACAGATATGCAAATTCAGACAGATGATGTTGGCAGTCTTGAGGCACATTGAAGTGGCTAAATCCTCAAGCCTGATTAAGTGTATCCTAAGACAATGTGGCAACATCAAAAATAGAAAATCAGTAGGAGGACTTCCGGGTCATCAAGGGAATGGCGGCGTAAGGAAAAGGTCTCTCGACAAAAAAGAAGGTAAACTGCCCCAAAATCGAATTTAGACAAATACTTAATATTGCATAACTATATTAATAAAAGGGGCAAGGATGATGTCTAAGAACAAGAATAAAAAGTCCGCTTCGAAGGCTGATAAACATAAAGAGATGCAGCAAGGCGAAGGGCCTAGCTCCCCCACGGCAAGCCAGGACGGAGATAATGAGGGGGAATCCGTGACTCTGTCTTTGATTCTCGGAGAGATTCGCGAGTTCCGACAAGATAACAGCAAACAGCTGGAAGATAGTAAAGGAGAAATAGTAAAAACTAACTTGCGGATAGATGAAGCCGAAGCGAGGATTGTTGGAATTGAAGAGAAGCTACAAAACGCCGAGGAAGTGATAGCAGAAATGCTGAAGCTACAAGACCAACTCCAGTGGAAACTAACAGATCAAGGCGGCCGCTCGAGAAGGGAAAATGTGAGGATCTACGGAGTTCCCGAAGGAAAACCCGGATTGATGATTCCCTTCGTGGAGAAGCTGCTTAGAGAGAACCTTGATATACCGGCCGCAAAAGACCTACAGATAGAAAGGGCTCACCGCGCGTTGGCACCACAGCCTCCGGCAGGCGCCCAGCCCAGATCGATTCTGATCAGATTTCTCAGTTACAGAACGAAGGAAGAGGTGCTTAAAAGAGTATGGCAAAAGAAAGGTTTCATGTGGAACAACTGTAAAATCAGTTTAGACCACGACTACGCACCGGGGATTCTTGCCAGACGGAAGGAATATACGGAAACACGGAGAGTCCTGAAGGAAAACAACATTAGATTCCAGACCCTGTATCCAGCTCGGCTGAGAGTCTTTTACGACGAAGGGACAAAAACTTACGCTACGGTGGAGGAGGCAACGTCGGACCTGGCGGACCGGGGACTACCTATTAAAGTTATCACCCAACCAGAGTCGCTACTGGAGAGGATTCGGCAGAAGTCGTGGCAGTTGTGGGGCGAGGACGCTCCACTCGAACCAGAGTGTCAAACTACAAGGAAAAGCTGCAAATATTCAGACGCGAATGTACAGAGAATACAGATTAATTAAGAGAAATGACTGAAAAGAGTAAATCGGACTTAAAAGTAAAATGAAAACTGGTAACTGAAAATAAACTAGGCGGAATAACTTGAATGATAGCAATATGGTCGAGACATAAATAGGAGAAAATTCTCTATGATTATTTTCTACTAGAGAAAAATGCAAACTGAATTGGTAAAAATAATTTCCTATAATGTTAATGGGGTTTTGAATCCAATTAAAAGAAATAAGATTATGTCTAAATTGAAAAAAGAGAGGGCACAAATAGCTTTCCTCCAGGAAACACATATGAGCCAATCTGAACATGGAAAATTAAAAAGAATGGGCTTTAAGCATGTATTTTATTCATCATATAAATTGAGTCACAAAAGAGGGGTAGCTACTTTAATATCAAGTACTCTTAATTATGAACATATTTCAGAGACTAGAGGCAAAGAAGGATGGTTTGTAAAAATCACAGGAAGAATAGAAGGTACAGAAATAACATTGCTGAATGTTTATGCTCCTCCAGGTAGTGAATGGTCATTTTATAGACACATTTTTGACCTAATGGTCAGTTCTCGAGGGGTAGTAATTTGTGGAGGGGATTTTAATATTAGATTAAATCCTATATTAGATTCTTCAAGAATAGTTACTCAGAATAAACCTCTGACTCGGAAAGTGAATTCATTGATGGAGGAGTTGGGAATTATAGATGTCTGGAGGGAATTACACCCTACTAGTAAAGATTATACATATTACTCTTTCCCTCATTCAGCCTATTCAAGGATAGACTATTTCTTTATCTTTAATACAGATAGACTCAGGATAAAAAACTGTAATATTGCAACAATTGATCTGTCGGATCATAGCCCAGTCTCTATGTCTCTAATCCTGGAAAGGAAAATGAGGAAAACACTATGGAGGCTAAACTCACATATACTTAATAACCCAAAAGTAATGGAGAGATTAAGGGGAGAAATCAAAGAATATCTAGACCTTAATGACACGGGAGAAACATCACCAGTGATTTTATGGGATACATTGAAAGCTGTACTGAGAGGGAAAATTATTTCCATTACTACTCACATGAAAAAAATCAATGCACAAAAATTAGCAGACCTTCAAGGAAAATTAAAACAACTTCAAGTTGTAGATAGCAACAAAAGTAATTCAAATCGAAAACAGTAAATTAGGAAATTGCAAAGTGAAATTGATGATATTTATACGTTGGAAACGCAAAGAAATTTTCTTTACCTGAGACAAAAGAATTATGAAGTAGGAGGTAAATCAGCTAGATTATTAGCATATAAATTACGAAAACAACAAGCAGACAATACAATTCATAAAATAAAGAATCCAAAGACAAAGCTTGTGGAGAGTACAATAGGGAAAATTCAAGAGAGTTTTGAAACGTATTATCGAGAGCTGTACTCCCAACCCCGGGCCCCCAATGAGCCCTATATAGACAGTGTATTGAATTTTTTAGATCTACCTAAACTTACAGATTTACAAAATGAAAGTTTATTAGAACCAGTAACTGCCAAAGAACTGAACGTGGCCATCTCTAGGTTAAAGGCTGGAAAGTCCCCGGGTTCTGATGGGTTTACCTCAGAGTGGTACAAGTCCCTGAAGACACAGTTAGCCCCATTACTACTTAACACCTTTAATTGGATCTTGCAGAGAGGAGAAACTCCACCTTCCTGGAGAGAAGCGATTATTTCAGTTATTCCTAAAGAGGGTAAAGATAAACTAGAATGTGGCAATTATCGGCCAATTAGTGTTCTTAATTTAGATTACAAACTATTTACATCTATATTAGCGCGCAGATTGGAAAAGCTTTTACCTGGCCTAATCCATTTAGACCAGACTGGATTTATTCAACAAAGACAAACACAGGACAACATAAGGAGAACCCTGCACATATTAGAACAGGTTAATAAGAACGAGACAGAGACAATGGTAGTAGGATTGGACGCTGAGAAAGCTTTTGATTCGGTTAGTTGGGCATTCCTATACAGAGTGTTAGGAAGATTCGGCTTTCAAGAAAGGTTTATTAAAGTAATTCAGACTCTATATGACAGCCCTACAGCCCGAATTAAGATAAATGGGGACCTCTCTGACTCCTTCATTTTAGAGAGAGGCACTAGACAGGGATGCCCAATTTCTCCTCTCCTTTTTGCGCTATTTATTGAACCACTTGCCCAACTAATAAGACAGAGCGAAATCGTAAAAGGTATCAAGGTGGCAGGGATTGAACAGAAAGTGGCGTTATTCGCAGATGATGTTTTGGTCTATCTGAGTGAACCAGAAAAATCATTTATAGGATTGTTTACACTGTTGGATGACTTTGGGAAAATATCAGGTTATAAAATAAATGTAAAGAAAATGCAGGTTATGTCCCTAAATTATACACCATCCAAAAAATTGCAGGATACAAAGGATCTTAAGTGGGAAGCTAAATCATTAAAATATTTAGGAATAACCCTGCCGAAGGATCTTTCAACACTGTCACAGGTAAATTATGGGCCATTAATCTCAGAGATAAAAGCAGATATGCATAGATGGAATCTTATCCCCTTTTTAAGTTTAAATTCAAGGATAAATACTATAAAAATGAATATTCTTCCTCGGTTATTATATCTTTTCCGTACTTTACCAGTGGAGGTGGATGATAATCAATTCAGGGAATGGGACAAATGGATTTCCCGCTTCATTTGGCAAGGAAGGAAACCTAGAATTCGATATAACACCTTACAGTTAGGGAAGGAAAGAGGAGGTATGGTTCTTCCTTGCCTGAGAAATTATTTTTATGCCTCACAGATAACCCCTCTGTTATATTGGTGTAATAGGGAATATAAGGCTAGATGGAAGGAAATAGAATTTGGATTAGTTGACAGTTTTCCTCTTCAGGCCTCAATAGCTGACAAAGGATTGATGGCCCAGTTGGAAAAATTTAATAATGCTTGGATAAATCTTACATTAAAAATATGGCAGAAGGTGGTTAATTCATGTGGAATTAATAACATGCTAAAACTCTTTAGATGGTGTGCATATGATACCGAATTCCTTCCCAACAGAGGAGATAAAAGATTTGAGCTATGGATAAAGAAAGGTCTTACAACCTACCTCTCATTTATAGATAAAAGAGTATTACAAAGTTTCCAAATCCTGCAGGACAAACATGGCCTAGAACATAATGACTTTTTTAGGTACCTTCAAATACGAAACTATGTTAACCAGAGTTGTAGATATACAGACCTATCAACAGTAGAATTAGAATTTTTCAAGATTCTGAATTCGGCTTGCAGTTCAATACCTAGTAAATCAGTTTCTCGCCTATATAATGCACTCTCCCATGCTAAAAATGTAAATACACTGTATATTAAAGAGAAGTGGGAGAAAGAAGCGGGGTTGGTACTTTCAGAGGAGGCCTGGGGGAAAATCTGCAGCTTTCAATGGTCCTCGACTAATTCTTTGACTTGGAGAGAACATTGTTGGAAAAACATTATAAGATACTTCAAGACCCCATATCAGGAAAAATATAAAGATACAAATGTGATGTGTTGGAGAAGGTGCGGCTCCAAGGAGGCAAATCATTTTCATATTTTCTGGGATTGCCCTAAATTAAGTCTATTTTGGGAAGGCATTCATAGAACATTAGTTAAGGTACTTAGGTCCCAGATACCTCTGAACTTTGAGACGCTCTATTTGGGGCATGTATTGTTCCTTGAACAGAAGGAAGATATAAAGTTGCTGCAGGCCCTCTTAGCGGCAAGTAAGAAATCAATCACTAGAAAATGGCTAAATCCAATACCACCTACATTAGAAGATTGGTACGAAATTATCTTGGAAATATTTAAAATGGAAAAGTTGACTTACTCCCTGAGAACTCAAAAAGAAACATTTTATCAAATCTGGAATAAATGGATTGAATATATAACCCCAATGCGAGCAGACTTTAGATGACTCTCCTAATGATTTATATTGCTCTTCTCATCAACACAGTAATATTGCAAAAATAGAAAATCTACAGCACATTACAAGCCCCTTGGCCCACAATGTTGTGCTGACCATGTAACCTACTCTAGAAGCTGCCTAGAATTTCCCTACTGCATAGCCCTCTATGGAAGAAATTGAAGCATAATTTCAAGAAAAGGCATATAAACAAGTTAATGAGATGTATAACCAAGGAACTGGAGAACTTTATTTTTCTTATTTAATAAGAGAAGTTCTGAGAAGAGATAATCACAACCAAGCGAACAATCTGCAGTGGGGTAGAATAATGATAATATATGAATGCTGCATGTTGCAGGTTTCGTAGACTAAATGATTCTCTTTCTGGACAGGATATTTTTTCAACAAATTAAGAAAATCACTAACATCACAAAAGACTGCATTTTCAATACCATTGGTGGATTGTTCTTAGCTTGTTAAAACAAATTGAAAAGAACTGCTACTTTTTGCTTGTTTAATGTCTGTTACATAACTCAGCCAAGTTTGTTTCAGAAAATGATTTATCTTAAATGTAACTAACTTCAAGGTTAAAATCAAAATAACATTGTTATCTATAACAAATATTTATCAGCGTTCACCCAGCAAGACTTGAAAACATGAGATTCAAAACAATTTTTTACTGACCAAGGTTGTCCTTTCAATGACTACACAGATAGAATTTTCCATCGGAGGAAAACTGAACTACTGAGCCTTGAGTTCAATGCTGACTGGCAACTCCTGCAATGCTGCTGGTACCAAACCGTATCCGTTTCTGCCGTTCCTTTGGGTTCAGCAGATGCATGGAAAGGGAGAGCTTGCTACATGGACAACGGCTTGCTCTCCATATCGTACTGCCCAGACTTGCATATCTAGACAGCTAGGTCACAATATCCATGATCAACTCTGACCAACAGAGTCCCTCAAACCTTGTTACGTTTATTGCCTCAGATCAGAGCAAGCATTTCCTGCGCAATCATTCCCTGAATAAAAATATACTCCTGATAGAAAATTGCAGAGCACATCACATAGCATTTATCATCTGAAAAGCTGCCTCATCATAAATACTTAATATTATTTCTGAACAATCCAGAATCAGGAAAAAATATACATTGCAGTTCCTTGTCAGAAAACAACCATTTTCTTTGAATGGCACATAAACGCATGGCAGTATTCAAAACTATACTTTCAATCCTTTTAGAAACTATTTCATTCCTAAATATCTCTACAATATCTTCCTGTAGTCTGATATCAGTCCTTCTACATCAGTGGTCCCCAAGCACCGGGCCGCGAGGAAACGATATGAGTCAGCTGCACCTTTCCTCATTCCCTGTCATGCCCACTGTTGAGCCATTACGCGCGCGTCGTCCATGTCAGCGCGGGAAGGAGATCAACTCCTCCAGCTTGCAAATGACGGTGGGCTGAAAAGTCTGTTTGACATAACATCTCTGCCGGCATTCTGGATCAAAGTCAACGCTCAATATCCTGCCACGGAAGCACCGAAAACGTTGCTTCCATTTCCAACATATCTCTGCGATGAATGTAACAAAAACTAAATTGTGGATTAGACTGGACATAAGGAACCCCGTTCGAGTATCGCTGTCTCCCATCACCCCTCGATAGGACCGTCTTGTTGCAGGAAAGCAAGCCCAGGGCTCCCACTGATTCAGCGATATTGGTGCGTTGCAATGACTTTATATGTTCATACGGGGAAAATATGTGCTGTGTTTAATATCCAAACGTTACTTAAAATGTTATGATGCTATTGACTTATATAACCATACAACAATTACAGCACGGAAACAGGCCATCTCTGCCCTTCTAGTCCCAGCCCAACGCAACTCTCACCTCGTCCCACCGACCTGCACTCAGCCCATAACTCTCCATTCCTCTCCTGTCCATATACCTATCCAATTTTTCTTTAAATGGTAATATCGAACCTGCTTCTGACACTTCTACCGGAAGTTCGTTCAACACTTACTTCAACCTCCTGTCCTCCCCTGATAATTGACTTATCGTTATATTCATGCGAGGAAAATGCGCTGTGTGTTTAATATTAAATTCGTTAGATAAAGCCTTTTAGAAACGAAATTGAGTGTATTAGCCACTTATCACCGATATTCCGGTCGTGATTAACACCCCCCTCCGAACAGAATCGCCAAAAACAATTTATAGAAAAAATAATCGGCAGGTGCACGCATGCGCACTGGTGCCCCTGCAAGGCTTCATGGTAATTGTAGTCTTTCTCTGGGTAAACGCAACGTATTTGACTGCTACTGTTGTCCGTTGGCAGCCATCCCGCACCACCCCGCCCCCCCCGGTTGGCCGGTCCACAAGAATATTGTCAACATGAAACCGGTCCGCACTGCAAAAAAGGTTGGGGACCCCTCTTCTACATTAGTCCCAATCTTAACTCTTACCTGAAGTCAAAGGCTTTTATCTTGTATTCAGTCAATGCATATAGCCCCTCTGATGTAGTACTGCACAATTTTGTATTTCAAAAAAATGGCACAAGCAGGATCCTATACAAAGGACTAGGACTCACTGCTTATTGGTTATGTATTCAGTTACTATACACAAACAGACAGTGCTGTACTTAAAGCTCTGTGCAAGATTTTAAGGCAATATTCAAAGCCTCACAAATCCAGTGTACTATTATGTCTTCGTTCAATCTCCTACAGTGCATTCATCAATCTCCCTAATGAGTAAGCAGCAATAAGGTCAAGTTGTTCAACTTGGCCCTTCTGCATTATTTTAGACATACCAAGAGTACAAGTTTTACAGGGAACTATTATTTACATCCTGAAATTATTTTCAGTCTCCTTTAGTTACTTATTTCACTAAAGTTCACTTACAGTCCTTTGTGTTTCTCATCAGCCAGGATCTGGTCATTTGTCTTCAACCCATACCTTTAAATCAGAACAAAAGTATAATTTAGTACTAGAGAAAGTAGAATACAGCTGCTTCTCAAGAAAAAAAAACCGTAAAAAGTTCATGAAATGAAGCATTCAGAATTCGTCCAGCAGTTTGTATTTGAAGGAATGGCTTTGTTTCTCCACTCTCACAGATAAGTCTGCTTCCGGTAGGGCAGGTATATATCACTGCAAAGTGAGAGGCCTTTCAGCCCCCAGTTCCTGTGGGTTTTTTTTTTGAAAGAGATACAATTAGTTTTTCTTTCCTGTGCTCTTTTTACCTCCTATAGCTCTGAACACATTTCTTCCAAACTCTCCCTAGGAAGCTTCATTCACCTGTATGCTACATGACCTTTTCACTTCCTCCATCAACGTTCCAGTACAAAAACACTTGCACATACTGATTAGACTCAAAGTTATCTTACAGAAAGATACCCGAGAATTCGGTGGAATGTCCAGTTCTCCAATTCTCCAATCCCCACACTACATCAAATGCAGATACATATCTGGGTTATGCAGGAGATCCATTTCTGAGAATGGTCCATAAACTAATGTTTCCACTAATTCAGAAACACATCATTTTAATGTGGGTTGATGAACATGAAAGAATTTTTTTTTAACCATCTTCCCACATGTAGTTACAATGGTACAAATCATAATGTTCCACATCAAATGGCTTCACACTGTCAACAGTCAGCCTGCATTCTTAAAGACATTGGTGTCCAACTATTACAATGGGGGGGGGGGGGGGTTACAGTTTTTGCTTGAAGACCAGCTGTCTTTTGAATTAATCAGCCACTACTCCAATTGCAGAACTCATGCAGATTACATTCAAATTTTAATCCTGCAGGTGAAGGTGTTCTTGAACATCTGTTGCCTTTAGTCATGGTGCCAGATACCGGAGGCTTGGGATGTGACATTGGACAAGACCTGGCAAGTGACTGCATTACATTTTAACCACTCTGTGCCAATGGTGGAGAGATGGTGGATGATGAAGCACTTTTTAACCTAGATGGTGTCAATGTTACACACACAAGATGTTGAAGGGTCTCAGCCCGAAACACCGACTGCACCTCTTCCTATAGATGCTGCCTGGCCTGCTGTGTTCCACTAGCATTTTGTGTGTGTTGCTTGAATTCCCAGCATCTGCAGATTTCCTCATGTTGGGGTCAATGTTAGACCATTAAGACCAAAACATTCAGCAGCAGTTGACCCATTTAGTCTGCTCCACTATTCAATCATAGCTGATTTCTTTTTCCAACTACATTCTCCTGCCTTCTCGCATAACCCTTTATCCCCTTACTAATCATATCTGACTTATATACACCCAGAGACTTGGCCTCCATAGCCCAATGTGGGAACAAAATTTCTGAGTGAAGAAATTCCTCATCTCAGTTTTAAAGAGACCCCTGTTCTTCTGAGGCTATTCTCTTACCCTAGACTCTCCTACTAATGGAAACATCCTCTTCACAATTTCTTTATCTAGACCTTCCAGTATTTGGTAGGTTTCAGTGAAATCCCCATCACCATTATGAAGTCCTTCGAGCACAGGCTCAAGAATACTACACACTCCTTGCGTATTAAGTCTGTCATTCCTGGGATTATTCCTTTGAACCATCTCAAACAGCAGCACATCTTTCCTTAGATTCAAGGCCCAAAATCGCTCGTGATATTTCAGATGCAGTCTGATCAACACCTTATAAAGGGGTGTCAAACTCATTTTAGGTCACGGGCCGGACTGGGCAAAATGCGACTTCCTGCGGGCCGGATCAGTTGTGCATGCATGTGCTCCCACAGCTTTCGTCGCCTTCGTTTTTTCAACCTGCTCTCATGTGTCTCAGTCTCTGCTATAACTACAAAGTGTTTCACTTTATGAATTTAGTTTCTTATGAAGAAGATTGTCTAGCAAGCATTATTTTTATGATTAGTCGTAGGCTACAAGAAAGTTGTGATGAGAGAGAGAAATAACAATGCTATTTTGGCTAAGATTGTTTTGGGAGCCACACCCTTTCCGTTAATAAACCATTTGAAATCGAACATTAGCAGACACAAACGTAGACCTAACGAAACAGATTGTAAATGTAGGCTACACAATGGCACCTAATTTTTATTAGCCTGCTTCCAGCAATCAAACTCAATGAACACAGTTAGCCTCTAATTTTTATTAAAGTGGTCACATTTACAATAATAGTCAGAAAATGAATGAATCACAATATTATGACACTCAATATTTCATAATGCATATTGCTTACATGTTGCAGTGCATTGAACAGTGTCACTCTTTTTTCATTTGCTGCTTCCAGACACCTGACATCTCTTGGGTTTAACCAGCCTGTCAACATCAGGGACCAGTTTCTGGGCAGTTGTGATTTTCATAATGTCACTTAGATGTCTGTGTGTCAGCTGCGAGCGCAGTTTGGATTTGTTAATGTTCATTATGGAGAACACCTGCTCACAGAGATATGTTGTCCCAAACATGCAAAGGATCTTTGACGCAAAGTCTGTCATCTTGGGTTACACTGGTCCCAGGTATTGATAGAATGAATCCAGACCCACAGTCACAAATTTATATTTCAAAGCAGAGATACACTGAATTTCAATTAGTTCCATTTGGAGCATAATGCCTCTTGGTGGAAAATACAATGAAAATTCCAGAATTCCTGCGCTGGATTCCCTGTCTGAACTTCCTCTCTGAGGTTCGCAACAACGCCTACCTTTTCCCCGACCATGGACGGTGCGCCATCTGTTGCCACGCTGACAGCGTGACCCCAGTCAACCTCCAGTCTGGCCAAGGCCTCGACCAGGCTGGAGAAAACGTTGTTTGCCGTTGTGGTGTTTGTCATGGGCACCATCTCCAGAAACTCCTTGGTGACGGTCAAAGACGCATCAACTCTACAAATAAATATTCCCAATTGAGCTACATCAGTCACGTCAATGCTCTCATCAATTGCAATAGAGAAGACAATAAATGACTTCACTTTGCCTTTTAGTTGACTGTTTAAATCTCCCGCAAGGTCCCCGATTCTCTCTGCCACAGTATTTCTTGACAAGCTGATATTACCAAAAGCCTGTCTCTCTTCTCAGGGCACACCAGCCCAGCCACCATCAGCGTGCATGCTTTGATGAATTCCCCCCCCCCCCCCCGAGTATGGCTTCGACACAGCAGCTATTTTGTTGGCAATAATATAGCTGGCCTTGACAGCTCCATCATGAGCCTTTCGACTTTTGGTGAACACTGATTGCTGTTTTTTCAGAGCTGCTTCAAGCTCGTTTACCTTTTGCGTTCTGAGTCATCCTGCGTACTTGTCATATCTTTCTCCGTGTGACATCTCATAGTGTCATTTTGATATTGTACTCTTTTGCCACAGCCACTTGTTGCAAGCATATCAGACACATAGGTTTGCCGTTGACTTCACAGAAGAAAAAACTATCTTTCCAATTATTGAATATCCAACCTTCGATGTCAACTTTTCTTTTCTTGGAAAGCATTTTGAACCACAACAGCAAACAGTCTCAGCCTTGCTACAGGTGTTACTTACCTGAGTACTCTGTGTGTTTATACTGTGTCTGATGACGTAAGTGGGGCCCCAGTGGTCTTCAGTGCAGGGTGGTAGGTGCTTATGCACAGCGGGTGGTTAACTGCCGCCTATTGTTTTCTAAGTACACACAACAAGCTGCCGGCAGGGCAGCTGGTACAGACAGCGGTGGGAGAGAGAGCAGATGCCGTACAGATACATAATAAATGGTCGTGAATATACTTTTTTTTCCCCAAATCATCCTGCGGGCCAGTAGTTTGACACCCCTGTTATAAAGCATCAGAGGTACATCCTTGCTTTTACTGTATGTTCTAGTTTTCTTGAAATGAATGCCAACATTGTGTTTTTTCAGACAACTTGTTCTTGACTTGTTGCAACTGTACGAATCCAGGAAAGCGATAATCATGAGCCTAAAACATACCCTGCAAGTAATAGAAAGATTCAGCCTTTCAGCAGGTGAATCACTTTCTGGGACTTGTATTTCCCACAGATCAATTGCAATGTGAAGACTGTTCCACATTGCTCAGTTTAAATCCTCACTTAAAAATGTCAACTGGAATGTGAATAAATCCCTAAGGAAATTGACACCAAACAGGCTGTCAATCTCAATTTGCTTCCAGCTCATTTAGAGTGATATTAGTGCCAGTTTCAAATTTAACCATGAGTCCAAAGTTCTATCAGGCTTGCAACTACCTCATGAAAGCAAAGTCAGGAAAAATGGCATAATGGCTTCGAAGACATTAAGAGAGCAAGTTACCGGAAAGTAATGAAATCTATGCACTCCCCCCGCTTCCATTCTCCGCATTGGATCGCCTCACATCTTCTCTTTTCAAAGTTCCAATTAGATTTATTATCAAACCATATACATGTCACCATATAAAACTCTGATGGGGGCGAGTGAAGTTAGGTTCTCGGGTTCATGAGCCCGATGATTAAGGAATAATGGTTGTTTCTAAACACGGTGGTGTGGGTCTTAAGGCTCCTGTACCTTCTACCTGATAGCAGCAGCAAGATGAGAGACAGCATGACCTGGTTGGTGGGGGTCCTGGATGCTGGACGCTGCTTTCCTGCAAAAGCACTCCTTGTAGATGTGATCAATGGTGGGGAGGCTTTACCCGTGATGGATTGGGCTATACCCACTGCTTCTTGTAGGTTTTTCTGTTCAAGGCAGTGGTGTTTCCATACCAGGCTGTGATGCAACCACTCAATATACTCTCCAACACACATCTATAGAAGTTCGTCAAAGTTTTAGAGGACATGCCGAATCATCAGAAACTTCTAAGTAGGAGCGTTGCTGCGCTTTCTTCGTAAATTGCTCAAGTTGTGCCAGGTTATTTGGGTGGACAGCAACCTTGAGGTCTTGGCAGAGATGTTCAATCAGGTTTAGGTCACAATTCTGACTGGGCCACTCAAGGACATTAATTTTCTTCATTTGAAGCCACTCCATGGTTGCTCTGGCAGTGTGCTTTGAGTCATTGTCCTGCTTAAAGATGAGCTTCCTCCCTAGTTTAAGCAACCAGGTTTTTAATCCAGAATCTGTCTGTATTTAGCAGCATTCATCTTCCCAACAATCCTGGCCAGCTTACCAGTCCCTGCTACTGAAAAGCATCCCCATAGCATGATGCTCCATTCACCATACCTTACAGCAAGGATGCTGACATACAATGTTAGATTTAAGCCACACGTACTGCTTAGTGCTGAAGCCAAAAAGTTCCTTTTTAGTCTCATCCAATCACAAGACCTTCTCCCATATCTTTACAGCATCTTCTAAGTGACACTTTGCAAAGTCTTTACAGGCAAGAATATGCCTTTTCTTTCAAGTCAAGGCTTCTTCCTTGCCACTCTTCCATAATACCCTTTTTGTGCAAGGCCTTAGAGATTTTGGAGCCATGAACTTCATCTCCAGTTGCAGTCACTCAGAGTGACTGTTGGTATCACAGAAGGCTCTCTTACAAGTACAAAGGGGCAGCCTGACCTAGGCAGTGTGGCTGTAGTTTCATATTTTTTCCACTTTTTTTCACAATGGCCTATACTGAGCTCCAAGGTATGCTCAGTGCCTTTGAGATGGTCTTGTACCCTTCCCCTAATTTGTGCTTATTATCATTTTCTTTCGTCTATTGTTTTGGTTTGGTTTGGTTTGTTGAAAATCTGTTGCACCTCATAGAGAAAGGGGGTATTTATTCTCATGAATGCATTGAAAATAGGAGATCTTCCAATTTTCTACAACAACAAATTGGGTGAGTTGGTGAAGAGCAAGAGGACAAGACATGAGAGAATAGACTAATCATGTGTAACAGTGGAAAAGTGTGCACAGAACCGGAGGAGATAACAGAGGTACCTAGTGAATACTGAAGCAAAGGATTCATTACGGAAAAGGATCTTGGCGATTGTGGGGATGACTTACAGCGGACTGAAAAGCTTGAGCATGTAGATAATAAGGAAGATGATGTGCTGGAGCTTTTGGAAAGCATCAAGTTGGATATGTCACCGGGACCGGACGAGATGTATCCCAGGCTACTGTGGGAGGTGAGGGAGGAGATTGCTGAGCCTCTGGCGATGATCTTTGCATCATCAATGAGGACGGGAGAGGTTCCAAAGGATTGGAGGGTTGCGGATGTTGTTCCCTTATTCAAGAAAGGGAGTAGAGATAGCCCAGGAAATTATAGACCAGTGAGTCTTACTTCAGTGGTTGGTAAGATGATGGAAAAGACCTTGAGACACAGGATTTATGAACATTTGGAGAGGCATAATATGATTAGGAACAGTCAGCATGGCTTTGTCAAAGGCAGGTTGTGCCTTATGAGCCTGACTGAATTTTTTGAGGATGTGAGGATTTTTTGTGTGGGCGCGTGGCTAAGTGGTTAAGGCGTTCGTCTAGTGATCCGAAGGTCGCTAGTTCAAGCCTCAGCTGAGGCAGTGTGTTGTGTCCTTGAGCAAGGCACTTAACCACACATTGCTCTGCGACGACACCAGTGCCAAGCTGTATCGGCCCTAGTGCCCTTCCCTTGGACAACATCGGTGGTGTGGAGAGGGAAGACTTGCAGCATGGGCAACTGCCGGTCTTCCATACAACCTTGCCCAGGCCTGCGCCCTGGAAACCTTCCAAAGCGCAAATCCATGGTCTCATGAGACTAACGGATGCCTATATGACTAAACACATTGATGAAGGTAGAGCCGTAAATGGATTTCAGCAAAGCATTTGATAAGGTACCCCATTCAAGGCTTATTGAGAAAGTGAGGCGGCATGGGATCCAAGGGAATATTGCTTTGTGGATCCAAAACGGGCTTGCCCACAGAAGGCAAAGAGTGGTTGTAGACGGGTCATATTCTGGTTGGAGGTCAGTGACCAGTGGTGTGCCTCAGGGATCTGTTCTGGGACCCCTTCTCTTCGTGATGTTTAGAAATCACTTGAATGAGGAAGTGAAAGGATGGGTTAGTAAATTTGCTAATGACACAAAGGTTGGGGGTCTCGTGGATAATGTGGAGGGCTGTCAGAGGTTACAGCAGGACATCAATAAGATGCAAAACTGGGCTAAGAAGTGGCAGATGAGTTCAACCCAGATAAGTGTGAGGTGGTTCATTTTGGTAGGTCAAATATGATGGCAAAATATAGTATTAATGGTAAGACTCTTGGCAGTGTGGAGGATCAGAGGGATCTTGGGGTCCAAGTTCATAGGACACTCAAAGCTGCTGCACAGGTTGACTCTGTGGTTAAGAAGGCATACGGTGCATTGGCCTTCATCAATCGTGGGATTTGAGTTCAGGAGCCGAGAGATAATGTTGCAGTTGTATAGACCCCACTTAGAGTACTGTACTGAGTTCTGGTCGCCTCATTACAGGAAGGATGTGGAAACCATAGAAAGAGCAGATTTACAAGGATGTTGCCTGGATTGGGAAGCATGCCTTATGAGAATGGGTTGAGTGAACTCGGCCTTTTCTCCTTGGAGTGAAGGAGGATGAGAGGTAACCTGATAAGAGGTGTATAAGATGATGAGAGGCACTGATTGTGTGGATAGTCAGAAGCTTTCTCCCAGGGCTGAAATGGCTAGCACAAGAGGGCACAGCTTTAAGGTGCTTGGAAGTAGGTACAGAGGAGATGTCAGAGATTTGTCACTTCCTCAAAAGAGTGAATCTGCTTGGTGAAGCATGATGCACCTCTCAAAAGGCCTTATTGACTATCCTTAATCACACAATGCTTGTAAACTATGATTCTAAGAATCTTCTCCAATAATTTGCCCAACATTGACTCACTGGTCTATAATTCCCAGCATTATCCCCAACACCTTTCTTGAACAAATGAATAACATTTGCCAACCTACAATCTTCGGGTACTATTTCTAAGGCCAGTGAGGGCATCAATATCATTGCAATGGCAGAGCAATCTCTTCCATCATTTCCCATTGTTACCTGGAATACGTCCTGTCTGGCCCCGGGATCTTATCTAACCTAATGTCTTTCAAGAGTTCCAGACATCCTCTTTCTTAACCTCAACACATTAGCCTCTTCCACACTGATCTCACAGTTATCAAGTCCCTTTAACTCAGGGGGTCACAACCTTTTTATGCCATGGAGCCTTACTGAGGGGTCCGTGAATCCTAGGTTGGGGCACCCTGCTCCAACTGGTGAATCCTGAAGCAAAATATTCATTAAGGACTTCCTTTGACCCCAGGCATATGCTTCCTCTTTTATCCTTGATTCGTCCTACCCTCACTCTAGCCATCCTCTGTTTTTCACATATGTCTAACTTTCTAAGACCCTTTTTAATCTCTTTCCTGCCAACCTTATAACTCACAAGAGCCCTATCTAACCCTTGCTTCCTACATCTTAAGTATGCTTCCTTCTTCCTCTTGACTGGATGTTCCACATCTGTTGTCAAACATGATTCCTTTACCCCATCATCCTTTCCCTGCCTCAATGAGGGGAATTTATTCAGAACTACCATGCAAATGCACCATAAAAACTCCACATTTAAATTGTAAATCTCTCTGAGAACGTTTCCAATTTACACTCCCAAATTCTTGCTAACAACCACACCCACAGACTCTACAGCCAATCCCTCCACAATGCTCTCCCTTTATGCAATTGTGCTACTTCCCTGATTACCAATGCCACTCCCCCATCTGTTAATTCTTTCCCTGTCCATTTTGAAACACTTAAACCCCAGAACATCCAGCAGCCATTCTTGCCCTTGTGACAACCTAGTCTCTGCAGCGAGCACATCATAGCTCCATGTAATAACTCTTAAGTTCATCATCCTTGTTCCTAATACTTCTTGTCTTTAAACAGACACACTTCAACCATCCCAGACTGCAATTGCATTTTCCACTGCCTATCCTTCCTCATAGCCTCTCTACATGCAGCATCTACCTTTACGCAATCCTCTGACCTACCACCCTGGCTCCCACCCCCCTGCCAAACTAGTTTAAACCCTTCCCAAAGCTCTGACAAATCTGCCCGCAAAGATACTGACCATTCTTAAGTTCATGTGTAACCATCCCTTTTGTTCAGGTCATACCTTCCCCAGAAGAGATCCTAATAGCCACAAAACTTAAACCCTGTCTCCTACATTAATTATTTAGTAACACGTTCATCTGAAATGGCAGATGAGTATATCATATCATTCTTCTTTTTTGGTGTGTGCCTGTGTGCATGCAAGTCTGCATGTGCGTGCGTGTCCGTGACAATGTCTTTTTCATGGCTTTTACAAGGCGCGGAGCAAGAGAGAAACTGTGTGGTGTGTCACACCTCACTCAGACACTTTCGCAGTATTTTTCCCTTTATTTTATGAGGCCGAGTTGCGATCTCGACACTCAACCCGGCGCGGATGGAAAGTGTACTCGAGAGCGGACCCAACTGGTTTCAAACCCGGGAACCTCCGCTCCTGGGTCCGGCGCCGATGTCACTGCACCACCAGCCGGCCCTAAATATCGTATCATTCTATTCTTACCCTTACTGGTGCATTTTATATGACTTAGAATGTTGGACAATATCTAGTAACATGAGGAAACGAACTGAAGCAGCAGAGATGTGGTTTTTGAGGAGGATGCAAAGAATATCATGAATGAAATGAATATCTAACGAGGATGTCATGAACAGAGCAAACACAATAAGAGAAATAATGTATGAGATCATGAAAAGGCATGAGGAGGCCATGTATGGCCTCCTCTATTGCCATGATGAGGCCATACATGGCCTCCTCTGCTGCCATGATGAGGCTAAACTCAGGTTGGAGGACCATACATGGCCTCCTCTACTGCCATGATGAGGCCATACATGGCCTCCTCTGCTGCCATGATGAGGCTAAACTCAGGTTGGAGGAGCAACACCTCATATACCGTCTAGGTAGTCTCCAGCCCCTTGGTATGAACACAGAATTCTCCAACTTCCGGTAATTCCCTCCCCCTATCCCTATGTCACTCTTCCCCCTCCCCCAGCTGCCTACCACCTCCCTCATGGTCCCGCCTCCTTCTACTACCCATTGTGTTTTCCCTTATTCTTTCTTCACCTTTCCTGCCCATCACCTCCCTTCCCCCACCCCTTTATCTTTCCCTTTACTGGTTTTTCACCTGGAACCTACCAGCCTTCTCCTTCCCACCCTCCCCCCACCTTCTTTATAGGGCCTCTGCCCCTTCCCCCTACAGTCCTGACGAAGGGTTCTGGCCCGAAACGTTGACCAATCTTTTCCACGGATGCTGCCCGACCTGCTCTTCTCCCCTCTTCCCGAGCCCCAGAGCCAGATCACTGCCAGAGACCTGATCACTGGAACTTTCCCCTCATGACTGTTTCCCTCCACCCCAACAGTATCTAAATCAATATACTTTATAATTCAGGGGATTGGCCACAGGAGTACTCTTCACTGTCTGCCTACTTCTTTTCTCTCTCCTACTGCAACCTAGCTGTGATTGCCCCCTATAGCTCTTCAGTTTGCTGAATGATTTATAGGTCACCCAGCACCATCAGAAACACTGAAGGTCTCCCTGATTTCCTGCCTTTGTGCAAGAGCATGCCACTGCTCTGTGATCCATTCTTGCTGCTCTACCAATATTATAAAGAAAAAGTTGATAGAAGCCTCACCCTAGCCTCTGCCTCTCTTGTCAAAAGGCTCAGTTCCCCACTCTAACCCTGACAGTTTACTCTATGACTGCTCTCAAAATGGTCACTCCACTTAAACCCAACATTTTATTGGCCTTTGCCAAATCAATTTACAACTGAAGAACAAGTCCTGATGGGTATCGCTCCTTAAATCTCCCACTTCTTGTGACAAGTAACCCGTCCTGCTATTCAAAACTTAACACAAATGGAAGACAATGTCTGCATTCTGAAGTTGCTGCAAGGCAGATAATTACAGATATCAGTTTTAAATATGGAGTTCTTGTAACATCAGAAGTTACTTTCAGGAAATGGTTTTTACTGCTTCACCAGACCTGTTCTTAAAACAGATAAATGCAATTGGAACATAACACACTTCAGAAACTGATCTCAACCAGAATCCATGAGTTTACATTTCAATAAACTCTGCAGTTAATATCTAAACTTGTCATATCAGAATCCGTACATGCAATAGAAACATTTATCTAGAATCAAAGTTGCTTCGTATGATATACATTCAATCTTTTCACACCAATCCTAGTGCTCCAAGTTCCACTATGTACACTATTCAGCATCATCATGCATAAACTTCTGCATGACATAATTCTGACAAAACTTACAAAAGACCTATACTTTCAAAGTATTGTAAAAACTTACTTGCACAGAAAATCTTTGTCCACGATAGCACATATGTCAAGAAGGGGGTTTCCCATCCCAAACAGAATATTTTGTCTAAAATTAAAGCAAAAGGCTATATTAATTCAAAAGTTCAAAGCAAATTAATTTAATTATCAAAGTACACGTCATCATATACTCTCCTGAGATTCATTTTCTTGTTGGCATTGACAGTAAATACACAGAAATACAACAGAATCAACGAAAAACCACACACAAGATGTACAACCAACATGCAAAAGACAACAAACTACGCAAATCCAACACTTCTTCTGATAAAATTCACACAAAACTGGAAATAAATAAGGCATATTGAATGTAGATCACAAAATTTAACTGCATATTACAGACAAAACAACTGAGTATGAAATATTTCCAATTGGCTGCAGTGAAGTTCTTGGGAACTCCCTTGAACAATAAAGCCACAATACATCCTCTGTATCACCCTTGCACAAGATGTTACTGGAATCCTTTTCTGGCCATAAGACCGTAAGACATAGGAGCAGAATTAGGCCATTCAGCCCATCGAGTCTGCTCCACCATTCCATCATTGCTGATCCCAGATCCCACTCAACCCCATACACCTGCCATCTTCGCCATATGCTTTGATGCCCTGACTAAGCAGGAAACTATCAAATTCCACTTTAGGCACATGCGTAGACTTAGCCTCCACCACAGTCTGTGGCAGAGCATTCCACAGATTTACTACTATTTGGCTAAAAAAAAATCCTCCTTACCCCTGTTCTAAAGGGTCACCCCTCAATTTTGAGGCTGTGCCCTCTAGTTCTAGATACCCCCACCATAGGAAATATCTTCTCGACATCTATCCTATCTAAATACCCACAACTTTCTCAATACTGGACTATCAGTTGTGTTTGAAACTGAAATCATCATAGATGTGAAAGGGAACATGTAGGCATAGTTCTCTCAATCATTAACTCTTAAACATTCAGGGGGCAGTAATTTAAAACAGAGGTGCAGAGTCCTGAAGACTAGATACTGAAGGCGTGAACAAAAAGGTAGAAAGTTTTCTGAGAAAAAGATCAGGGAACTGATGATGATGGAGAACTGGTACAGAAAAAGCATCGAGACCCGAGCATATCAGACATGATTGTATTCAATAAAAGGAGAGGCTGAGAAGCCAAGTAAACTGTTCCTGATCGTATCCTCCTACACTTGCAAGCTGGTGTTGGTTTGATGCACATTTATTCCTTCTAGAAATTTGGTAAAACTGTAAATCAGTTCATTTACTAACAACCTACCCAGTATATGGAGCTATGACAAATATAAAGACAATACTGTGGAAATCTTCAAGCCAATAACATGACTGTTCTGACTCACAGGCCAAGCATGTTGATGGAATAGAATCAATGCCCCCATCGATTTTTGAGCCAGTGTCATTAAAATGCGTGGATAAATCTGAATCATTTGTCTAATATTGTTTGCATAAATTTGATGCAAGCCATTCAATTTGCTTCACAGAACACAACTTCCTTTGCCCTTAATAAAACACTACCTTGAAGTTATTCCCATTTACTTGTTTTAGCTAACAGAAAAATGTTATTAATCACCTGAAAAGAAATGTTCTTTTAAAAACTGACTTACCTTGATAACTCAATTATGCAGCAAACTGCAGAATATTAACATCAAGTGCAATGCTACTTTTAAACGTTTTGGGAAAAAACTGAAATATCTTAGATGAGGAATTTAGTGATAAAAAGTGCCCTATAATTCAAGGGAAATGGGTGGGTTCATTTTAGAATTAGACTTCCAAGGTTCCCTCAGAGGTCTTATTGTTTTACAAATGAGCTGAGTTTCTCCAAAGAATTTGATATGGTTTTACATCATAGTAACCATGGGAAAGGAACCAAATGTTTCCCTGAAATGTGGCACCAACACGCTGATAGCTAAAAACATCAGTCTCTCTAGTTTAAGGTACAGTCCACGTTTCGGGCCGAGACCGGCCCGAAACATCAACTGTACCTCTTCCTAGAGATGCTGCCTGGCCTGCTGCGTTCACCAGCAACTTTTATGTGTGCTGCTTGAAATTCCAGCATCCGCAGATTTCCTCGTGTTTGAGTCTCTCTAGTTTTGTGGCTAAAGAGGTCAATGCAGGAAAGCAGAGGCCGGTGGTGCCAGATGGACTAGTGGTCAGGTTCTATCCTTCTCCAGCAATGCCAGTGCACATTAGAGAGAAAAAAAAAATTGCCATCTGGATTTCATTCACCCATGGAAAAGTAGAATTTTAAATTCCAAGATCAACACAATGGGCCTATTAAAAGAAAAACATACTCCGCCTGGTACAAGTTTGAGGAATGGGAAAACTAGGCAGGCTTTTGTATTTTTATAAGACTAACATTTATAAAACAGAGAAAAGTCCAAACCATGAGAAACCAATTTAATTTCTCATTCAAAATTTCGAGAGTGCAAATAATTCCTCAACCAGATCTCTTTGTAAGAAAGTTATTACAGATTGGGCGAGCTAGACTAAGAGGGAGAAATTTTTCGAGATTCCATATGTAATGATTTCCCTGCTAAAAGACGCAAACACGAGGAAATCTGCAGATGCTGTAAATTCAAGCAACACACAAAAAATGCTGGTGGAATGCAGCATTTTGGGTGTGCTCCCCGCTAAAAGAGCTTGTTTGGGAACAGCAAACATTGCATATAAAGTCCAAGAAGCCTTCTTGTCAGCATAGGTATCACATGAAGATAAGAGCTTGAGTGTGCAGTGAAACCCAATGCCCTTTTCTATGTGGAGCAGTAAGTTTATATGGAGTGGATGGACTTCCATTAAGATCTGTTACCGCCAGTACGAAAAGGAGCGATTAAACAGGTGTTTTCAAATCGACATTGTGTAAATACCTAACATAGAATTGCCATGAAAGTTGAAATATATGCCATAAAAGAATATCTCACCCTCTTGTTATCTGCTCTTTCCCTAACTGCTTTGGCAGTGTCTGACAGCAGACTGCATTAAAAAGCAAAAATAGCGGGCGAAAGGGCCAAGAAAACACATAAAAATAAAAATAAATGCATCAGCGCACAACCCAGAACAGGTCCTTCCACAACCTAGTACCTACCTGAGACACGTCATGCTAAATGGTATCAGTAAACGCAGTCGGCTGAATGAGGAGTTGGGCAGCACGCTTCCCGCCGGAGATTCACACTCCTATCTCACAGACTGACAGCGGTGCAATGTATCAATCTAACCTGGAACCGGAAAACCCGCCCTCACCGTTGCCCATTCATCGATTGCTCCCATTCACAACATCGCAGCGATCAGAGCGCGACGAGTGACGGTTCCTCAGCCAATCATCGCATTCGATCAAACATTCTCCCCGACGCCGCTCACGTCTAATTGCTGTATTCGCAGTTTTTTTAACGAGCTCTTCCAAGCATAATTAACATTGCAACGTGACAAAACGTGCAGACATTCGCTAATTCTGGTTGTTTATTTAAACATGATCGACTTAAGTTACAATATATAACAGAGCGCCTAGGCAAATGATTGAATGTTAGATCTTTTACAACTTCACGGAAGTAGGATCGCCCGCCTCCGAGAATATATGGAAAAACAAGCTCACATGAACCAACCGAATGCCGAACGGCGGAACTAATACACTCTCTCAAGAACACTCGCATAACAGGAGCGATCACAAGAATTAAAATGTTCATTATAATCAAGTGTATTTACGCGTTAAAACCGGATCCTCTAAAAGTACAAAATTCTACTCTCTTCTACCCCGAGCGGATTGGCAAGGTAGCTGCAGATTTGACATGAAAACATGCTTCCGATTTAATGTTTTAGTTTTAAGGTTAGCTAAGGGTCCTTGTTGCTATTATTAAAAAGGAATCATTTTTCACTTTGCTTTGATACAAAGGGCCGTTTTGAGTACTTATCAAAACAGTAAAGGCAGTAACAACGAGGAAACTGTCAACCAGGAAACCATCAGGTATCAAATGAAGCCTGATTTAATTTGAATTTACAATAATTTTGCCAAGTCTTGCTAAAAAGCAATATTTGAAGAAGAACTGTTTACTCTTTTATATTAATGCTACCTGGCCTGCTGAGTTCCTCCAGCATTTTGTATGCTGTTTCAAAAGATATTTACCTTGTTTGTGGAAATACATCATTTGACATTTATGAGATGCAATTTCTGCACTGAACACATGGAATTTGGTTGCATGTACAGTAAGGAGTGAGCCAGTTACTTAAACAGATGGCAAAACTAGTCTGAAGCCTGTGGCGATATTGTGACTTAATTGTAAAAATCTAACCATTACTACTCTTCATTTCTATTTTAATGTCAACAATACAAAGGATTAAGAAGGCTTTGGTTACATGGTTTATATTCATGGAACTAAGAAGAACATTCATAAGAATGAATAACAGTTAAACTCAGATTATATATCAATAGAACACCCAGGCTAAGATTTAGTTGCATTTGCGAATTATTAGCATGTAATGCTAAAAATAAGCTCAATTCCACATTATTTCAAAAATATTCAGAATGTTTAGATAACATACATATGCAAAAGATAAACAGATTCAGAAAATACAGTATATCAAATAATATCTATATAGATTTACTATACATTATGCCACTCATCCTATATGCCTGTCATCAATAATTTTGATGCGGCTGATAAGTCTTTACACAAAAATTCAAAGAAAACTGTTGTTGTGAATGTTTCAATATATTCAATCAAAGTGGCACACAATCTTTCATTTAAATCTGTTCCTCACAGAGAAAACCTTCAATTCAGTTCTGTAGGTTCTGAGGTGGTTGAACAGCCATGACGGAATGGTGGAGCAGACTCAATGGGGCCATTAGTCTAATTCTGCTCCTATGTCTTATTTGGGATCTGCAGACTATGCTGCAACTGGGTCAAATGGTCCTTGACAAGCTCAGTAGATGGATTTGAAAATTTAAAAAGCGGATGGTAGAAATCCAAATAAAACAGAAAATGCAGGAAATACCAACGATATCAGAATCACTGGCATGTGTTGTGAAATTTGTTAACTTAGCAGCAGCAGTTCAATGCAACACATAATACAGAAGAAAAAATAAATGTAAATAACACAATCAATTACAATATATGTATATTAAATAAATTAAAAATCATGCAAAAACAGAAATAATATATATTAAAGTGAGGTAGTGTCCAAGGGTTCAATGTCCATTCAGGAATCAGATGGCAGAGGGGAAGAAGCTGTTCCTGAATCGCTGAGTGTGTGCCTTCAGGCTTCTGTACCCCCTACCTGATCGTAACAGTGAGAAAAGGGCATGCCCTGGGTGCTGGGGGTCCTTTAATAATGGATGCTGCCTTTCTGAGACACCACTCCTTGAAAATGTCCTGGGTACTTTGTAGGCTAGTACCCAAGATGGAACTGACTAAATATACAACCCCCTGCAGCTTCTTTCAGTTCTGTGCAGTAGCACCCCCGCCCCATACCAGACAGTGATGCAGCCTGTCAGAATGCTCTCCACGGTATATCTATAAGTTCTTAACTGTTTTTGTTGACATACCAAATCTCTTCAAACTCCTAATGTAGTCGCTGTCTTGCCTTCTTTATAGCTGCTTCGATATGCCGGGTCCAGGTAAGGTCCTCAGGGATCATGACACCCAGGAACTTGAAACTGCTCACTCTGTCCACTTCTGATCCCTCAATGAGTAGTATGTGTTCCTTCGTCTTACCCCTCCTGAAGTCCACAATCAGTTCTTTCGTCTTACTGACGATGAGTGCAAGGTTGTTGCTGCGACACTACTCCACTGGTTGGTATACCTTGGCTCCTGTACATCTGAGATTCTACCAACAATGGCTGTATCATCAGCAAATTTATAGATGGTATTTGAGCTATGCCCAGCCACACAGTCCTGGGTATACAAAGTAGAGCAGTGGGCTAAGCACACACCCGAGGTGCACCAGTGTTGATCGTCAGTGAGGAGGGGATATTATTACCAATCCGCACAGATTGTGGTCTTCTGGTTACAAAGTTGAAGATCCAGGGAGGGAGGGACAGAGGACCAGGTTCTGTAAACCTGTCAATCAGGATTGTGGGAATGATGTATTAAATGCTGAGCTATAGTCAATGAACAGCATCCTGACATAGGTGTTAGCATTGTCCAGGTGGTCTAATGCCGTATGAAGAGCCATTGAGATTGCATCTGTCGTTGATCTATTGTGGCGATAGGCAAACTGCAATGAGTCCAGGTCCTTGCTGAGGCAGCAATTCAGTCCAGTCATGACCAATCTCTCAAAGCATTTCATCACTGTAGATGTGAGTGCTATTGGGGCGACAGTCATTAAGGCACCTCACATTATTTTTCCTCAGTCACTGGTATAATTATTTCCTTTTTGAAGCAAATGGAAATTCTGCCCATAGCAGTGAGAGGTTGAAAATGTCCCTGAAAACTCCAGCCAGTTGGTTGGCACAAGTATTCAAAGCCTTACCAGGTACTCCATCAGGGCCTTCCGCCTTGCAACGGTTCACCCTCTTAAAGCTAGCCAAACATCGGCCTCCAAGACAGAGATCACAGGGTCATCAGATACAGCAGGGATCTTCAAAGCTGCAGTTATATTCTCCCTTTCAAAGTGGGCATAGAAGGCATTGAGTTCATCTGGTAGTAAAGCCATTCATGCTGTTGGGTTTTGTTTTGTAGGAAGTAACACCTTGCAAACACTGCCAGAGCTGTCACGCATCCGATGTTGCCTTCAACCTCATTCGAAATTGTCTCTTCGCCCATGAAATAGCCATCCACAAGTCATACCTGGTTTTGTGGTACAGTTCTGGGTCACCAGACTTGAATACCACAGATCTAGCCTTTAGCAGACGACGTACCTCCTGGTTCATCCACAGCTTCTGGTTTGGGAATGTACAGCAAATCTTTGTCGGCACACACTCATCCGTACAGGTTTTAATGAAGTTGGTAATAACTACAGCTTACTCATCCAGATTCTAAGATGAATCCCTGAATACAGTCCAGACCACCGATTCAAAGCAGTCCTGTAAAGCACTCCTGTGCTTCCTTTTTCCATACCTTCTTGGTCCTCACTGGTGCTGCAGTCTTCAGTCTCTGCCTATAGAAGTAGGAGTACAACCAGGTGATCAGACTTCCTGAGGTGACAGCATGGAAGGCATTCTTGATGGTGGTGTAACAGTGGTCCAGTGCGTTGTTTCCTCTGGTATTGCAAGTGATCTGTTGTTGGTAATTGTTTAGTGATTTTTTCCAATATTGCAAGGTCAGTGCGGAAAATACTGCAATACTGCATTTGAAAAAGTACATTCACAAACTGCCTGGCACTTCAAGAGAAATTTACCCAGCTTGGTAAAATAATTAAGCTCAAAGTTCAAAATAATTATTATCGAAGTACGTGTGTCACCATTTGCTACCTTCAGGTTCAATTTCTCATGGGTAGTTATAGTAGAATAAAGACATGCAATAGAATCAATAAAAACACCAATGTGCTAAAAAAGAAACTGCAAATACAAAAAAAAAGTAAAATAATAACAAAACCCTAGTTGTAGAGTCCTTCAAAGTGATTCCACAGGTTGTGAAATCAAATCAGAGTTCAGGGAAATGAAGAATCCACACCGGTTTAGGAGCCTGATACTTATAAGGTGATAATTGTTCCTGAACCTGATGATGTGGGATCTAAGATTTCTGTACCTCCTTCCCAATGGCAGCAGCAAGAAGACAGCATGGCCTGGATGTTGGGGTCCTCAGTGGTGGATGCTGCTTTCTTCTGGCAGCACACCTTGTAGATGTGGTTCATGTTGGGGAGGACTTTGCCTGTGATGGACTGCTGTGTCCACCACTTTTTATAGGCTTTTCTGTTGATGAGCATTGTTATTTCCATACCAGACAGTGATCCAACCAGTCAGGATACTCTCCACTGTGCATTCATAGAAGTTTGTTAGAGTTCTAGACGACATGAAGAATTTGCTCAAAAGCTGAGATACTATCATGTCTTCTTTGTGATAGCATTTACATGCTTGTCCCAGGACACATATACTGAAATGATAACACCAGAAATTTAAAGTCACAGACCCTCTCCACTTCTGATCCTCTAATAGGAACTGGCAAATGGACCTCCAGTTTCCTCATACTGTAGTCAATAAATTGGCTCTTTAGCTTTGCTGATGCTAATTGGGAGGTTGTTCAACCAGATTTTCTATCTCCATCCTGTATGCTGAATTGTCCCCACCTTTGATTTGCCAACAACAGTGGTCATGTGAACAAACATGAATATGGTATTGGAGCTGTACTTAGCTTTACAGTCACAAGTATAAATCTAGTAGAGTAGGGGGCTAAACACACAGCCTTGTGATGATGGCCATTGTGGAGATATTGCAAGTACGTACTTATTAATTACTATACATCATCCGTGCAATGTTCAAATGGATGAACCCAAAAGATTAACCATTTCTCTTTTTGCTGATGCTGACCAGCTTGCTGAGTAGTCCCAACATATTCTGTTTTCACTTCAGTTTGGTGTTCCCAGTTTGTATATGACTTCGGCATAGTCACAACTTCTTGATCCAGAGAGCTCAGTGTCTTCCCAGATGTTCCTTCCATAAAGAGTAGAGACAAGCCAGGAATTTCATGAGTTAGTAAAACCATTCTAATATTTTCAAAGAACCTCAGAGAATATCCTTGTAGTATGTTCTGGGTCCTCATCTCATAATGGCGCACTGCTTTATCCATGCCAGAATATTCCCTATAATACCATCGGCACCTTGTCAAAGGTCTTCTGAAAATCCAAGTATACTACATCAACCAATTCTCCTTTGTCTATCCTGTTTGTTATTTCTTCAAAAAATTCCAACAGATTTGTCAGGCAAGGTTTTCTCTTGAGGAAACCATGCTGACTACAGCCTATTTTATCACGTGCCTCCAAGTACCCTGAAATCTCATCCTTAATAATCGACTCCAACATCTTCCCAATCACTGAGGTCAAACTGGCCAATAGTTTCCTTTCTTTTGCCTCTCTTCCTTCTTGAAGAGTAGAGTGACATTTGCAATTTTCCAGTCTTCTGGAATTAGTCCAGAATCTAGTGATTCTTAAAAGATCATTATTAATGCCTCCACAATCATGTCAGCCACCTCTTTCAAAACCCTGGTTGTACACCAACTGGTCCAATGCATTTCATTGGCTTTGTATCTGTACTCGGCACAATGAGAAAAAAGTTGAATCTAATCTAATCTAATCTAATCTATCATCAGACCTGTTGGTTTCCCAAGAACCTTCTCTCTAGTAGTGTGTCACTTCACACACTTCAGGGCCCCTGGAACTTCTACCATACAGGTAGTGACTTCAACAGTGAAGACTGATGCAAAATACTTAATCAGTTCGCCTGTCATTTCCTTGTCCCCCCATTACTACCTCTCCAGCATTGTTTTATTGCGGTCTGGTGTCCATTCTCACCTCTTTTACACCTTGCGTAGCTCAAGAAATGTTTGGCATTCCTCTTAATATTATTGGCTAACTACTTTGATACTCCATCTTTACCTTTTTAATGACTTTTTTTAGTAGCCTTGTTAGTGTTTCAAAGCTTCCCAATCCTCTATTATATGCTCTCTCTTTGGCATTGATTTCTCTAGTTAGCCACGGTAGTGCCAACTTGCCTTTAGGATACTTCTTTCTCTTTGGGATGTACATGTCCTGTGCCTTCCGAATTACCTCCAAAAGTATCAGCCATTGCTGCTCTGCCATCATACCTGCCCGTGTTCTTTCCCAATCAATTCTGACCAACTCCTCTCACATGCCTCTGTAATTCCCTTTAGTCCACTGTAATACTGACACACTTCACTTGAGCTTCTCCTTCTCAAATATCAGGGTGAATTTGATATTATGATCACTTGCCCCTCAGTATTCTTTTACCTTAAGCTCTCTAATCAATTCCAGGTCATTGCACAACACCCAATTCGGAATAGTTGATCCCCTGGTGGACTCAACCACAATCTGTTCTAAAAAGCCATCTTGTAGGCATTCTAGGTATTTCCCCATCTTGGAATCTAGCACCAACCTGATTTTCCAAATCTACCTGCATATTGATACCCCCCCCCGCCCCCATGACTATTGTAACATTGCCCTTTTGGTATGCATTTTCTATCTCCTGTTGTAATTTTTAGACCACATCCTTACTACTGTTTGGAGGTCTGTACACCTATTGGGGTATTTTTACCCTTGCAGTCCCTCAGGTCTATCCACAATGATTCAGCAACTTCTGACCCATGTCACCTCCTTCTAATGATTTAATTTCATATTTTTTAACCCAAAAAGCAACGCCACCCCCTCTGCCCTCCTGCCTGTCCTTTTGATACGAAGTGTATCCTTGGACATTAAGATCCCAGCTATACTTTTCTATTAAAAGGCGTAGACAAAGTGGATGTGGAGTGGACGTTGCCAATGGTGGGAGAAGTCTGGGACCAAAGGGCACAGCCTCAGAATGTTAGAACATCCATTTAGAATGAAGGAGGAATTTATTTCACCAGAGGGGTGCTACAGGTGAATGTGGAGGCCAAGCCGTTGCACATATTTAATACAGAGGTTGACAGGTTATGATTACTCAGTGCATCAAAGGTCATGGGGAGAAGGAAGGAGAAAGGGGTAGAAAGAGATAATAAATCAACCATAATAGAATAGTGGAGCGGACCAGACCCAGTGGGGCTAATAGCATAATTCTATGCCTATGCACACCACATTACAGGAAATATATGATTCCACATGGTGTACAGTACTGAAGATAAAGCAAAAACTTGAAATTTTCAGCTTTGTGGAAAGACCAAATAAACTAAAGTTGTTTTCGTTGGCAAGAGTAGCCAATATGCAGCAGATATTTAATAAAAAGGTATCTCTATGACAATTGGAATATCTGGTGTTGGGCAGGTAGTTTTGGAATTGTTAGTAATGTGGCTCCAAATCAGAAATTTGGTGAGTAGTTTACAAAATACTTTCAATGAGTTGACAGGAGTAACCTTGAGCCTCAAAATGCTTGATCCACACTCACTATGGTTTCTGTTTTTGTCCTCATACAAACTAGTCCAACATAAGCCAACTGTGTAGGTCATTCAAGAGCACATTACAGCCCTTGGGACTCAATGGTGAATTCAACAATTTCAGACAACCATATTTCTTCTTTGGATTAGAATTCCCTGTACTTACGCAAAGTCATCAATCTGCAACATCTCATTTTTCTGTCTTCACAGATGCAGTCTCTTCTTTTTCAGATTTCCAACCTGTATTCTCATTTTCAAGAGAGTTTAAAAAGCGAGCAGATTGAGAAGGGGCGGTCATTTCTTCGGCACTTTGTACGGGGCACGACTGCGCAAGGGTGTGAAAGTCCAGAGATCCACAACTCTCTGGGTGAAAAAGTTTTCCCTCAACTCCGTTCTAAATGGCCTACCCCTTATTCTCAAATTGTGGCCTCTGGTTCTGGACTCCCCCAACATTGGGAACATGTTTCCTACCTCTAGCGTGTCCAATCCCTTAATAATCTTATATGTTTTAATCAGATCCCCTGTCATCCTTCTAAATTCCAGTGTATACAAGCCCAGTCGCTCCAATCTTTCAACATATGTCAATCCCGCCATCCCGGGAATTAACCTCGTGGACCTGCGCTGCACTCCCTCAATAGCAAGAATGTCCTTCCTCAAATTTGGAGACCACAACTGTACACAATACTCCAGGTGTGGTCTCACCAGGGCCCTGTACAACTGTAGAAGGACATCTTTGCTCCTATACTCAACTCCCCTTGTAATGAAGGCCAACATGCCATTAGCTTTCTTCACTGCCTGCTGTACCTGCATGCTTACTTTCAGTGACTGGTGAACAAGGACACCAAGATCTAATCGTACTTCCCCTTTTCCTAACTTGACACCATTCAAATAGTAATCTGCCTTCCTGTTCTTGCCACCAAAGTGGATAACCTCACATTTATCCACATTGCCCACTCACCCAACCCCTCCAAGTCATCCTGCATTATCTCAACATCCTCCGCACATTTCACACTGCCACCCAGCTTTGTGTCATCTGCAAATTTGCTACTGTTACTTTTAATCCCTTCATCTAAGTCATTAATGTATATTGTAAATAGCTGTGGTCCAAACACTGAGCCTTGCGGTACCCCACTAGTCACCGCCTGCCATTCTGAAAGGGACCCGTTAATCCTTATTCGTTTCCTGTCTGCCAACCAATTTACGATCCATGTCAGTACCCTACCCCCCAATACCATTTGCTCTAATTTTGCCCACTAATCTCCTATGTGGAACCTTATCAAAGGCTTTCTGAAAGTCCAGGTACGCTGCATCCACTGGCTCTCCCTTGTCCATTTTCATAGTTACATCCTCAAAAAATTCCAGAAGATTAGTCAAGCATGATTTCCCCTTCATAAATCCATGCTGACTCGGACCGATCCTGTTGCTGCTATCCAAATGTGCCGCTATTTCATCCTTTATAATTGACTCCAGCATTTTCCCCACCACTGATGTCAGGCTAACTGGTCTATAATTTCCCGTTTTCTCTCTCCCTCCTTTCTTAAAAAGTGGGATAACATAGCTTTAAAAGGGATAGAGAGGGGGGAAAGGGGAAGAGGGGTGGCATTACTGGTCAGGGATACTATTACAGCTACAGAAAGGGTGGATAATGTAGCAGGATCCTCTTTTGAGTCAGTATGGGCAGAAGTCAGGAACAGGAACGGAGCAGTTACTCTACTGGGAGTATTCTATAGGCCCCCTGGTAGCAGCAGAGATACCAGGAACAGATTGGGAGGCAGATTTTGGAAAGGTATAAAAATAACAGGGTTGTTATCATGGGTGAATTTAACTTCCATAATATTGATTGGCACCTGATTAGTTCCAATGGTTTAGACGGGGCAGAGTTTGTTAAGTGTGTCCAGGACGGATTCCTGTCACAATATGTTGACAGGCCGAGTGGGGGAATGCAATATTAGATTTAGTATTAGGTAACAAACCGGGTCAGATGACAGATCTCTCAGTGGGTGAGCATCTGGGGGACAGTGACCACCGCTCCCTGGCCTTTAATATTATCATGGTAAAGGATAGAATCAGAGAGGACAGGAAAATTTTTAATTGGGGAAGGGCAAATTATGAGGCTATAAGGCTAGAACTTGCTGGTGTGAACTGAGATGATGTTTTTGCAGGGAAATGTACTATGGACATGTGGTCGATGTTTAGGGATCTCTTGCTGGATGTAAGGGATAAACTTGTCCCGGTGAGGATGATAAAGAATGGTAGGGTGAAGGAACCATGGGTGACAAGCGAGGTGGAAAATCTAGTCAGGTGGAAGAAGGCAGCATACATGAGGTTTAGGAAGCAAGCATCAGATGGGTCTATTGAGGAAGATAGGGTAGCAAGAAAGGAGCTTAAGAAGGGGCTGAGGAGAGCAAGAAGGGGGCATGAGAAGGCCTTGGCGAGTAGGGCAAAGGAAAACCCGAAGGCATTCTTCAATTATGTGAAGAACAAAGTGATGACAGGAGTGAAGGTAGGACCAATTAGAGATAAAGGTGGGAAGGTGTGCCTGGAGGCTGCGGAAGTGAGCGAGGTCCTCAATGAATACTTCTCTTCGGTATTCACCAATGAGAGGGAACTTGATGAAGGTGAGAACAATATGAGTGAGGTTGATGTTCTGCAGCATGTTGATACTAAGAGAGAGAAGGTGTTGGAGTTGTTAAAATACATTAAGATGGACAAGTCTCCGGGGCCTGACGGAATATTTCCCAGGCTGCTCCATGAGGCGAGGGAAGAGATTGCTGAGCCTCTGGCTAGGATCTTCATGTCCTCGTTGTCCACGGGAATGGTACTGGAGGACTGGAGGGAGGCGCATGTAGTCCCCTTGTTCAAATAAGGTAATAGGGATAGTCCAGGTAATTATAGACCAGTGAGCCTTACGTCTGTGGTGGAAAAGCTGTTGGAAAAGATTCTTAGAGATAGGATCTATGGGCATTTAGAGAATCATGGTCTGATCAGGGACAGTCAGCATGGCTTTGTGAAGGGCACATTGTGTTTAAAAGCCTGATAAGAGTTCTTTGAGGTGGTGACCAGGCATATAGATGAGGGTAGTGCAGTGGATGTGATCTACATGGATTTTAGTAAGGCATTTGACAAGGTTCTACACGGTAGGCTTATTCAGAATGTCAGAAGTCATCGGATCCAGGGAAGTTCGGTGAAATGGATTCAGAATTAGTTTGCCTGCTAGGTCGTGGTGCAGAGAGTACATTCAGATTGGAGGGTTGTGACTAGTGGTGTCCCACAAGGATCGGTTCTGGGACCTCTGCTTTTCATGATTTTTATTAACGACCTGGACGTGGGGGTAGAAGGGTGGGTTGCCGAGTTTGCAGATGACACAAAGGTTGGTGGTGTTGTGGATAGTGTTGAGGATTGTCGAAGATTGCAGAGACATTGATAGCATGCAGAAGAGGGCTGAGAAGTGGCAAATGGAGTTCAACCCGGAGAAGTGTGTGGTGGTACACTTTGGAAGGACAAACTCCAAGGCAGAGTACAAAGTAAATGGCAGGATACTTGGTAGTGTGGAGGAGCAGAGGGATCTGGGGGTAGATGTCCATAGATCCCTGAAAGTTGCCTCACAGATAGATAGGGTAGTTAAGAAAACTTATGGGATGTTAGCTTTCATAAGTCGAGGGATAAAGTTTAAGAGTCGCGATGTAATGATGCAGCTCTATAAAACTCTGGTTAGGCCACACTTGGAGTACTGTGTCCAGTTCTGGTCGCCTCACTATTGGAAGGATGTGGAAGCATTGGAAAGGGTACAGAGGAGATTTACCAGGATGCTGCCTGGTTTAGAGTATGCATTATGATCAGAGACTAAGGGAGCCAGGGCTTTACTCTTTGGAGAGGAGGAGGATGAGAGGAGACATGATAGAGCTATACAAGATATTAAGAGGAACAGATAGAGTGGACAGCCAGCACCTCTTCCCCTGGGCACCACAAGAGGACATGACTTTAAGGTAAGGGGTGGGAAGTTCAAGGGGGATATTAGAGGAAGGTTTTTTACTCAGAGAGTGGTTGGTGCGTGGAATGCACTGCCTGAGTCAGTGGTGGAGGCAGATACACTAGTGAAATGTAAGAGACTGCTAAACAGCTATATGGAGGAATTTAAGGTGTGGGGGGGTTATATGGGAGGTAGGGTTTAAGGGTCGGCACAACATTGTAGGCTGAAGGGCCTGTACTGCACTGTACTATTCTGTGTTCAAGGTTCCAGCATATTTTCACAGCCTCCATTCAGCTTCCTCTACTTCCATCTCCAGGCGTCTCCAAACAATGATTAACAGACAATCATACCCTCTCTTAAACACCCAAAGTACATTCTCTCATGACCACGTGGAGAATCTCACCTGGCCGCTTAATACCAGCTCCATAACAATGAAAGCCCAGCAGTGTCTCTACTTTTTGCGAAGGCTGAGAAAAGTCCATCTCCCACCCCCCATCCTCACCACATTCTACAGAGGTTGTATTGAGAGCATCCTGAGCAGCTGCATCACTGCATCACTGCCTGGTTCGAAAATTGCACCATCCTGGATCACAAGATCCCGCAGCGGATAGTGAGGTCAACTGAGAAGATCATCAGGGACTCTCTTTCCGCCATTACAGACATTTACACCACACGCTGCATCCGTAAAACAAACAGCATTATGAAGGACCCCACGCACCCCTCATACAAACTCTTCTCCCTCCTGCCATCTGGCAAAAGGCACTGAAGTTTCTTCCCCCAAGCCATCAGGCTTCTCAATACCCAGAGCCTGGACTGACACCAACCTACTGCCCTCTACTGTGCATATTGCCTTGTTTATTATTTATTGTAATGCCTGCACTGTTTTGTGCACTTCATGCAGTCCTGCGTAGGTCTATAGTCTAGTGTGGTTTTGTGTTGTTTTACGTAGTTCAGTGTAGTTTTTTTTTGTTCATGTAGCAGCATGGTCCTGAAAAATGTTGTCTCGTTTTTACTGTGTACTGTACCAGCAGTTATGGTCGAAATGACAATAAAAAGTGACTTGACTTGACGTGGATTTCCTCCGGATGCTATGGGCTCCCTCAACATCCTAAATATTTCTGGGTAGATTAGATGGCTTCTCTAAATTATTCGTTTTTTGTAGGGTTATGGCAGACAGAATTAATGAAGCCTTTATGGCATTTGCTTGAGAATAAGTGGCAATCATTCAGGAAAATTGAAAGCTGAAACAAGACCAACGGGATTGCTGTCTTGGGAGGAAAGCATGGGCCCAGAGGGCTGACTGCCCTCTTCTTATGCCATTACAAGTGTTTGAGAAGCTCGGTCACATTTAGATCCCAGTCTCCACCTGTTTATCTTCATTCCAGCCCTTTCACTTATCAGTTTTTCTGACTTTTCAGATATGGTGAACGTTCTGCAAAACATTATGGGTGTGCTATGTTGGTGTCAGAATATACGATGACATTTATCGGCTGACCCCAGCACATCCTTAGGTTGCGTTGGTTGTTAATTCAAAGGACATATTTCACTGTTTGTTTTGACATACATGTGATAGACAAATCTAAATGGTATAAAATTCCCTACCTGAAACATTCATTCTCAGTTTCTCTCCAGTTGCTGCCTGATCAAATTGATTATCTTCCATATAGTTTATTTTAATTTCCAATTTCCAGCATCTTCTACTTTCTGAACATGATTTTAATTTCAAGTTAGTAACCAACTTTAGATTGCTGATGTTTGAATCCTGGCCCTTGGATTTAAAGTCTAAATCACTAATCACTAATTTCTTTTTGAAGCATTGTGCCACCAATGCACTTAATTTGTTTTGGTAAATAATCTGATAAACATTAATAAAACTTTCAACATTGGTAAATTCACTTTCTGATAACACTATAAATGCCTTCTTCTCATTGCTACCATTAGGGAGAAGGGACAAGAGCCCAAACACCCGCACTCAACATTTTCGAAACAGCTTCCGCTATCAGACGCAAAATTCTGGAGGAACACAGTAGGCCAAGCAGCACCTATGGAAAAAAAGTACAGTTGACATTTTGGGCCAAGACCCATTCGCAGGACTGGAGAAAAAAAGATGGGTAGATTTAAAAGATGGAGGAGGGGAAAGAGAAACACAAGGTGATAGGTGTAATCGGGAGGGACAGGGATGAAGCAAAGAGCTGGGAAGTTGATTGGTGAAAGAGATGCAGGGCTGGAAAAGGGGGAGTTCGATAGGAGAGAACAGAAGGCATTGAAATTAAGGAAAGGGGGAGGAGCACCAGAGGGAGGCAATGGGCAGGCAAGGAGATAAGGTGTGAAAGGGAAAAGGGGATGGGGGACCATTACCAGAAGTTCTAGAAATCAATGTTCATGCCATCAGATTAGAGGCTACCCGGACGGAATACAAGTTGTTCCTCCAACCTGAGTGTGGTCTCATCGCGACAGTACAGGAGGCCATGAATTAACATAACTGAATGAGAATGGGAAGCTGAATTAAAATGATGGCCACTAGGAGATCCCGCTTCTTCTGGCGGATGGAGCGTAGGTGGTCAACGAAACATTCTCCCAATCTACATTGGTCGATGAGTACCCAACGTAGATTGGGAAACTGCCTGCCCATCATCTCCCTCTGGTGCTCCTCCCCTTTTTCTTTCTTCCATGCCTTCTGTTCTCTCCTATCGGACTACCCCTTCTCCAGCTCTGTATCTCTTTCACCAATCAACTTCTCAGCTCTTTACTTCATCCCTCCCATTCCCAGTTTCACATATCACCTTGTGTTTCTCTCTCCCCTCCCCACCTCTTAAATCTACACCCCATCTTTTTTCCCCCCAGTCCTGCTGAAGGGTCTCGGCCCGAAATGTTGACTGTACTTTTTCCCATAGATGCTGCCTGGCCTGCCGATTTCCTCTAGCATTTTGTGTGCATTGCTTGGATTTAGACCATAAAATATAGGAGTAGAAGTAGGCCATTCAGCCTATTGAGTCTACTCTGCCATTCAATCATGGGCTGATCCTAACCCCAGTCATTGCCCACCCTGCTGCCTTCACCCCATACCCTTTGATGCCCTGGCTAATCAAGAACCTACCTATCTCTGACTTAAATAAACCCAATAACTTGGCATCCACAGCCACTCGTGACCACAAATTCTAGAGATTTACCACCCTCTGACTAAAGTAATTTCTCCGCATCTCAGTTCTAAAAGGACGTCCTTCAATCCTGAAGTTGTGCCCTCTTGTCCTAGAATCTCCTACCATGGGAAATAACTTTGCCATATCTAATCTGTTCAGACTTCTTAACATTCGGATTTCCAGCATCTGCAGATTTTCTCTTGATCGGCTATCAGATTTTTGAATGGTCCAGGAACCCGTGAACACTACGTCACTATTCCCCTTCTGCAGCACTTATTTTTATTGTAGCTTCTTGTAATTTTTATGTACTTGCACCGTATTGCTGCTACAAAACAAATTTCATGCTAATAAATCTGATCCTGGGATTCTGATTATAAATCGCAATGGATAGTTACGTACTGTTATTTTAAAGTATTCTGTTCAAAATAGTAAAATGCATTCATTGCAGCAAGATTGTAGTAAATTAGAAAATTATCAAGATTTAGAACTTCGATGAAACTTAAACTGGAAAGAAAGAAAAACTCAGTTGTACTGGATCAATGATATTTTGGGATCTATCACGATGTTCGACATGTCAAGTATCTTTAAAGACTATCTTTAAGGGTGTTCATTTGCTTGTATAATAGTAATAGAAATAAGGTACATTTTGGCCAAGAATTAACGTAAGTACTCAGCAGTAAGGCTGACACGTTTGAATGATCTGTGCTCAGGCCTGATTCCGGTCTGTAGGCTCTTTGATGTCGTGCTCGACCTTCAGAACAAGAACATGTTGCAGTTTGTGATAAACCTGCGCAAACTGTGAACCACAGCCGGGGATAATTAAGTACAGTAACCCGCCGGTCGGGAATGCCGACGCCTTGGGGGCTCTCTTCATCGTGCTGGGGAGGGAGAGAAGAAATGAAGGGGAGTTACCGGGGTGGGGGTCAGTCAGACCATCGGTTCTCAACACGTTGCAGGGGGTAGGGAAAGAAGCAACCCGCGGACTCGATGTTAGCTTAATGGTCGGAAACAGGGCCAAACCGAACGCGGTCGCCCACCATCAGCGGGAGGCGCCAATCCTAACCTCCTGCCTACTGCCGGCGTGTTCTTTCCTCCCCTGGACCGTGGGGCAGTCACAGATCAGGGGAACGGCCGCCATCTGGACAGTGCACGGGCCGGAGTGACCATTTCACTTTATTTTTACCTGAGGGGCTTGGCTTCCAGTTTAAGTTTCTTGGCCGGCTGAGGCTCATCCGCTGCCATCTCTCCAGCTGCTCTACAGGTTCAGGGCTGCGGGGAGGGGGAGGGGCCAGTGGCAAGCGCATGGCACCGGGGTGGGCCAAGACGTGCGCGCGGCCTCGGGGGCGGGGCGGGGCGGGGCGGAACGATCCTGTCCTGTGAGATGCGCGCGGCTCCGGGTAATGGCGGGAGGGTGGAAAGGGTCTTTGCTGTAGTGACACACACAAACACCATTTTCCCTCTTCTTTTTACTATTTATTTTTACTTTTTTTATATACTGTATAAAGATTCTGTTGAGAATTATTCTGAGTCGAATTAAAAACAAGACCAGAAACTTCTAAACTACAATATGAGGTTATTGAGGATAGAGGAACCAGGAATGCAATTTTCATACTACGAATGCTTTCAGAAAGGGCAATTGAATATCAGAATGACGTCTTTTTATGTTTTATTGATTTCACTAAAGCATTTGACAAAGTGCAACATGAAAAATTATTTCAAATTCTTGCTAATCTAAACATTGACGGAAGAGACCAACAACTGCTTCAAAATTTATATTGGAACCAAACGACGGCGGTAAAAATTGATGATAATAATAAGCAGTTGGACTAAAATTCAAAGAGGAGTTAGGGATCTGTTGCCTCACCGGAATTGTTATAGTGAAATGATTCTCAGAGAAATAGAAGACCTAGATGGGATAAAAATTGGAGGTGTTAACATCAACAATATAAGATATGCAGACGATACCACCCTAATAGCAAGTGCTGCAGAATACCTACAAATCCTCCTAGACATTGTGCAGACAAACAAGTGCAGAATTTGATCTAACCGTCAACTGTCAAAAAACCAAATGTATGGTAATATCAAAACAGTAGGATACTCCCAACTGTCAATTATACGTCGGTAACCAAGAGATTGAACAAAAGACCAGCTTTAATTACCTTGCAAACACGAGGAGATCTGCAGATGCTGGAAATTCAAGCAACACACATAAAAAAAAATTGCTGGTGAACGCAGCAGGCCAGGCAGCATCTATAGGAAGAGGTACAGTTGACGTTTCGGGCCGAAACCCTTCGTCAGGACTAACTGGCCTGCTGCGTTCACCAGCATTTTTTATGTTAATTACCTTGGTAGCTTTATATCACAAGATGCTAGAGGTAAAGTAGAAATAAAAAGAATTGCCGTTGCCAAAACCAACTTCCAAAAAATGAAACCCATTTTTACCCACAGACACATTTCTATGACAACAAGGCTTAAGCTACTAAAATGTTACATCTGGTCAATCTTGCTGTATGCTTCCGAAACATGGACTATAACACCAGAACTCCAAAGAAACTTAGAAGCAACAGAAATGTGGTTTCTTAGAAGAATGCTGAAAATATCACAAAGAGATAGGGTGACTAATGAGACAGTACTCCAACGTGCCCATACAAAAAGATCTTTAATTAGAACATTAAATGAGAGGAAATTTAAATTCCTGGGCCATGTCATCACAAAGGGAGAAATAGAATGCCTTAAGTTACAAGGCCATATTCCTGGGAAAAGCGGAAAAGGAAGGCAAAGAAGAAAATATATGAACACTGAAAGAAATAACAGATCTAAGTGTGCGAGATATCATTGACACTGCATGGGATCGTTCGATGTGGAAAGCCATGATCGCTCAAGCGTGTAAAGCGCAAGGCACATGAAGAAGAAGATATGCTGTATACTTATTGTAATTTATAGTTTTTTATTATTATGTACTGCTGTCGCAAAACAATACATTTCATGACATATGCTAGTGATATTACAGCTGAATCTGATTCTGAACACGCTTATGCAATAATGAAGACGACACACCAGGAGTAGTTTTGGTCTATCAGCAAATTCTCTTGCAATTTTCTATAAATGCACATAGAAGGCATTCTGACAGATTGCATCTAGCCTGATATGCAGGATCCAAAGACCCTGCAGAGGTGTGTAGACTCAGCCAGCTGCAACACAGGCACAACTATCAGCACTATGGAGAATACCTTCAAGAAACAGTGTCTCAAGAAGGCAGCATTTTTCACTAAATACTCTCATGATCTGGGCCTGTTCTTAATGCTACTGTTGGTGAGGAGGTACATAAGCTGGAAGACCAGCTCTTAACAACTTCGGAATAGCTACTTCCACTTCGCCATCAGATTCCTAAGTAGTCAATGACCACTTAATACCTACTTCTGCATTATTTATTTTGTAATATATAATAATTTTATGCCTTGCACTGTACTGCCATCCTAAGGTGAGCTTGCGCCTAAGGTGGTCAGTGAAGAGGAGATGAGGTTTCCATTGTAGATGGAGGTATACAGGCTCAAATCTTGGAGTTTGACAATGTTTTGAGGGGATAATGGTGTGGAAAGCCAAGCTGTAGTCAATTACAACAGCCTGCTGCATGTTCTGGTTATCCTGGTTCTCCAGAACAGAACAGAGAGCCGGTGAGATGGCAGGCCTGCTGCGAATTGAAGTGGGTCCAGGCCAGAGTTGATTCAAACCATAACCAATCTCTGAAAACAATTCATTGTCATAGATGTACTGTAAGTGCTGCTGGATGATAATAATTGAGGCAGGTCACCATGATTTCCTTTGGCACTAGTATTATGATGCCATCTTGAAGCAGGTTGAAACCTTGGTCTGCAGAGGTTTGAAGATGTCCCTGAACACTCCAACCATTTGGTTAGTGCAGATTGTTAGCACTGAACCAGATATGCTGTCAGGGCCTGGTGAGAATCCATTTTTCTGAACAATGTTCTGACATCAGTCTCTAAGACTGAAATCACAGGGTTGTCGTATGCTTTGGGAACTCATGCAGGTGTGTAAATTTCCTCCCTATCAAAATGTGCCGAAACCTGATTTGGGGTGATGCATCATTATCGTTCATGCTATTTGTTCTCACCTTGTAGCAGGTACTAGTATACCAACCCTGCCACAGCTGTCAAGCTTATGTTGGAGTTACCTTTTCGCACTTGCCTCAACCCTTGATCAGAACTTACCCCGCTTCTCTTCCACCGATAACTAACATTCATCTCTCATTCAGTCCTGAAATGTTATCCATCTGTCTTTCCATAGATGCTGCCTGACCCGAGTGTTACAGCGTTTCCTGTTTTCTTTCAGATGCCCAAGTTTTTTAAATTTTCCTTGTCTTAATTGATCCCCATGAGAGGAAGGGTTCTATTTAATGTTATTTGTCACTTAACTATCAACTCATCAACTGCAATAAAGTAGAGCAACACATTTGGCAGCATGTCCTCCCCAGGTCACAGAGTAATACAGCACAGAATGGCCCTTCAGCCAACTCATCTGTGCAGAATAAGGTGCAAGATCGGAAAAAAGGTGGATTGTGAGGTCAGTACTTACATCTTATTGTATTACAGAACCACTTAGGTCTTATAGCAGTGGGATAAAAGGTGTCCTTTAGCCTGGTGGTACATGCTTTCAGGCTTTTGTATCTTCTGCCTGATGGAAGAGGGGAGAAGAGAGAATGTCTGGGGTGGATGGGGTCTTTAATTATACTGGCTGCTTTACTGAGGCAGTATAGAGGTGTTGCTAGCTTCTGTGATCACCTCAGCTGTGTCCAGAACTCTCTGTAGTCTCTTGTGGTCAGTTGAAGAGCAGTTGCTGTACCAAGCCGTGATGCATCCAGATAGGATGCTTTCTATGATGCATCAATAAAAATTGGTAAGGGTGACAGAAATGCCAAATTTCTTTAGCCTCCTGATGAAGTAGTGGATGTTAGTGAGCTCTCTTGGCTGTGATGTCTATATGGTTGGATCAAGACGGGCTACTGCTAATGTTCACCTAAGAACTTGAAGCTCTCAACTTCAACACTGTTGATGCAGATGCTGGAGGGATACAGTGGGTGGATCCAGAAGGATAAAGGGGATGAAAATGGGTGACGGAGGGCTGGAAGGAAGACATGGAAAGGAAACAAAACAAAAATAATGCCTACCTGAAACTGGAAAATTAAACATTCATACCATTGGGTTACAGACAACCTAGATGGAATGTGAGGTGCTAGTCTGTATGACAAACACACCATTTACTGTGAAGTCACTTGCCGCACCTCAGTCGGCCTTACCTGTACCAGCATATATACAAGTCCCTGCCAACATCAGATTGTCCACTCCCTTGTCACTCAAAGTGGACATTATATTTTGCCTGCCATGCTTGTTGGTCTCTCTCTGAAAACTCCTGAAAACCTTCACCAGATTCAAATTTTCACATAATTCACAACTATTAACGAGTCGCCAATGACCGGGCAGCAAACACCCATCCCATCGGTGCCAGTTGCTCGGGGACGCGCCCGGTGGGAAGGTCACAGGACGGGGGCGCGCGCGGTGGGAAGGCTGCGAAACGTTTCGCCCGCTAGGCTAGGCTAGGCCAGGCCGGGCCGGGCCGCCATGTTGAGGCTGCAGTGATCGGAGGCGGCGCTCGGCGCTCGAATCCCGGATCCCGGCTGATGAAGTCCTGAGGCAGGAGGAAAGCCGCGGACCGGCCACGATGATCCACAGTCTGTTTCTCATCAACAGCAGCGGGGATATCTTTCTGGAGAAGCATTGGAAGAGCGTGGTGAGCCGCTCCGTCTGTGACTACTTCTTGGAGGCGCAGGAGAAGGCCGGGCAGCCGGAGAATGTGGCGCCTGTGCTCGCCACCCCCCACCACTACCTGGTCAGCACCCACCGCCATGGCATCTTCTTCGTGGCCGTCATCCAGTCGGAGGTGCCGCCGCTCTTTGTCATCGAGTTCCTGCACCGAGTGGCTGAAACACTGCAGGTTTGGCACTACAGCATGTCCGGAGGGCAGCTGTGTCTTCTCCTTTTTAATACCACAATTAATGTGTTGAAACATTAAATCAAATACTTTTTAATAGCATATATGTAACATCATTGAGATGTGCTTCACTCATGATGTTTAAATAATAAACTTACTGCAGCATGATTTATTGACAAAATAAACTTAATGCATAACGTTAATCACATACACACCAGACACCAACGGAGCAACATTATGCGAAAATTTAAAAAAACTGCAATGTCTATACAAAACTTAAACTTATGCTGCTTTGTTATATACAGGACAGAACACTTAAGTTATCAGTGTTACACCTTTATATAGAACACACAGAATCTTTTGCTTATGACTTGACACTTTTTAAACAATTATGTACTCGCTCTTCAGGACTACTTTGGAGAATGCTCAGAGACATCAATTAAAGATCATGTTGTGATTGTATACGAGCTCCTAGAAGAGATGTTGGACAATGGGTTTCCATTAGCCACTGAATCCAACATTTTAAAAGAACTGATTAAACCACCAACTATTCTTCGTTCAGTTGTTAATTCTATAACAGGTAGGAACCAGTTTCTCCTTATGAAAATGTTTACATGACCTTAAATTTTATGTTTTTTCACCATTTTCAAGGGCTGGGCCAGTGTTGAGCTTGATGCTCTGTGAGGTTTACTTGTCTTTGCACTGAACTGAAGCTGTGGCCTGCAACTGACGAGCTCCTGGATCGGCTGCATTGATGACTGGCTTGGTGGCAGTACAAATTTCAGTTCTGAATGTTATTTGCTTATTTTTATTGTTTGCGTAATTTGTTCTTTTATCTGCATACTGGGTGCTTAGCTTGTGTTTTAATGGGCTCTTTGGATTTCTGATTTTGTGGCTGCTTGTAAGGAGACAAATCCTAAGGCTGTACATAGTCTACATACTTTGATAATAAATTAATTTTGAACTTCAAAGTCATAATAGCCATAAACACCAGATTCTGCAGGTGCTGGAAATCAAGAGTAATACACAAAATGCTGGAGGAGTTAGGAAGGTCAGGTAAAATCTATGGAAAGGAATAAGATGTTTTGGGCCAAGACCTTTGATCAGTTAAAAATCATTGTTTAGTTCTCCCAGTGGCCCAAATAAGCTTGCCTCATTTGGAAAGATAAGGTTGAAAGAGTACAGGGAAAATTTACAAGAATGTTGCAACTCTGGAGGACTTGAGTTATAAGGGGAGATTGAACAGGTTAGGACTGTATTCCCTAGAACGTAGAAGATTGAGAGGAGATTTGAAAGAGTTATACAAAATTAAGAGGTATAGATAGGATAAATGCAAGCAGGCTTTTCCACTGAGGTTCGGTGGGACTACAACCAGAGATCATGGGTTAAGGATGAAAGGTGAAAAGTTCAAAGGGAACATAAGGGGAGGCTTCTTCACTGAGAGGTCGTGAGAGTGTGGAACAAGCTGCTAGCATGTGGTGAATGCAAGCTCGATTTCAGTGATTAAGAGAAGTTTGGATGGTATGGATATGGATGGCTAAGGTCCCAGTACAGGTCAATGGGAGTAGGCTGGTTAAATGGTTTAGCATGGATTAGATAGGTCAAAGAGCCTGTTTCTATGCTGTACATAAATGACACAAACATTTCAATTCACCCTCCAGTTGAAACTGTATGGTTTTTTTTTAATACTTTATTTTCAAAATTTTCAAAAAAAAACAATAAAATCAACAAGAACATATCAGCTCAGACGTGTAAAAATGAAATAAGCAAAAAAAAAGAAAGAGACATAACATTACAGGGATGCCTATTGTACAAAGTGCTCAAAAATACTAAACATTAAATCTCAAATGAGGGCTGTGAGAAATCAGCTGGAGGGAGATTGTTCATCCGCCCCCGGCCTTGTCCAGGTAGGCAAGAAATGGATCCCAGATAGCCGAAAATTTTTTGATTGAATTGGTTCTCAAGAACCTAAGTTTCTCCATCTTAATGACTGAGGTCATGTCAGCCATCCATCTCCGAAAGGAAGGGGGAGAGGGTGATTTCCATTCCCTCAAGATAAGTCTTTTGGCGACAATCATCCCCAGCATCAGAGACTGTTGTATGGCTGTAGAGAAGCAAATAGTAGAATGCGAACAGCCAAAGATGGCAAGACCGGCTTCCAAGGGGAAGAATCTTCTATAGTTACGAAAATTCAGTCGCTAGGCATACATGGAGAGGTGGTAAATTAGATTAGACATTGGCTCAATGGAAGAAACCAAAGAGTGGTAGTAGAGGATTGCTTCTCAGGGTGGAGGCCTGTGACTAGTGGTGTGCCACAGGGATCAGTGCAGGGTCCATTGTTATTTGTCATCTATATCAACGATCTGGATGATAATGTGGTAAATTGGATCAGCAACTTTGCTGATGATACAAAGATTGGAGGTGTAGGTAGGAGGATTTTCAGAGCCTGCAGAGGGACTTGGACCAACTGGAAAAATGGGCTGAAAAATGGCAGATGGAGTTTAATACAGACAAGTGTGAGGTATTGCACTTTGGAAGGACAAACCAAGGTAGAACATACAGGGTAAATGGTGAGGCACTGAGGAGTGCAGTAGAACAGAGGGATCTGGGAATACAGATACAAAATTCCCTAAAAGTGGCGTCACAGGTAGATAGGGTCGTAAAGAGAGCTTTTGGTACATTGGCCTGTATTAATCGTAGTATTGAGTATAAGAGCTGGAATGTTATGATGAGGTTGTATAAGGCATTGGTGAGGCCGAATCTGGAGTATTGTGTTCAGCTTGGTCACCAAATTATAGGAAGGATATAAATGAGGTTGAAAGAGTGCAGAGAAGGTTTACAAGGATGTTGCTGGGACTTGAGAAACTCAGTTACAGAGAAAGGTTTAATAGGTTTGGACTTTATTCCCTGGAGCGTAGAATAATGAGGGGAGATTTGATAGAGGTGTATAAAATTATGATGGGTATTGACAGAGTGAATGCAAGCAGGCTTTTTCCACTGAGGCAAGGGGAGGAAAAAAAAGAGGACATGGGTTAAGGGTGAGGGGGGAAAAGTTTAAAGGGAATATTAGGGGGTGCTTCTTCACCCAGAGAGTGGTGGGAGTGTGGAATGAGCTGCCAGACGAGGTGGTAAATGCGGGTTCTTTTTTTAACATTTAAGAATAAATTGGACAGATACATGGATGGGAGGTGTATGGAGGGATATGGTCCAGTGTGCAGGTCAGTGGGACTAGGCAGAAAATGGTTCGGCACAGCCAAGAAGGGCCAAAAGGCCTGTTTCTGTGCTGTAGTTTTTCTATGGTTTCTATAGGTCTTTGAGTACCAATCAAATATTTTGGACCAAAATCCAGTCAGTAATGGGCAAAACCAAAAGGTGTGTGACAATGTGGCCTCCGTCCCTTGTCATCTATCACACATTGGCGAGACAGAAGGGTAAATCCTGTGCAATCTAAGTTTAGAGTAGTGGAGACAGTGGGCAACTTTAAATTGGATCAGTTGGTGTCTGCTGTTAACAGAGCAGGCCTGTATCATAGACAAACTCTTGTCCCAGGCAGCTTCAGATAATTCAATGCCCAACTCCTCTCTCCAGGCGTCTCCAATCTTCACAATAGATGCTACAGTGCAATCATCGAACAAACGTACAAACTTAGAAATTAGATGCTTGGAGGCAGGAGGGTTCTTTTAAATATAGGTGTCCCCCGCTTTTCGAACATTCGCTTTACGAAACCTCCCTGTTACGAAAGACCTACATTGGTACCCTGTTTTCGCTTTCAGAAGGTGTTTTCGCTGTTACGAAGAAAGGCAGCACGTGATAAAAAATCAACGCGCGTCCCGAGCAGCCACTCTCCCCGGATTCGGAACGGCATTGCTTAAACACGTGCCTGTGAGCAGCCGTTAGCAAGATGAGTTCTGAGGTATTGAAAAAGCCTAAAAGAACTCGTAAGGGTGTTACACTTAGCGTAAAACTAGACATTATTAAGCGTTTCAATGGTGGTGAACGAATCAAGGATAAAGTGAGTTTGACTTGTGGAAGCTGACGAAGATGATGTTGAAGAGGTTTTGGCATCCCATGACCAAGAACTGATAGATAAAGAGCTGATGCAATTGGAAGAGGAAAGGATAACAATGGAAACCAGCGAACTGAACATGAAGGAACCGCGTGAGATTTTCGCTGCAATGGTAAAGTACGACTTTAATTTTGAAAGGGTACGTAGGTTTAGGGGATATTTGCAGGATGGTTTGAGTCCTTACAAACAACTGTATGATAGAAAAATGTGCGAGGCTCAGCAGTCAAACAAGCCTTCCACATCAGCCACAGCAGACGACGAACCTCGATCTTCGACATTGAGCCGAGCAGTCATAGGAGAAGATGAGCTGCCTGCCCTGATTGACGATGAGATGACACCTCAGTGTCCCACCACCCCAACACCCGGGCCCTGGACAGATACTGTACCGATTCGCGGAGAATGCAGCAGTAGCCGGGAAGCACACAGCACATCTTTAAGAAAAAAGCTGAAATGAACAAGCTAATTAATTAGGTGCTGCTGACACGTAATTGTCGGCACAGATCAGTGTCGATTTCCGATTGCATCACCTCTGATCTGGGCCGACAATTACGTGTCGGTGGCACCTAATTAATTAGCATGTTTATTTCGGCTTTTTTCTTAAAGATGTGCTGTGTGCCTCCCGGCTACCGCTGTGTTCTTCGTGGCAATGTATCGGGTCGGCTGCCCGGAGGGTGGGGGCCACTGCACCACCCAACCTGTGACGACTCAGCCTAACACACCATCATCAGTTTGCTCGGCAAGCTGTCTTCCCGATTCCAGTAAGTGATACTACACTGTACATACATTATTTCTACTTTATATAGGCTGTGTATTTTTATGTGTTATTTGGTAGATTTGGCAGCCTCATAGCTTAAAGGTTACTGGAGAGCGCGTTTAGGCCAACAGCGCTTGCGTGAGATTTTCTGCCGAGAGCGCTTGCGTGAGATTTTCGCTACGGAGATCTGTGCAGGCAATTGTTGTAGCGAAGTATTTCTACTTTATGTAGGCTGTGTATTATATCATATTCCTGCTTTTACTATATGTTACTGTTATTTTAGGTTTTATGTGTTATTTGTCATGATTTGGTAGGTTATTTTCGGGTCTGCGAACACTCACAAAATTTTTCCATATAAATAAATGGTAATTGCTTCTTCGCTTTACGACATTTCGGCTTACAAACCGTTTCATAGGAACGTTCTACCTTCAGATGGCGGGGGAAACCTGTATCAAAAAATATATGCTCCTCTGGAAGGATTTCAAAATTACAAATCTTAGATTGAATGTAGTGTCTAATTTGTAAGCAACGAAAATGCGAATGAGGCAGCTCAAATTTCTCTTTCAGCAGACTAAATGTTGCAAACCGTCCCTCTATGTACAGGTCTTCAATAGAAAACAGACCCTTCTCCCTCCAAGCATGGTAGGTTCTATCTGACCATGAGGGTAGAAAGGAGTGATTGAAACAGATTGGTATTTGGACAGAGGTCTCTGGTAAATTCACAACGCTCGTAATCTGATCTAGAATTCTGACGGAATTTTTCAAAACAAAACTCAAACTTTTTGAAGTCCCATGCTTTTCTAACTTAGAGAACAGCATGGCTGGCAAGGAGGAATTGACAACCGAGTTAGGCTCCATACATAGCCACAAGGGCCCTAGGGGCTAGGTTATAAACTGCATGGTGTTTTAAAGACCAACTGTACAGAGTACAGGGCAGGTATGTTCCAGTTAGAAGGAAAGACAAAGTTGGCAAGGTCAGGGAACCTTGGATTACAAGAAACAAGGTGAGTTTAGTGAAGGAAAAGGAAACTTGAGTAAAGTTGAGGATGCTGAATCAAATGGATCCTGATGTAGGGTTCTGATGCAGAGTTTCAATACAAAACGTTTATTACACTTTTTGCCTAAACATATGCTGCTTGACCCAATTAATTCGTCTGTTGTGCTTTTTTTCCCTCCATAATCTAGTGTCTGCAGCTCTTTTTGTTGTCTTGACAATATCTTGGATTTTTTATTCTCCAAAGTTCTCAAGTAAATTGAATGATATTTCTTCTGAGTTTGATAGACTAAGCTTTTGGTCGATTTATAGAGGATATTAGAATTGGGAGTGATGGCATGATGTGGCATGATCAACAAAGGTTACCAGAGATGAAAACTTGTTCAGCTTTCCATTATACTCTTCGGAATGTAATAGAACTAGAGTATTCACAGTTCATTTGCTCATGTACTTGAAGAGATCTGTTTTGATGGGACATCAGACTAGATTCCAAAGTGCAGCATAGATTCAGTGGGTGAATTCGCCTTGCCCTTTTCTGATGTTGTAATTGTGAATGACTATAAGTTACAATGTGATGTTGTCCTCAATGTTAAGTTTAAAAGATTTAAGCAGAACGTGCTATATTGAACATTCAATGCGAATAACTACCTGCATTATATAGTTAGTAATGCCATTGAGAAAGTCACCTCTGATTACTGGTCAAAACTGGTGAAAGAGGCAGGGCAGATATTGTATATCCCTCTAGTAGTGGTCTGCAGTTGAAATCAATAAAGTAGTGCAAAGATACTTTAACTGATAAAATGTTTCCACAGTGGTATTTTAACATAAGAATTTGTAAAAGCAAGAATCATCTTAACTTTTTGATCAATTTGGATAACTTCACCGAATACATATTCCACAAATAGTGTCCATTTCTCAAGTTATAGAACTGTGCCCAATAAAATAGTAACCTTTGTAACACATGAAAAGAATTAAAGCTGTTTATGTTTAATTCTGCTAGGGAGCAGCAACATAGGAGATCAGCTTCCAACTGGTCAACTGTCTAACATCCCCTGGCGGAGAGCAGGAGTCAAGTACACAAACAATGAAGCTTATTTTGATGTTACAGAAGAAATTGATGCCATTATAGATAAATCAGGTAACAAGATTACTTAGTAACATGTTGCTTATGAAGCTGTTGGTAAAGAATTAACAAATTGAATGAAGTTGAATAAACATGCATGTATTTGAGCTTCAGCATGCTAAGTTTGTAGAAACATACCTGTTCAGTGGCTTTAGTTTTGATAGAATTTTCTTTATATCTTGTAGGATCAACAGTCTTTGCTGAAATCCAGGGTGTTATAGATGCTTGCATTAAGCTGACTGGTATGCCAGATCTTACTCTTTCCTTCATGGTAAGTAAAGTACTTGTCCTCTTTGCTCCTATCGGCTAACTTTGAGGATTTGTGTTTAAAAGATATTGAACTTTGAAATCAGCAAATGTTCAGATGCTAATGTCTGAAATGCTCATTATTGCCAACTGCAGAATCCAAGGCTACTGGATGATGTCAGCTTCCATCCATGTGTTCGTTTCAAACGATGGGAATCTGAACGAGTTCTGTCATTTATTCCTCCAGATGGAAATTTCCGTTTAATGTCTTACCACGTCAGCGCTCAAAAGTAAGATAACTTTCTAACTTTTGTGATGTATAAGATTTTTGGATAGTGTGTGCGTGTATATGCGTATATATGTGTGTGTAGGTCCAGTAAGCTGTGTCCCACCCTGAGTTCTGGTGCTGTCTCTGTGAAGTTTACATGTTCTCCCTTCGATAAGGTGAATTTGCTCCAGGTGCTCTGGTCTCTTTGAGCATCCCAAAGACACACAATATAATAAGGTAATTGTTCGCTCTGAATAATCCACATTGTGTTGAGTGATAGAATCTATGAGCAATTTATGGGTATTTTGGGAGAATAAAATTGAATTACTATAAATGGGTGCTTGATGTAAGTGTAGGTGGTGTTGGAAAGTATTAGTACATCAGGTAGTTTCTGTGAAAAGAGAAAGCAAATTAACTTCTCAGATCAATAACCAGCATGAGAATTTGACATTTTGTAATGGAAGCAATTGTGGTTGTCTAAATAAGTTTTGTCAGTACCTTATTAAAGTCAAAAAGAAAGCAGAAACTATTGAGGGTCAGTAAGGTAAAGAGACATAGGTAAATGCCACTGGGGGGTGTTGAGGGTGAGGATTAGTTCTGCCAGATGGAGAAGGGTGGTGATGGAGAGGAACTGGTTGAGTCTTTTGTCAAGAAAGAAGCAGAGAGTTGGGGAGAGAAGTTGAATAACTGACAAGTAGGCATTCCTGGGAAAAAAGTGGCAGCGAATTGAAAGTAATTGAAAATCAAAGAAATAATTTCTAAGCTTCATCAGGATTTTGCCTAGGATGGAGAATTTTAGCTGTTGGGAGAGTCCAGTTTTGGAGGATGGAACTCTGGAAATGATTACTTCTGAAGAATTGAGCAAAGTGTTGGGGTTTGGATTGACAAGCCTCTGGGATCCCGATGGACTTCATCCTCAGTTTTACAAGAAGTGGCTACAGAGATATTTGATGCATTGGTTTAATTTTCCACAATTCCCTAGATTCAGAGAACGTGCATTTAGACTGGAATATATAAATGTAATTCTTTGTTTATAAAAGGGGATTATCAGGAAGTTAAAAATTATAGGTCAGTTAGCTTCTGTCACATGGAAAATGTTGGAAAAATTAGAATAGATGGAGCAGAATACTTAAAGTACAAAGTGAATATGGTTTGTGAAACTGATAAATGAATGGGAGTTTTGCGATAACATGCTGGAGATAAAAGGAAAGTCATGGATTTGGCAAGACACATCAAAGGTTATTGCAGAGGCTAAAGCTTGAGGTGTTTGGGGTAATATGTTGGAGTGGAATAAAAATTAGTTGCCTAATCGGAAATGCAGAGTAGGCATTAATAGCTCTTGATTTGGGAAATGTAATAAGTGGTGCTATGGCTGCAACCTTTTAATTTATGCAGATATTTTGGATGGAGGCTAAAATTGCTGATGAAAAATGGGACAGAAAATTAATCATGAAGAGGACATAGAGAGGTTATATGTGTAAATTAAAGATTTTTAGTGGACAAAGATCTGGCAAAGTGAATTTGGAGGGAGAATGTAAAATGGCCCATTTGGCATGGAAGTTTTTTAAAAAAAACAGAAGTGTATTACCTAAACAGTGAAAGATTGAAGAATACTGAATTGTAAGAGGACCAGCATGTTCCAGTGCACAGTTCACAAAAAAAGCTGCTATACAACCACAGTATGTTTTTAGAAAAGCTAACAACATTTTAAATTATGAGGAAACACAAAGGAGTAAGACTAGTCTTCAGTGAGACCACGTCTTTATATAATATTGGTCTTATCTAATGAAGGACGTAAATACACTGGAAATAGTTGAGAGGTTTACCAGACCAATAGCTGCAATGTTTAGGTTTTATTTTGAGGTAAGATTTCAAGTAGGCTTGTGTCTACCTGAGCTACCTGAGGAAGGGACTTGATCGTCAGGGGTTTTGAGAGGGTCAGTGTGGATAGGGTATTTCCTCTGGCGGGACTACCTAGAACTGATTGCCCTCTTAAGACTAAACTAAGGTAGATATTTTTCAGAGGTTACTGAGTTTTTTTTTTGGAACAGTTTTAAGACCAGATTCTTGATAAGAGGGAGTGAAAAATTACAAGGGATTGGTAGCAAAGCAGACTTAGTTACTATCAGATTGGTCAGGAACTTATTAAACTAATTAGTTCATTGGAGGCCCATCCAGAAGATTAAGATGCATGCAATCTACAGTGTCTTGGCCATTTAGATTCAGAATTGGCTTGCTTGTAGAAGACAGAGTAGTGGTTGATAGACCTTAGTCTGGCTGGGGGCATGGTCTGTGACTAATGGTGTCCTGCAGGGATTTGTTCTGGGATTCTGGGACCTCTGTTGTTTGTCACATATAAATGATTTGAATGAAAATTTAAGTAAGGTGGGTTAGTAAGTTTCACAGACAGCATAAGGATTAGTCGCATTGTGGATTGTGTAGAAAATTGCTAAAGGATATAGCTCACTTTCAGATATTGGTGGAGAAGTTTAATCTGGGCAATTGTGATGTGCTGCTCTTGAGTTCCAATGTACAGGGAGAGTACACAGTTAATTGCAGGATCCTTAACAATATTAATGAATTAGAGGGTGTATGGGGTTCCAGGTACATGGCTCATTAAAAGTGGTTGCATAGGTTAATACAGTGGTATGGAAGGTGTATGACATGCTTGCCTTTACAACCATAAGATATAGGAGCAGAATTAGGATGTTTAACCCATTGAGCCTGCTTTGCCATTTCATCATGGCTGATCAGTTTCCCCCTCAGCCCCATTCTCCTGCCTGCTGTCCATAACTTTTGATGTCCTGACGTATCAACCTCTTCCCTTAAATAGACCCAGTGACTTGGCCTCTACAGCTGCCCTTGGCAACACATTCCACAGATTCACCACACTCTAGCTAAAGAAATTCCTCCTAATCTCTGTTATAAGTTGGTGTCCCTCTGTTAAACCTTAAGACAGGAGCAGAATTAGGCCATTCAGCCCATCGAGTCTGCTCTGCCATTTCATCATGCGTGATCCAGGATACACCTGCCCTCTCACCATATCCCTTGATGCCCCGTCCAGTTAGGAATCTATCAACTTCTGCTTTGAATACACCCACAGACTTGACATCCACCGCAGTCTGTGGTAGAACATTCAACAGATTCACTGCTCTTTGGCTTAAAAAAAATTCTCCTTACTGAGGTTAAGGCTGCGCCTTCTCGTCCTGGAATCCCACACCATAGAAAGCATCCTCTCCACATCCACTCAGTAGAACAGTTTTGGGCCCTTTTCTGAGGAATGCTGTGCTAACGTTGGAGAGGGTTCGGAGGAGATTTACAAAAATGACTCGCAAATGAAAGGGTTACCATATGAAAACTAATTGATGGCTATGGCCTGTATACTGGAATTCAGAAGAATGTGGTAGGGGTGGGGGAAGAATCTTAATGTAATCCAAATGTAGCCCCCCCCCCCCCGGCCAGCCTCAGGGTCGCTCAGCTCGCTGTCGTCTAGGGAAACAGCCCTCGGCCCCGCCAAACTGGGTAATTAGTTTGTGTGGATATTGTGTGATGTCCCGCACCCCGCCCAAATAACAGACGATACACTAGATGCAATTAAATGATTTACAGTTTATAGATATTACTGGAACTATATAATTAATAGAAAATAAAATATAAAAGGAAAATAAAAGGCGCCACACTTATCAAAGTTCAATCTCTTCGTGCACAAGCAGTTGGAGCTCGGGACCCTTCTTCACTCTGCGATCCCCTTGAACTACCTTGACCTGCCGCCTGGGACCAACAAGGGTAGTTGACCAGACGCTCCACACGATTCTGTCTCCGTCTCCTCTCCTCGCCGAACACCCCGGACCTCGGACTCCTGCTCGGGGTCCGACCCTGTCAGCCAACTCACAGCACCTGGTCCATCCTCTCTCCCGCCTTCTCCCCAAAAACCCGTGCATACAGTATCTTACAAATACACAGAAGGCATAACAACTATCCCAATTGGTTCGTAACATCTTCTTATCAGTAACGTGATCCAAACAAACGGCTAGTGGGAAGACTTCCTCAGCAGTTAATATAACAAAGAAGCCCTTTCAATTATAACATAACAAATAAGCCATTTTAATTAGACTACGCAGTGACGTAAAAAAAGAAACCCCTTACATATCGAATGTTGAAAGTCTTCCACAAAATTCGATAGATTACATTGAAATTCTCTCTTCCCCCTGCCCCCCACCAAGAATTATCAGAACATCTCTGACACCATCACTAACCCAATCAACCTCTGGAAATCTCCCATCCACTGCCACCCCTTTATCGTGCACTGCTTGTTTGTACCTCCGACCCACGATCCACAAACTTGACTGTCCAGTAGGTCCATTATCCCTGCCTGCCCTTGTCCCACTAAACTCGTGTCCTCCTACCTCGACTCTATTCTATCCCCAACTCTATTCTATCCCACTTGGCTCAGTCCCTTCCCACCTTCCTCCAAAACACTTCACATGCTCTCAATCTCCTCAACAACTTTCAGTTCCTTGGCCCAAATTACGTCATTTTCTTCATGGACGTCCAGTCCCTATGCACTTCTATTCCCCCATCAAGCAGACCTTATAGCTCTCCGCTTCTTTCTTGATAAAAGGCTCGACCAATTCCCGTTTACCATCACCCTCCATCTGGGGAACTGGTTCTGAATCTCAATAGTTTCTCCTTTGGCTTCTCCCATGTTCTCCAAACTCAAGGAGTAGCAATGGGTACTTGCCTGCCTTTTTGTTGGTCCATGTTCCAAGCCTTCCCTAGTAATGATCCCCAACTCTTTCTGCGCTATATTGATGACTGTATTGGTGCTGCTTCATGCACCCATACTGAGCTCGTAAATTTCACAAACTTTGCCTTCAACCGTGCCCTTAAATTCACTTGGTTTATTTCTGACATATCTCTCCTCTTTCTTGATCTCTCTGTCTCCATCTCTGGAGCCAAACTGTCTACTGATATCTTTTATAAATCTACCTCTTCCTATGCTGTCACCTGTAAAAATGCTATTCCCTTTTCTCAGTTCCTATGCCTCTGCTGAATCTGTTCCCAGAATGATGCCTTCCTTTCCAGGACATCAGTGATGTCTTCCTCCTTCAAAGAAAGGGGTTTTCCCTCCCACTACTATTGGGATCTCAATTTCCCAGACATCTGTGCTCACTCATCTTTGTGCCACCTTAACAGGGATAGAGTTCCTCTTGTCCTTACTTACCACACAATGGGATCCTACCTTCAAACACATCTTTACCTCCCTTCTCCCCCAAGTCTCTGCTTTCCACAGACTCCATGATCGCTCAGTCCATTTGACTCTTCCCCACTAATCTGCCTCCTAGCGTATATCCCTGCAAGTAACAGAAGTGCTACACCTGCCTAATCACCTTCTCTCCCACCTCCATTCAGGGCAAAAACAGTCCTTCCAAGTGAGGCAACACTTAACCCACAAATCTTTTGGGGTTGTCTACTGTATCTGGTGCCCTGATATTGGCGAGACCTCACGTAAGTTGTGTGACGCTTGGCCAAGTGGTTAGGGCATTGGACTAGCGATCTGAAGGTTGTGGGTTCGAGCCTCAGCCGAGGCAGCGTGTGTGTCCTTGAGCAAAACACTTAACCACACAATGCTCCAGTCTACCCACTGAGAATGGGTACCGGCAGAAATGCTGGGGGTTAGCCTCGTGATAGACTGGCGTCCTATCTGGCGGGGAGGGGAGTCTCATACTCTCAGTCGCTTCACTCCATGGAAACTGGCATAAGCACCGGCCTGATGGGCCACAAAGCTCGTGACAGACTTTAATCTTTAATCATGTAAATTGGGAGACTGCTTTGTTGAGCACCTCTGCTCCATCTGCAAAAAGTGGAATTTCCTAGTGACCAACCATTTTTATTCATATCTCCATTCCTATTCTGACATGTTGGTCCATGGCCACCTCTTTTGCCATGATGAGGCTACTTTCAGGTTGGATTAGCAGCACTTCATATTCCAGTTACATAGACTCCAACTTGATGGCATGAAGATTGGTATCTCTAATTTATGGTAATTTTCCCCCTCCCCCTTCCCTCTTCTTCATTTCCTCACTCTGGCCTCTTACCATTTTTCCTCACCTGCCTATAACCTCCCTCTGTGCCCTTCCTCCTTCCGTTTATACCATGGTTCACTCTCCTCTCTGATCACATTCCTTCTCCAGCCCTTTGTGTTTTCCACCCATCTTGTCCCAGCTTCTTACTTCAATACCCCTGCCTCACCTACCCAGTTTCACCTGCCACTTTCTAGCTTGTCCTCCTCCTTCCCCTTCTCCTACCTTTTTATTCTGGCATCTTCCCCCTTCTTTTCCAGTCCTGATGAATAGTCTTGGCCCAAAATGTTGGCTGTTTGAAGTTCAAAGTAAATTAATTGTCAAATACATATTTGTCACTATATGCAACTTACAGATTCATTTTCTTGCAGGCATACACAGGCTGTGATGGGTGAGTCTTGGGCTAGATGTCCTGCTCACTTAAGGAAGGTGAAGCTTCTTCCATGGCCTCTGCTTTCCAGGTGTAGTGGTCGCCGCAGAGCACTGTTTGGTGCCGTGCAGGAGGTCATTCTCATATGGCCTCTCCTACACTACTGTGCCCAAAGTAATGCCTTCACGAGTGTCCCTGTTCTCACAGAGTTTGCTATGTCATGGTGCAACCAGTGGTATAACTGGGTGGGCAGTCTGGGCTCATCAGCCCTGGTTGACAGCCAGCCCAGGAGAAGGACAACAATTCCAAACCCGGGTAGATGGGACTCATTAGCCTTGCCAGGCAGTCTGTCTAGAAGGAAACCTCCGATACTCAACCTACAGTCTTGCAGGTTGATGCAGCTCCCTGCTCTCCCTGGCAGTTGTGATTCTAGCTCTGCTGTTTGGGACCAAAAGGAAAACCAATCACCACTGCTTGGAAGAGATGCATTTTTTGTCTTTCCCACTGGGATTGATATCCAGGGGAACCTGAGCACATTGAAAACCAATTCGTGGTGTGTGCAGTTTCTAATCTTAGGCTATAGAAATGATGATGTCCATACAGTTAGTGCAGATGCCCCCTACATTACTGAGGTGTTGTGTTCCTGCAAAATTGTCCATGTCACAATTTTCCATAATGCAAGACTGTCATCAGCATATGCATCAAAAATGCCGGTTGAAAAAAGAATAGTGTGCAGATTTATTTTCTTTTTTCCATTTATGTGAGGGCAAATTTTATTCTGGTACAGTATCTCAAAGTTTTAGATAGCAATTTGTGAATTCTGTGAGGACAGTACAAAAAAGGGCTGTAACGTGTGGGTTGCCTGGCAGTTGACTTTGAAACTATATTCATCACAATTTATGTTTTCAGCTTGGTGGCAATTCCAGTGTATGTGAAGCATAATATCAGTTTCAGAGACAATGGATCGACAGGACGTTTTGATGTAACAATTGTGCCAAAACAGACTATGGGAAAGATGGTGGAGAGTGTCCTAGTGATTGTTCACATGCCCAAAGGGGTGCTGAATATGAATCTTACTGCAGCACAGGGCAATTACACATTCGATCCAGTCACCAAGGTAAGTCCTGATACGTTATTCACACTAACATTTCTCTTAGTAAGATGAAAGTATATTATCTAATGAACACCTTTTGACTTGGTTTATTACAAGGAAGCTGTGTTTTTTGTAATTCTAAGTTTTTAAAAAAATATATTGCACTGTACTGCTGCCCCAAAACACAAATTTCACAACATGTGTTAGTGATGTGTGGCGCGTGGCCAAGTGGTTAGGGCGTTGGACTAGCGATCTGAAGGTCGTGGGTTCGAGCTTCGGGCGGGGCAGCATGTGTGTGCTTGAGCAAGGCACTTAACCACACAATGCTTCTGTCTACCCAGCTGAAAATTGGGTACTGGCAAAAAATGCTGGGGGTTAACCTCGCGATAGACTGGCATCCTATCCAGGGGTGGGGGGGGGAGTCTTGTATTCTCAGTTGCTTCACGCTACAGAAACTGGCATAAGCACTGTCCTGATGGGCCACAAGGCTTGTGACAGACTTTAACGTTAGTGATAGTAAACTATAGGAAGGATGTGGAAACCATAGGAGATTTACAAGGATGTTGCCTGGATTGGGGAGCATGCCTTAGGAGAATGGGTTGAGTGAACTCAGCCTTTTTTCCTTGGAACGACGGTGGATGAGAGGTGTCCTGATAGAGGTGTATAAGATGATGAGAGGCATTGATCATGTGGATAGTCAGAGGCTTTTTCCCTGGGCGGAAATGACTAGCATTAGAGGGCACAGTTTTAAGGTGCTTGGAAGTAGGTACAGAGGAGATATCAGGGGTAAGTTTTTTTTTACGCAGAGAGTGGTGAGTGCGTAGAATGGGCTGCCTGCGACGTTGGTGGAGGCAGATACGACAAGGTCTTTTAAGAGACTCCTGGGCAGGTACATGGAGCTCAGAAAAATAGAGGGTTATGTATAACCCGAGGTAATTTCTAAGGTAAGGATATGTTCAGCACAGCTTTGTGGGCCGATCGGCCTGTATTGTGCTGTAGGTTTTCTATGTTTCTATTAAACCTGATTCTGTTTTGATGTCTCCCCCTCTCAGGTGTTACTTTGGGACATTGGAAAAATTAGCTTGCCAAAGTTACCAACTCTTAAGGGATTAATTAACCTACAGTCTGGGGCACCAAAACCCGAAGAAAATCCAACGCTCAATGTTCAGTTTCGGATCCAGCAACTTGCTGTATCAGGTAAGAAGAATGCTCATAAAACTGAAGCTGAATTCTGGCAAAATTGTTTATGATAATGAATCATTTAATTATGCAAGATTACATAATTATACAGAGCAGCACACACAAAATGTTGGAGGAGCTCAGCAGATCAGGCAGGATTTATGGGAATGAATAATCAGACGTTGCGGGCTAAGACCCTTCATCAGGACTGGAAAGGAAAGGGGAAGAAGCCAGAATAAGATGGAATATGAGGTGTTGCTCCTCCCACCTGTGAGTAGCCTCATCATGGTAGTAGAGGAGGCCATGAACTGACATGTCAAAATGGGAATAGGCAATGGCTAGCCACTGGGAAATCCTGTGGGTGAACTCACAGAAAGCATCTGGACTGGATGGGGTACCTGGCCACGTACTAAAAACCTGTGCTGACCAACTGGCTGGTGTGTTCACTGAGATCTTTTAACCTCTTGCTTCTTGCTTCATCAGTGTGTGGTAGGCACCTGCTTCAAGCAGGCTTTGATCATGGTGGTGCCCAAGAAGAGTGTGGTGACCTGCTTGAATGACTATTGCCCAGTTGCACTTACATCGACTATGCTTTGAGAGGCTGATGATGAAACATATCAGCTCTCACCTGAGAGGTGACCACTGCGTTGTTTGCTTAGCCACCTGCTCTACATGCTTTGCACTTATGACTACGGCTAAGCACAGCTCCAATACCATATTCAAGTTTGCTGATGACACCACTGTTGTGAGCTGAATCAAAGGTGGCGATGAATCAGCTTGCAGGAGGGAGATTGAGTGGTGTCATAACAACAACCTCTCACTCAGTGTCAGCAAGACCAAGGAAAGAGGAACCAGGGGTCCATGAGCCAGTCCTCATTTAAGGATCAGAGGTGGAATAGGTTGGCAACTTTAAATTCTCGGGTGTTACTATTTCAGAGAATCTGTCGTGGATGTGGTACATAAGTGCAATTGTGAAGAAAACATGGCAGTGCCTCTACTTCCTTAGGGGTCTGCGGAGATTCAGCATGACATCTAAAACTTTGACAAACTTTTATAGGTGTGTATTAACTAGCTGCCTTACAGCCTGGCATGGAACACCAATGCCTTTGAATGGAAAATTCTACAAAAGGTAGTGTATTCGGCCCAGTACATAACAGGTAAAGCCCTCCCAACCACTGAGCGCATCTACATGAAATGCTGTCTTAGGAAAGCAGCATCCGTCATTAGAGATCGCCACCAAGTCCATGCTGTTTTTTCGTTGCTGCCATTAGGTAGAAGGTACGAAAGCCCCAGGACTCGTACCACCAGGTTCAAGCCCAGTTACTACCCCTCAACCATCAGGCTCTTGAAGAAAAGGGAATAACTACATTCACTTGACCATCCATTGAGATGTTCCCACAATCAATTATCTCACTTTAAGGACTCTATCTTATTATCTCATGTTCTTGTTATTTATTTATATTTGAATTTGCAGTCTGTTGTCTTCTGCACTCTAGTTACTATTCTATAGATTTGCCGAATATGCATGTAGGAAAATGAATCTGAGGGTTGTATCTTCGTCGGCATCCTTGTGTCTGGAGAGCTGCTGGTGTCACTTTTTCTGTTGGTTCTTGGGGTTCCAGACTTGGGGCTATTTGTACTCTATACAGCCCCTCTCTAGAGCGACCGCCACTTTCACAGCGGCTGCAGCTCTAGGTGATGTAGCTCTGGCTGTTCTTCTGCCGCTCTTATTGATGAGCATGTTGGTCCTTGCTATCTCAGCACGTTGTACACCACTTTTGACTGTGGCTCTCTATGCTGTCCGGTCTTCAACTGTTTCCTCCCATGTGCAAAGGTCGATGCCTCCCAGCTTCATGTCACGCTTGCAGGTATCTGTGTAATGGAGGCATAGTCTTACCCATGGGCAGTAACCCTCACTCAACTTGCCATGCAACATGTCCATGGGAGTGTATCCCTGGTCCATCTGTTTGACATGGTCCAACCATCTGGAGCATCTGTGGCTGAGTAGTGAGTGAATGCTGGAGTTGTCAGCCCACTGCAGAAACTCTGTATTGGTGATTCTGCCCTGCCAGGATATGTACAGGAGAGGCAGTGTAGGTGGAATCAGTTTAGCCTCTTCACTTGGCCACTGTATGGTGTCCAATCCTTGCTGGTGTAGAGGAATGTGCTGAGCACACACGCAATTTGGTTGCCTTTGTCAGATGTCTATTGTTCCACACTCTTGTTCAGTCTGGCCATGACAACTGCAACTTTGGCTATCCTGTTGTTCACCTCTGCTTTAAGAGACAGGGAGCTGCTGATGGTCGACGCAAGATAGGTGAAGGAGTTGACTACATCAAGAGAACAGCCATCAACAGTTCTGTTTGGGCGAAATTCTGCACCCTTGGCCATGATGTTTGTCTTCTGCAGACTGATGGCTAACCCAGACTTCTTGCAGATATTGGCGAAGCGGTTAATCAATTGTTGGAGTCTGCCTTCAGTGTGTGATGTCAATTCTGCATCATTTGTAAACAGCATCTTGTGGATGAGGGCTGCCCTAACTTTGGTTTTGGTGTACAAGCAAACGATGCTGAACAGCTTGCCATCAGCTCTTGTGTGAAGGTAGATGCCTTCAGTGCAGTCTGTAAAAGCATAGTGAAGGAGCATTGAGAAGAAGATTCCAAAGTGGGTTGGTGCCAGGACACAACCTTGTTTCACGCTGCTGCTCATTGGAAAGGTATCAGAAGTTGCACCCTTGAAGCAGACAGTGCTGTGCATATCCTTATGGAAGGATATGATCCTGCACAGTCTGGGGGGGGAGCAGGGTGGCAGCCAATCTCCAATCTTTAGCAGCAGGTTGAAGAGTCCTCTTCTGCTGATGAGGTCAAAAACCTTGGTCTATTCAATGAAGGCTGTGTACGGTGGCTTTTGCTCTCGACACCTCTTCTGCAGCTGGTGCAGTGAGAAGATTATGTCCACTGTATTTCTGCTTGCTCTGAACCCGCACTGGGACTCTGGATGTAAAGCTGTGAAGTTGTGCCAAGACAACGTGGGTTAACACCTTCCTCACAATACTACGGAGAGAGATGCCACAGTAGTTGTTACAATCACTGGGGTCTGTTGCTGACTTGATGCTGTCAAACATCCCTCTTGCATTTCTGCTTTTCAGCAGTTGATTGGATTTTGCTGCACAAATTCAGCCTGTAGTTGTTTGCACAACATTGGGCAATTTGCTGCACCTTGTATCTAGCAGTGTGGGCATGTGGCCAAGTGGTTAAGGCATTGGACTAGCGACCTGAAGGTCGTGAGTTTGAGCCCCAGCCAAGGCAGCGTGTTGTGTCCTTGAGCAAGGCACTTAATCACACATTGCTCTGCAACGACACTGGTGCCAAGCTGTATCGGTCCTAATGCCCTTCCCTTGGACAACATTGGTGTTGTGGAGAGGGGAGACTTGCAGCATGGGCAACTGCCGGTCTTCCATACAACCTTGCCCAGGCCTGCACCCTGGAGAGTGAAGACTTTCCAGGTGCAGATCCATGGTCTCGCAAGACTAACGGATGCCTTTACCTGTATCTAGCAGCCCTGAAGGCACAGCATGTGCTGGTGCAGGGGTTTTGCTTATAGGCCAGCAGGGCTTTCATCTTGGCTTCAGTTATTGCTCTATTTTTTCCCAGTGTGCTTGGTACCACTCTGCGTTCTTGTGCTCTTTTCCCCAAATGCTGAGCTGTAGATGACATCATGGAGTTGCAACCACTTGGAGTCAATAGAGGTACTGTCATTAGAACTGTTCTTCATTATAGCTTCAAAGGCGTTGGTGAACTGTTATACTCTGTCAGAGTTCAATGTACAGCAGGTGTTGATGCAAGATCAGCTCTTGGTCTTGGAACGGTGGAGTCTCTTTAGCATCAGCCCCACCCTGCTGACAACAAAGGAGTGGTCTGCACTATGCACTATGGTCCTTGCGCCTGGTGACGATAATGTCGAGCTGATGCCAGTGGTGGGACCGTGGATGTCTCCAGGAGACTTTGTGCCATTCTTTACACTGAAAATAAGTGTTGGTGATGCAGTGTCCATGATGGCAGCATAGCTCTAGTAGTCTTTACCCATTTTCGTTTATCTTGCTGATGCCACGATAGCCAAAGCAAGAAGGCCGTGCTTTGTGGTCAGCTCCAACCCTAGCATTGAAGTCTCCCAGAAGATACAGTTCTTCAGTGCTTGGGATTCTGGATATTGACTCATCCAGGGCCTCATATTACTGGTCTTTAACCTCTGGTGAAGAACAAAGTGTGGGGTTTAGATGCACAGGAGGTTTACGAGCCCAGAAAGTGACAATAAGTGGAGAGCAAGGATCCTTTTTGTTCTGCCAGTTAGTAGTTCCAGGGTAGCGATGTTGGAGTTCTTCACTGCAAAATCAACCCCATACTGCTTTGGGTCTTCATGAGGGAGACCCTGCCAGAAGAAGGTGTAATTGGACTCTGATGGAACCATTATCCACCAAACAGGTCTCCTGGAGAAAAGCAATGTCAATGTTAAGCCGAGTGAGTTCCCTGTCAATGACTGCTGCTTTGCAGGCATCGTCGAGCTGTTGAAGGTTGTCAGTCAGTCCGGGATACGTGGTTGGGATGTTCCAGCTTGTGAGGCTAAAAGCTGGGGTCTTCCTAGTTTAGTCCTTCTACCTGGTACGGACTCACAGCTTGTTGAGGTGAACTCTGAGCCCTACTCACTTAAGTGAGGCAGCACCTTACTGGCTGAGGGTTGTCCAACGTGAAGAGGGCATTAGCTGTCTAGTGAGATGTGATGATCTTTCCCACCACCAGAAGTGGCACCGGCGCTCATTTCCTACACAAATCGGATGAGCTCATAACCAGTAACTTCCACCACCTGCGTAGTGCCGATATCTTGTAACATCGAAGGAGTTTCCTTGTGGAAATACTAACTTAGAACACCAGAGTGACTTAGGAGTTTATTAACATGATATCATGGAGAGTCTGCAGCAGTCTCCACCGCCACCAGCTCTGATTTTTAGGTTATACAGAGCTCATATTTATACAGCAAGATAAACAACTTAACATAACTTTGTTCAGCATCCCACAGTCAGTTCATGTTCAATTGTTTAAAAGACATGTCAATTATTTTTCAGCGCGAGTCTAACAGTCCTCTTTTTGTTCCCCGTTATCAGGACACTCATAATTGATCCACCCGGACGCATCCTCCCTCCTGGTTCCAGGGCCCTAGTATCTTGTTTATTTGAGTTCCTGGTACTATACTTACCATCCAAGCTTATTTTCGACTTGCATCAGCAGTCTTAAGTCCAGCTGCTCCAGAACGGTCCAGTATCCCATCATACACTAGTTTTAACCATTTTCACTGCAGTCCTCTCCATAGTAGCGTGGGCCTGGACGAGGGGATATGGAGATCTTGGGTGCCCTGATGTCAAGACCCCACTCTTGGCGTTGCTGGCAGTGTCAAACGGAAAGGAAGAATCAATACAGTTGGTGCCAGTGCAGCTGCAGGAGTTGCCGGAAGGTGACATAGTAAGCCATCCATCCGCCTTAGGACTGCACTCTGGATTTTCTGTAGGGATTTATTCCCTTAGCTTTTGCCTTTCCCAAGGCACACACAAGGCAGTGCGACTATTTATAGCTTTTATGGTGCCGCTGGTGATGATTCCCTTGGCTGTTCCTCCATAACTTCCGGAAACTTACTAGTCTCATGAAGATTTGGTCCAGAATTCTTCAACTCCTGGAGTGACAAGGCTGTTGGAGGTGTAGGTGCCGCGCACCGGCACCACCTCCCAGCCAAGCCCCAAGTCCGGGTTGGCCCCACCACAGGATCTCCACATCCTCCTACTGGCCGGTCAGCTGCATCCTTCGCCAGGCTGACTGGATTGGGGCCTGGGCTGACAAACCCATCTTGTGGGTGTATATGGTGACGTATATATACTTTGATAATAAAAATTTACTTTGGACAAAGTGGTCCCCCAATCTAGGTTGGAAGAGCAACATATTCCATGGGTAGCCTTCAACCTGATGGGATGAGTCTTGATTTTTTTCCAACTTCCGGTAATTTTTCCTCTTCCCCTTCCCTTTCTCCTTGTTCACTTTCCTCTCTTATCAGATCTCTTTTTTTCTTTAGCCCTTTTTCCACCTATTACCTCCCAGCTTCTTACTTTATACCCCTCCACCACCCACCTGAATTTGCCTTCAACTTCTAGCTTGTACTCCTTGCCCTCCTCCACCTTCATTTATCCCCTCTTGTTCAATCCCTTCCCACCTATGTTCATGACACTTCTCACGCTCTGAATTTTTTCAATGATTTTACACTCTGAATTTTTTCAATGATTTTAAGTTCCCTGGCCCCCACCGCTTCATTTTCACCGTGGATGTCCAGTCCCTATTTACCTCCATCCCCCACCAGGAAGGTCTCAAAGCTCTCCGCTTCTTTTTGGATTCCAGACCTAACCAGTGTAGTAAGTAGTGAGGCCCTGGATCATATGCATAATATGACAGAGGATGGATGGATGGGTGCTACCTGATCTGCCGAGTTCCTCCAGAATTTTGTGTGTGTTGCTTTGGATTTCCAACATCTGCAGAATTTCTTGTGTTTATATTTTGCTCTTCCACCATGAAGTCTATTGTAAGGGTGCCTAACATGAAGAAGTTTAAATCTTCTCTTCGACAGTTCAGCGAGACCCTCTCTCAGTGCTCCCCTTTTGTGATCTGTACTGCCCTCCAACTTGTTGACCATGTGCTGACCCAGAAAAATGTGCTTCTCCCCCTCCCCTCGTCTATTCTCCACCGGCCTCTTACCTCTTCTCACCTGCCTATTGCCTCTCCCTGGTGCCCCTCCTCATTCCCTTTCTCCTATGATCCATTCTCCTCTCCTATCAGATTCCTTCCTCTCTAGCCCTTTACCTTTCCAACCCACCTGGCTTCACCTATGAATTTCTAGCTATCCTTCTCCCATCACCCTTTCAGCTTTTTATTCTGGCACCTTGCCCCTTCCTTTCCAATCCTGAAGAAGGGTCTCAACCCAAAACATTGACTGTTCATTTCCATAGAAACCATAGAAAAACGACAGCACAGAAACAGGCCTTTTGGCCCTTCTTGGCTGTGCCAAACCATTTACTGCCTAGTCCCACTGACCTGCACACGGATCATATCCCTCCATACACCTCCCATCCATGTATCTGTCCAATTTATTCTTAAATGTTAAAAAAGAACCTGCATTTACCACCTCGTCTGGCAGCTCATTCCATACTCCCACCAGTCTCTGTGTGAAGAAGTCCCCCCCTAATGTTCCCTTTATACTTTTCCCCCCTCACCCTTAACCCATGTCCTTTGGTTTTTTTCTCCCCTTGCCTCAGTGGAAAAAGCCTGCTTGCATTCACTCTATACCCATCATAATTTTATACACCGCTATCAAATCTCCCCTCATTTTTCTACGCTCCAGGGAATGAAGTCCTAACCTATTCAACCTTTCCCTGTAACTGAGTTTCTCAAGTCCCGGCAACATCCTTGTAAACCTTCTCTGCACTCTTTCAACCTTATTTATATCCTTCCTGTAATTTGGTGACCAAAACTGAACACAATACTCCAGATTCGGCCTCACCAATGCCTTATACAACCTCATCATAACATTCAAGCTCTTATACTCAGTACTTTGATTAATACAGGCCAATGTACCAAAAGCTCTCTTTACGACCGTATCTACCTGTGACGCCACTTTTAGGGAATTTTGTATCTGTATTCCCAGATCCCTCTGTTCCACTGCACTCCTCAGTGCCTTACCATTAACCCTGTATGTTCTACCTTGGTTTGTCCTTCCAACATGCAATACCTCACACTTGTCTGTATTAAACTCCATCTGCCATTTTTCAGCCTATTTTTCCAGCTGGTCCAAGTCCCACTGCAGGCTCTGAAAACCTTCGTCACTGTCTACTACACCTCCAGTCTTTATATCATCATCCAATTTACCACATTATCATCCAGATCATTGATATAGATGACAAATAACAATGGACCCAGCACTGATCCCTGTGGCACACCACTAGTCACAGGCCTCCACTCGGAGAAGCAATTCTCTACTACCACTCTTTGGCTTTTTCCATTGAGGCAATGTCTAATCCAATTTACCACCTCTCCATGTATACCTAGCGAATGAATTTTCCTAACTAACCTCCCATGTGGGACCTTGTCAAAGGCCTTACTGAAGTCCATGTAGACAATATCCACTGCCTTCCCTTCATCCCCTTTCCTGGTAACCTCCTCGAAAAACTCCAATAGATTGGTCAAACATGACCTACCATGCACAAAGCCATGTTGACTCTCCTTAATAAGTCCCTGTCTATCCAAATGCTTGTAGATTCTGCCTCTTAGTACTCCCTTCAATAACTTACCTACTACCGACATTAAACTTACCAGCCTATAATTTCCCGGATTACTTTTCGATGCTTTTTTAAACAATGGAACAACATGAGCCACTCTCCAATCCTCCGGCACCTCACCTGTAGACAGCGACATTTTAAATATTTCTGCCAGGGCCCCTGTAATTTCAACACTAGTCTCCTTCAAGGTCCGAGGGAACACCCTGTCAGGTCCCGGGGATTTATCCACTTTAATTTTCCTCAAGACAGCAAGCACCTCCTCCTTTTAAATCTGTACAGTTTCCATGATCTCACTACTTGTTTCCCTTAATTCCATAGACTTCATGCCAATTTCTTAGTAAATACAGATGCAAAAACCTATTTAAGATCTCCCCCATTTCCTTTGGTTCCGCACATAGCCAACCACTCTGATCTTCAAGAGGACCAATTTTATCCTTTACAATCCTTTTGCTCTTAATATACCTGTAAAAGCTCTTTGGATTATCCTTCACTTTGACTGCCAAGGCAACCTCGTCTTCTTTTAGCCCTCCTGATTTCTTTCGTAAGTATTTTCTTGCACTTCTTATACTCCTCAAGCACCTTATTTACTCCCTGCTTCCTGTACATGTCATACAACTCCCTCTTCTTCTTTATCAGAGTTGCAATATCCCTTGAGAACCAAGGTTCCTTATTCCTATTCACTTTGCCTTTAATCTTGACAGGAACATACAAACTCTGTACTCTCAAAATTTCTGCTTTGAAGGCTTCCCACCTACCGATCACATCTTTGCCAGAGAACAACCTGTCTCAATCCACGCTTTTTAGATCCTTTCTCATTTCTTCAAATTTGGCCTTCTTCCAGTTCAGAACCTCAACCCTACGACCAGATCTATCCTTGTCCATGATCAAGTTGAAACTAATGGTGTTATGATCACTGGAACCAAAGTGCTCCCCTACATAGACTTCCGTCACTTGTCCTAACCTGTTTCCTAACAGGAGATCCAATATTGCATCCCCTCTAGTTGGTCCCTCTATATATTGATTTAGAAAACTTTCCTGAACACATTTTACAAACTCTAAACCATCTAGACCCCTAACAGTATGGGAGTCCCAATCAATATATGGAAAATTAAAATCCCCCACCACCACAACTTTATGTTTCCTGCAGTTGCCTGCTATCTCTCTGCAGATTTGCTCTTCCAATTCTCATTGACTATTGGGTGGTCTGCAATACAATCCCACTAATATGGCTGTACCTTTCCTGTTTTTTAGCTCCATCCATAAGGACTCAGTAGACAAGCCCTCTAATCTGTCCTGCCTGAGCGCTGCTGTAATATTTTCCCTAACAAGCAATGCCTCTCCCCCACCTTTCATTCCTCTGCCTCGATCACATCTGAAACATCGGAACCCTGGAATATTAAGCTGCCAGTCCTGCCCCTCCTGTAGCCGAGTTTCACTAATTGCTATAACGTCATAATTCGACGTGTCAATCCACGCCCTCAACTCATCCGCCTTCCCCGCAATACTCCTAGCATTGAAATACATACACCTCAGAAGATTTTTTACCACCACTCACAAACCTTTCTATTAGCGGATTTGCTTGAACTTTTAACATCATTTATTTTCACCCCAGCCACACTGTCAGCTCTGGCACTCTGGTTCCCATCCCCCTGCAAATCTAGTTTAAAGCCTCCCCAATAGCACTAACAAACCTCCCTGAAAGGATATTGGTCCCCCTGTAGTTCAAGTGTAACCCGTCTGTCTTGTACAGGTCCCACCTGCTCCAGAAGAGGTCCCAATGATCCTGAAATCTGAATCCCTGCCCCCTACACCAGTTCCTCAGCCACTTGTTCATCCTCTAGAGCATCCTATTCCTACCCTCACTGGCACCTAGCACAGGTAGCAATCCTGAGATTACCACCCTTGAGGTCCTGCTTTTCAACTTCCTACCAAACTCTCTATACTCACTCTCCAGGACCTCCTCACTCTTCCTTGCTATGTCATTGGTACCGATGTGCACCACGACATCTGGCTGATCACCCTCCCGCTTCAAAATGTCATGCAATCGATCAGAGACATCCTTGACCCTGGCACCCAGGAGGCAACAAACCATCCTGGATTCTCTGTCACGACCACAGAACCTCCTATCTGCACCTCTAACTATCGAGACCCCTATTACTACCGCTCTTCTCTTTTTCCACCCTCCCTTCTGCACTGCAGAGCTAGACTCAGTGCCAGAGATCCGGCTACTGCAGCTTGTCCCAGGTAAGTCATCCCCCCCCAACAGTATCCAGTGCGGTATACTTGTTGAGGGGAATGGCCACAGGAGAACCCTGCTCTGCCTGCCCTTTCCTCTTCCCTCGCCTGACAGTGACCCAATTTCCTGCCCTCTGCTCCTTTGGCATAACTACCTCCCTGTAGCTACTATCTATAATCTCACTCTCCCGAATGATCCACAGGTCATCCAACTCCTGCTCCAGTTCCCTAACGCGGTTTGTTAGGAGCTGCAGCTGGATGCACTTCTTGCAGGTGTCGTTGTCAGGGACACCGGAGGGCTCTCTTACTTCCCACATCCTGCAAGAGGAGTATTCCAACATCCTGCCTGGCATTCTCTCTACTCTAAACAATCTGAACAAAAAAACTTACCAGAAACTACCCTGGCCTCTGCCTGTTCTCGCCGAAGCCTGTTGAGCCAAAGCCGTCCCACTCTGACGATGGCCACTGTATATGGTGGTCTGTTTTTAAACCTTGGCGTGCTACGTCACGTGCCTGCGCAGTGCAGACCCTTCTCCCTGAGCAGTGTTTAAAAAAAAATGACTTTTTCTACCCGATTTCTTCACTCCCTTCTTCTCAGCTGCTTGCTTCGACTGAAACTTCCATGGATTTCCATGGATACTGCCTGAGCTACTGAGTTCCTCCAGCATTTTGTGTGTATTGTTTATGAGGAAGGAGCTGTCTGCAGCCTTGCAACACATTAAGATGTGCAAATCTGTGTGGATCTTACGGGAGGCCACAAAGGAATTGAGACCCTTTTAGAGATGCTTGCTTTGTTTTAGCTAGAGGAATATGGCTAATGTTCCATTGTTCAAGAAGGCCAGGAAACTGCAGGCTGATGACCCTGACTTCAGTCGTAGGGAAGTCTGGGGTACAAAATCTGCCATTTCTTGGATACCCCGTGCCTGATCGGGAATATTCAGCATACTTCTGTGCATGGGAGGTCATGTCTAATGAATATTTTGGAGTTTCTTGATGAAATGAATTCTTGTTATTCTTTTGTTCAAGAAAGGGAGTAGGGATGATCCTGGGAATTGTAGAGCAGTGAGCCTTACTTCATTGGTGGACAAACTACTGAAGAGGATTTTTAGAAACAGGATTTACAAGTATTTGGGGAAGCATAGACTGATTAGGGATAGACAACTTGACTTTATAAGGGACAAATTATTGAATCCCTTGAGGATATGATAAAGCCCATTGATGAAGACAGACCAGTGAATATGGTGTATAAAGATTTTAGTAAGGCATTTGGTAAGGTTCTCAATGGTAGGCTAATTGAGAAAATCAGGAGGTACGGGATCCAGGGAAACTTGGCTGTGTGGATTCAGAATTGGCTTGCCCATTTGTAGTAGACAGAGAGCATTCTGCCTGAAAGTTGGTGACCAGGGATGTTCTGCAGGGATTTTGGGACCATCTCATGAGAAAGTGGAAGAGTGGGTTAGTAAGTTTGCATTAGGGTTAGGATTAACACGAAGGTCAGTGGAGTTGTGAATAGTGTGGAGAGTTGTTGTAGGTTGCATTGGGACATTGACAGAATGCAGAGCCGGGCTAAGAAGTGGCAGATGGAGTTCTCCCTGAAAAAGTGTGAAGTAATTCACTTTAGGAGGTCAAATTTGAAGGCAGAGTACAGGGTTCATGCCAGGCAGTGTAGAGGAACAGGGATCTTGGAGTTCACATCCTTAGATCCCTCAAGTTGACACAGAAGTCGATAGGGTTAGGGTTGGTGGTGTGTTTGCCTTCATTAGTCCGGAGATTGAGCGTAAGAGCCACGAGGTAATAATGCAGCTCTATAAAATCCTAGTTAGGCTATGTTGTAGTGTGGATGAAATTACCGGAGAGACAGAGTCACTGGTCGATACAAAGCAGCTTCTTTATTCGACACAAGGTACAGCAGGCGTCTCGAGACGCTTTCCGCAGAAAGGTCTGCTAGCTAAATGTGGGCTTGATATTTATATGCTAAACGCAAAGGCAATTGCTACTTAAAAAGTTATAGACAATGCTTCCTTTTGAAGCTACGTACAAAATCTCACACCATCCTTTCCTTCCGACGCCAACATGTCTGGGTTGGTATCTACAGCCTTTAGGAATGTAAGTTAAGTCTACAATACATTTATTTGGCATTTCCTGTGCTAACATAGAAGACAATTAATACAATTAATATTTATGATGTATAGGTGATACTGCCTTCGAAACTACAGTATCAGGTCAAACTACCAGAAGTATCTGGTATTCACACCTTTTAGGAAGCCCATTGTGGTGGACTCAATCCACAGTCCTTTGTCAAACAGTTAAAATAGAAGTCTGGTGGCCAAAGTCATTTAAGTGTAAACAAATCATCTACCCAAAAAGAAAACAACAGGAATTCTGCAGATGCTGGAAATTCAAGCAACACACATAAAAGTTGCTGGTGAACGCAGCAGGCCAGGCAGCATCTCTAGGAAGAGGTGCAGTCGACGTTTCAGGCCGAGACCCTTCGTTGGGACTAACTGAAGGAAGAGGACTAATTGTGTCCTGACGAAGGGTCTCGGCCTGAAACGTTGACTGCACCTCTTCCTAGAGATGCTGCCTGGCCTGCTGCGTTCACCAGCAACTTTTATGTGTGTTACCCAAAAAGAAATCCACTCTAACAGGCTACACTTGGGGTGTTATAAGCAATGCACACAAAATGGTGGAGAAACTCAACAGGCCAAGCAGCATCTATGGAAAAGGGTACATTTGACATTTCAGGCCGAGACCCTTCAGCAACACATGGCGTATTGTGTTCAGTTTTGATTGCCTCATTATAGGATGAATGTGAAAACTTTAGAGAGGGTGCAGAGGAGTTTTACCAGGATGCTGTATAGACTAGTGAACATGTCTATGAAGTAAGTTGATTGAGCTAAGGCTTTTCTAAAATGTCAGTAGATCTTAGTTATGAATGTTAATAATCTGAATCACTTTGTGTACTGTTTGATTATGTAGCAAATAATTCAAGTGCCAGCTGTCCATGCAACTGGCAGAGAAAAGCAAACATTTGGATTTAATTTAATAAAAATAAGTTCAATATGAACTTGAAATCTTCACTGGTTTTCTTCCAGGTTTGAAAGTGAATCGACTAGACATGTATGGGGAAAGATACAAGCCATTTAAAGGTGTGAAATATGTCACCAAAGCAGGAAAATTTCAGGTCAGAACATGAGGGATTTTAAAAAATTGCACCATATCAGGTATTCAATGAAAAATGTCAATGATTTTGGAAAATCTACATTATTTTTGAATCAGACAATTCCAAGATTTCCAAAGTATTCTAATGATAAACTGAAAGGCAAGACATGAAAGGAACTTATTCCATTGAATTTATAAACTGCCTTAATCTCAATATGATGTTAACTGAAATATGAAACTGGTTTTATTTGTAGGTATTGATTGCAATATTTCTAAAGGGCCATTGTTCATCTGTATTCATTCTCTTCATTAACCAGAACATGTACATTCAAATATTCTACTTGTTCTCTAAAACACAGATATTCAATCTTGTATCACCAACCTCTGATATTTGGTTGCTTCTGTACCTGACAAATACTAAATGAGTATATCTGTTATGTAGTAGTAAAGAACTTCGGAATTTCACGAATACTCAATAGCATTACTTGTCATTGCAATCATTATAAATAATTTTTTAGTGACAGTTTGTAATTGTATGGTTTAATTGTCTCAATAAAATTATGCTTCAATTTTCTTACTGCCTTTTATACCAAAAATGGTAAAAGTTATAGACTTTGTTTTGTAAAGACGTGAATCCTATATCTCATTTATAGGCAACAATACTGATCTTCACTCTCTTACAGCAGTCCTGATCTCCAGATTGAACTTGTCCTTTGCAACAAATTTTCAACTTTTCTTTCAAACATCAGTTGGTATTTGTGGGGCATGCTGCCAGGGGTGATAGTAGAGACTTAAACATTATCACACTTACGAAACTTAGAAGTCATAGTCATACTTTATTGATCCCGGGGGAAATTGGTTTTCGTTACAGTTGCACCATAAATAATAAATAGTAATAGTAATATTACTATTAGTAAATAGTAATAGTCATAGAAATAATAAATAGTAATAGAATAGTAATAGAAAATATTAATAAATAATTAATAGTAATATGTAAATTATGCCAGTAAATTATGAAATAAGTCCAGGACCAGCCTATCGGCTCAGGGTGTCTGACCCTCCAAGGGAGGAGTTGTAAAGTTTGTTGGCCACAGGCAGGAATGACTTCCTATGACGCTCTGTGCTGCATCTCGGTGGTATGAGTCTCTGGCTGAATGTACTCCTGTGCTCACCCAGTACATTATGTAGTGGATGGGAGACATTGACCAAGATGGCATGCAACTTAGACAGCATCCTCTTTTCAGACACCACCGTGAGAGAGTCCAGTTCCATCCCTACAGCATCACAGGCCTTACGAATGAGTTTGTTGATTCTGTTGGTGTCTGCTACCCTCAGCCTGTTGCCCCAGCACACAGCAGCAAACATGATAGCACTGGCCACCACAGACTCTTAGAACATCCTCAGCATGGTCCGGCGGATGTTAAAGGACCTCAGTCTCCTCAGGAAATAGAGACGGCTCTGACCCTTCTTATAGACAGCCTCAGTGTTCTTAGACCAGTCCAGTTTATTGTCAATAGAAAGGCACATTGATGATAGAAGTGTTGGAGGGAAGGCTTAGATTGATGTTAGAACATGGAACACTACAACACAGTATGGTTCTTTGACCCATGATGGGCCAATCAATAAAACAGATGATCTTGAAATTCAGCTGCAGATTGGCAAGTATGACGTTGTGGCCATCTCTGAAACTTGGCTAAAGGATGGCTGCCATTGGGAGCTGAACGTCCAAGGATATACTGTGTATCGGAGAGATAGGTTAGTAGGCAGAGAGGGTGGTGTAGCTCTGCGTATAAAAAAAAAAATTAAATCATTTGAAAGAGATGACATAGGATTGGAAGGTGTAGAGTCTCTGAGTTGAGTTAAGAAGTGGTAAGGGTAAAAGGACCCTAATGGCAGTTGTATACAGGCCTCCAAAGAGTAGCGGGGATGTGGATTACAAATTACGGCAGGACATAGAAAAGGTGTGTCAGAAAGGCAATGTCATGATAATCGTTGGAGATTTTAACATGAAAGTGGATGGGAAAACCAGGTCAGTACTGGACCTCAAGAGAGAGGAATTGTAGAATGTCTAAGGGATGGCTTTTTAGAAGTTTGTTGTTGAGCCCACTAGGGCATCGGCTGTCCTGGATTGGGTGTTGTGCAATGATCCAGAGGTGATAAGAGAGCAGGAGGTTAACAAACCCTTAGGGAACAGTGATCACAATATGATCGAGTTCATGTTGAAATTTGAGAGGGAAAAAATAAAATCCAATATGTTGGTATTTCAGTGGTATATGGGAAATTACAATGGCATGAGAGGGGAACTGGCTGAAGTTGACTGGAAATGGACATTTGCAGGAAGGTCAGCAGAGCAGCAATGGCTGGAGTTTCTACGAAAATGAGAGAAGTGCGAGACAGATGTATTCCAAATAAGAAAAAATTTTCAAAGGGAAGAAGGACACTACTGTGGCTGACAAGTGAAGTCAAAGCCAAAGTAAAAACAAAAGAGGGGACATACAAAGAAGCTAGAGCTCGTGGGAAGATAGAGGATTGGGAAGCTTTTAAAAACTTGGAAAGGAAACTAAGAAGGTTATCAGGAAGGAAAAGGTGACTTATGAAAGGAAGCTGGTGACTGATATCAAAGAAGATACTAAAAACTTTTTCAAGTATATAAAAGGTAGACGAAAGTTGAGGGTAGATATAGGACCAATACAAAATGACACTGGAGATATTGTAGTGAGAGATGCAGAGATGGCAGAGGGATTGAATGTGCATTTTGCATCAGTCTTCACAGGAGAAGAGTGTCAGGGAAGTGAAGTTTGTGCAGTGAAAATTATGACTGAGAAGGTGCTCAGGAAGCTTAATGGTCTGAGGGTGGATAAATCTTTTGGACCTGATGGAATACACCGTCAGGTTCTGAAGGAAGTAGCTAGAGAGATTGCGGAGGCATTAACGATGATCTTTCAAGAATTGATAGATTCTGGCATTGTACTGGGTGACTGGAAATTTGCAAATGTTACTTCGCTATTTAAGAAGGGTGGCCGGCCGCAGAAAGGAAACTATAGACCTGTTAGCCTGACATCAGTGGTTGAGAAGTTGTTGGAATCGATTGTTAGGGATGAGATTACGGAGTACCTGGAGGCACATGACAAGATAGGCCAAAGCCAGCATGGTTTCCTGAAAGGAAAATCCTGCCTGACAGACCTACTGCAATTCTTTGAGGAAATTACAAGCAGGGTAGACAAAGGAGATGCAATAGATGTGGTTTACTTAGATTTTCAGAAGGCCTTTGACAAGGCGCCGCACGTGAGGCTGCTTTGCAAGATAAGAGCCCGTGGAATTACAGGGAATTTACTAGCGTGTGTGGAGCATTGGCTGATTGGCAGAAAACAGGGAGTGGGAATAAAGGGATCCTATTCTGGCTGGCTGCTGGTTACCAGTGGAGTTCCACAGAGGTCGGTGTTAGGACTGCTGTTCTTTACAATGTATGTCATTGATTTGGACTATGGGATTAATGGATTTGTGGCTAAATTTGCCGATGATACAAAGATAGGTGGAGGAGCGGGTAGTGTTGAGGAAAAAGAGAGCCTGCAGAGAGACTTAGATAGTTTAGGGGAATGGGCAAAGAAGTGGCAAATGAAATACAATGTTGAAAAGTGTATGGTCATGCACTTTGATGGAAGAAATAAATGGGCAGACTACTATCTAGAAGGGGAGAGAATTCAAAATGCAGAGATACAAAGGGACTTGGGAGTCCTTGTACAAGGTACCCTAAAAGTTAACCTTCAGGATGAGTCGGTTGTGAAGAAGGTGAATGCAATGTTGGCATTCATTTCTAGAGGTATAGAGTATAAGAGCAGGAATGTGATGTTGAGGCTCTATCAGGCACTCGTGAGACCACACTTGGGGTATTGTGTGCAGTCTTGGGCTCCTTATTTTGGAAAGGATATACTGACATGAAAAGGGGCAAATTCTTCCTCTGGAAGATCAGAATGGTAATCTCTGCATGGAGTCAAAAGATGTAGGGGAGATTTTTTTTTCAATCTGTATTTTTTCGGGAGGCAGATACGGACTCTATAGAAGTGAGGAAAAGCAGCAGTAAGGTCATAGACTATACAGATTACAGAGGAAGGGGTGGTGTTTGCTGTCTTGAGGTAAGGGATCTGGGAATACAGGTCCATAATTCATTGAAGGTGGTGACACAGGTAGATAGTGTTGTAAAAATAGCTGTTGGTGCATTGGCCTTCGTACAGGAAATTATTGATTACAGAAGATGGGATGTTATGTTGAAGTTGTATGAGATGTTAGTGAGGCCTTATTTACAGTATTATGTGCCGTTTTGGTCACCTACCTACAGGAAAGCTGTAAATAAGGTTGAAAGAGTACAGAGAAAATTTACAAGGATCTTGCTGGGGCTGGAAGATCTGAGCAATAAGGAAAGATTGAATAGGTTAGGACTTTATTCCTTGGAAAACAGAAGAATGAGGGAAGATTTGATAGACATAGAAAACTGATTATGCTTTTCCTACTGAGGTTGGTTGGAACTACAACTGGAGGTCATGGGCTATAGGTGAAAGGTAAAAAGTTTAGGAGAATACGAGGGGTAACTTCTTCACTCAGAGTTTTGAGCATGTGCAGTGAGCTGCCAGTGCAAGTGGTGCAAGTGAGCTTGATTTCAACATTTAAGGGAAGTTTGGATAGGTACATGGATAGCAGGGATTTGGAGGGCTATGGTCCTGGTGGTTGACGGGAGTATGCAGTTTAAATGGTTTGGCATGGACTAGATGGGCTGAAGGGCCTGTTTCTGTTCTGTATTTTTCTATGACTATTTGACTCTTTTTCTAATCCTTTCCATGTGTAACTCATACCAATTAATCGGCTCCATTAAGGTACATCATTCGAGGATGGGGTAAACTACATATCTCCTGTCCTATAAGAACAGAGTTTTTTCATTATTTTACCCTTGCTAAAGTGTTTCTCCTGTTTCTCAAGCTAAGCAGATAAACTCCAGACCCGGCATAGTTGTAGTTTGAAAGTAGTTTTATTATTGACCAACACGTTACAGTATGCAAGCAGTTGAGTAAAAAGACAAACAACAGGAATTCTGCAGATGCTGGAAATTCAAGCAACACACATCAAAGTTGCTGGTGAACGCAGCAGACCAGGCAGCATCTCTAGGAAGAGGTACAGTCAACGTTTCGAGCCGAGACCCTTCGTCAGGACTAACTGAAGGAAGAGTGAGTAAGGGATTTGAAAGTTGGAGGGGGAGGGGGAGATCCAAAATGATAGGAGAAGACAGGAGGGGGAGGGATGGAGCCAAGAGCTGGACAGGTGATAGGCAAAAGGGATACGAGTGGATCATGGGACAGGAGGTCCGGGAAGAAAGACAAGGAGGGGGCAGGGGGACCCAGAGGATAGGCAAGGGGTATATTCAGAGGGAAAGAGGGAGAAAAAGGAGAGTGAGAGAAAGAATGTGTGCATAAAAATAAGTAACAGATGGGGTACGAGGGGGAGGTGGGGCCTTAGCGGAAGTTAGAGAAGTCGATGTTCATGCCATCAGGTTGGAGGCTACCCAGACGGAATATAAGGTGTTGTTCCTCCAACCTGAGTGTGGCTTCATCTTTACAGTAGAGGAGGCCGTGGGCAGACATGTCAGAATGGGAATGGGATGTGGAATTAAAATGTGTGGCCACTGGGAGATCCTGCTTTCTCTGACGGACAGAGCGTAGATGTTCAGCAAAGCAGTCTCCCAGTCTGCGTAGGGGCCTCGCCAATATATAAAAGGCCACAGCGGGAGCACCGGACGCAGTATATCACCCCAGTCGACTCACAGGTGAAGTGTTGCCTCACCTGGAAGGACTGTTTGGGGCCCTGAATGGTGGTAAGGGAGGAAGTGTAAGGGCATGTGTAGCACTTGTTCCGCTTACACGGATAAGTGCCAGGAGGGAGATCAGTGGGGAGGGATGGGGGGGATGAATGGACAAGGGAGTTGTGTAGGGAGCAATCCCTGCGGAATGCAGAGGGGGGGGGAGGGAAAGATGTGCTTAGTGGTGGGATCCTGTTGGAGGTGGTGGAAGTTACGGAGAATAATATGTTGGACCCGGAGGCTGGTGGGGTGGTAGGTGAGGACCAGGGGAACCCTATTCCTAGTGGGTTGGTGGGAGGATGGAGTGAGAGCAGATGTACGTGAAATGGGGGAGATGCGTTTAAGAGCAGAGTTGATAGTGGAGGAAGGGAAGCCCCTTTCTTTAAAAAAGGAAGACATCTCCCTCGACCTAGAATGAAAAGCCTCATCCTGAGAGCAGATGCAGCGGAGACGGAGGAATTGCGAGAAGGGGATGGCGTTTTTGCAAAAGACAGGGTGAGAAGAGGAATAGTCCAGATAGCTGTGAGAGTCAGTAAGCTTATAGTAGACATCAGTGGATAAGCTGTCTCCAGAGACAGAGACAGAAAGATCTAGAAAGGGGAGGGAGGTGTCGGAAATGGACCAGGTAAACTTGAGGGCAGGGTGAAAGTTGGAGGCAAAGTTAATAAAGTCAACGAGTTCTGCATGCGTGCAGGAAGCAGCGCCAATGCAGTCGTCGATGTAGCGAAGGAAAAGTGGGGGACAGATACCAGAATAGGCACGGAACATAGATTGTTCCACAAAGCCAACAAAAAGGCAGGCATAGCTAGGACCCATACGGGTGCCCATAGCTACACCTTTAGTTTGGAGGAAGTGGGAGGAGCCAAAGGAGAAATTATTAAGAGTAAGGACTAATTCTGCTAGACGGAGCAGAGTGGTGGTAGAGGGGAACTGATTAGGTCTGGAATCCAAAAAGAAGTGTAGAGTTTTGAGACCTTCCTGATGGGGGATGGAAGTATATAAGGACTGGACATCCATGGTGGAATAAAGCGGTGGGGGCCAGGGAACTTCAAATCATCGAAAAGTTTAAGAGCGTGAGAAGTGTCACAAACATAGGTCGGAAGGGATTGAACAACGGGGGATAAAACCGTGTCGATGTATGCGGAAACGAGTTTGGTGGGGCAGGAGCAAGCTGAGAAGGTCGGCCAGAACAGGCAGGTTTGTGGATCTTGGGTAGGTGGTAGAAACGGGAAGTGCGGGGTGTGGGAACTATAAGGTTGGTAGCAGTGGATGGGAGATCCCCTGAGCGGATAAAGTCGGTGATGGTGTGGGAGACAATGGCCTGGTGCTCCTTAGTGGGGTCACGATCGAGGGATAAATAAGAGGAGGTATCTGCGAGTTGTCTCTGTGCCTCGGCAAGGTAGAGGTCAGTACGCCAGACTACAACAGCACCCCCCTTATCGGCGGGTTTAATAATAAGGTTAGGATTAGTGCGGAGGGAATGGAGAGCAGAGCGTTCCGAAGGAGTGAGGTTGGAATGGGGACAAGGTGTGGTGAAGTTGAGACAGTTGATGTCCTGTCGGCAATTAGTGATAAAGAGATCCAGAGCAGGCAGAAGACCAGAGCGGGGTGTCCATGAAGAAGAGGAGGGTTGAAGACGGGAGAAGGGGTCATCGGTGGGGGTGGAAGAGTCCTTGCCGAAGAAGTAAGCTCAGAGACGGAGACGGCGGAAGAAAAGTTCCGCATCGTGGCGAACACGGAACTCGCTGAGGTGTGGGCGAAGGGGGACAAACGCGAGGCCCTTACTGAGGACAGAGCGCTCTGCCTCAGACAGTTGAAGGTCGGAGGGGATGGTAAAGACCCGGCACGGATGAGAGCTGGGATCAGAGGGGGGGAGGGGGGAGGCTGGGGGTGTCAGTGGAGAGGGGAGGGTTGGGGTGAGAGGAAGATGGAGCCTCTGAGGGACCAGGAGTTGACGGTGGGATCTGAGGAAGACGGGGCTGCGGAGTGGTGGTGGGGGAAGGGGAGACGGGAGTCACAACAGCAGCACATAAAGACCCGGCCTGGAGTTCAAGGCTGGAGACGCAGTTGGTGGTTGCGCAATTGCTGTGAAGGTGTCCATGGTTGTTGCTGGAGTCCGGGTTTTGAATATGTCCTGAGGTGTTGGAGCCGCCGAGATCAATGGCAGGGGCCGCAATTTGAAGTTCATGCCTGCTAGCGTCGGGGCCGGCAGGCTCTGGAGTCCGTAGATGTAGGATCTTGCGATCTTTGCCTAACATAACAAAATCAAAAAAACGGCGATTGCAGGCGTTAATCCGACGGAGGATGAAATAATGGGTAGGACCATTACAGACGGCGAAGAAAGTGTCCCGAAGGTGTGGAAGGGTCTGGGAAAGGGACACCAAGTACCTCCTCATGGCGGAGAGCGTCGCCTTCAGAGCTTGACGGGAGAAGCGGCGAGAGGCAGAGTCAATAAAATGTGAGTACCTGGGATCCTCAGAAGGTCCAAATTGAGAGGCTTGGAAACGAATCCTAAAGCCAACTGGAGTAAGTTGGCGACGGAGGCACGTTCCAAGAAAGGATATATGGCTGTGATAGCGAGTCTGAGTCAAAGTGTGGTCGAAAAGTTGAAGAGCCGAAGAAATTGCAGATGGGGAGCAGTGAGAGATGGTTTCACCGAACTCCCGTCGAAGAGAGGATCTAAACTTCTTCGGTGTAGGCATCACCAGAAGAGGCTTCGCAGTAGTGAATATAACGCAAACAACAGGAATTCTGCAGATGCTGGAAATTCAAGCAACACACATCAAAGTTGCTGGTGAACGCAGCATGCCAGGCAGCATCTGTAGGAAGAGGTGCAGTCGACGTTTCAGTCCGAGACCCTTCGTCAGGACTAACTGAAGGAAGAGTGAGTAAGGGATTTGAAAGTTGGAGGGGGAGGGGGAGATCCAAATTGATAGGAGAAGACAGGAGGGGGAGGGATAGAGCCAAGAGCTGGACAGGTGATAGGCAAAAGGGGATACGAGAGGATCATGGGACAGGAGGTCCGGGAAGAAAGACGGGGGGGGGACCCAGAGGATGGGCGAGAGGTATATTCAGAGGGACGGACAGAGGGAGAAAAAGGAGAGTGAGAGAAAGAATGTGTGCATAAAAATAAGTAACAGATGGGGTACGAGGGGGAGGTGGGGCCTTAGCAGAAGTTAGAGAAGTCGATGTTCATGCCATCAGGTTGGAGGCTACCCAGACGGAATATAAGGTGTTGTTCCTCCAACCTGAGTGTGGCTTCATCTTTACAGTAGAGGAGGCCGTGGATAGACATGTCAGAATGGGAATGGGATGTGGAATTAAAATGTGTGGCCACTGGGAGATCCTGCTTTCTCTGACGGACAGAGCGTAGATGTTCAGCAAAGCGGTCTCCCAGTCTGCGTTGGGTCTCGCCAATATATAAAAGGCCACATCGGGAGCACCGGACGCAGTATATCACCCCAGTCGACTCACAGGTGAAGTGTTGCCTCACCTGGAAGGACTGTTTGGGGCCCTGAATGGTGGTAAGGGCGGAAGTGTAAGGGCATGTGTAGCACTTGTTCCGCTTACACGGATAAGTGCCAGGAGGGAGATCAGTGGGGAGGGATGGGGGGGACAAATAGACGTTGCATAGGGAGCGATCCCTGCGGAATGCAGAGAGAGGCGGGGAGGGAAAGATGTGCTTAGTGGTGGGATTCCGTTGGAGGTGGCGGAAGTTACGGAGAATAATATGTTGGACCCGGAGGCTGGTGGGGTGGTAGGTGAGGACCAGGGGAACCCTATTCCTAGTGGGTTGGTGGGAGGATGGAGTGAGAGCAGATGTACGTGAAATGGGGGAGATGCGTTTAAGAGCAGAGTTGATAGTGGAGGAAGGGAAGCCCCTTTCTTTAAAAAAGGAAGACATCTCCCTCGACCTAGAATGAAAAGCCTCATCCTGAGAGCAGATGCGGCGGAGACGGAGAAATTGCGAGAAGGGGATGGCGTTTTTGCAAGAGACAGGGTGAGAAGAGGAATAGTCCAGATAGCTGTGAGAGTCAGTAAGCTTATAGTAGACATCAGTGGATAAGCTGTCTCCAGAGACAGAGACAGAAAGATCTAGAAAGGGGAGGGAGGTGTCGGAAATGGACCAGGTAAACTTGAGGGCAGGGTGAAAGTTGGAGGCAAAGTTAATAAAGTCAACGAGTTCTGCATGCGTGCAGGAAGCAGCGCCAATGCAGTCGTCGATGTAGCGAAGGAAAAGTGGGGGACAGATACCAGAATAGGCACGGAACATAGATTGTTCCACAAAGCCAACAAAAAGGCAGGCATAGCTGGGACCCATACGGGTGCCCATAGCTACACCTTTAGTTTGGAGGAAGTGGGAGGCGCCAAAGGAGAAATTATGAAGAGTAAGGACTAATTCCGCTAGATGGAGCAGAGTGGTGGTAGAGGGGAACTGATTAGGTCTGGAATCCAAAAAGAAGCGTAGAGCTTTGAGACCTTCCTGATGGGAGATGGAAGTATATAGGGACCGGACATCCATGGTGAAAGTAAAGCGGTGGGGGCCAGGGAACTTAAAATCATCGAAAAGTTTAAGAGCATGTGAAGTGTCACGAACATAGGTCGGAAGGGATTGAACAAGGGTTGATAAAACCGTGTCGAGGTATGCAGAAACGAGTTTGGTGGGGCAGGAGCAAGCTGAGACAATAGGTCGGCCAGGACAGGCAGGTTTGTGGATCTTGGGTAGGAGGTAGAAACGGGAAGTGCGGGGTGTGGGAACTATAAGGTTGGTAGCAGTGGATGGGAGATCCGCTGAGCGGATAAAGTCAGTGATGGTGTGGGAGACAATGGCCTGGTGCTCCTTAGTGGGGTCACGATCGAGGGGTAAATAAGAGGAGGTATCCGCGAGTTGTCGCTGTGCCTCGGCAAGGTAGAGGTGAGTACGCCAGACTACAACACCCCTTATCGGCAGGTTTAATAATAAGGTTAGGATTAGTGTGGAGGGAGTGGAGAGCAGAGCGTTCCGAAGGAGTGAGGTTGGAATGAGGACAAGGTGCGGTGAAGTCGAGACGGTTGATGTCCCGTCGGCAATTAGCGATAAAGAGATCCAGAGCAGGCAGAAGACCAGAGCAGTGTGTCCATGAAGAAGAGGAGGGTTGAAGACGGGAGAAGGGGTCATCGGGGGTGGAAGACTCTCACAGCTATCTGGACTATTCCTCTTCTCACCCTGTCTCTTGCAAAAACGCCATCCCCTTCTCGCAATTCCTCCGTCTCCGCCGCATCTGTTCTCAGAATGAGGCTTTTCATTCTAGGACGAGGGAGATGTCTTCCTTTTTTAAAGAAAGGGGCTTCCCTTCCTCCACTATCAACTCTGCTCTTAAACGCATCTCCCCCATTTCACGTACATCTGCTCTCACTCAACCTCCCAGCAACCCACTAGGAATAGGGTTCCCCTGGTTCTCACCTACCACCCCACCAGCCTCCGGGTCCAACATATTATTCTCCGTAACTTCCACCACCTCCAGCAGGATCCCACCACTAAGCACATCTTTCCCTCCCCCCCCCTCTGCATTCCGCAGGGATCGCTCCCTACGCAACTCCCTTGTCCATTCATCCCCCCCATCCCTCCCCACTGATCTCCCTCCTGGCACTTATCCGTGTAAGTGGAACAAGTGCTACACATGCCCTTACACTTCCGCCCTTACCACCGTTCACGGCCCCAAACAGTCCTTCCAGGTGAGGCAACACTTCACCTGTGAGTCGACTGGGGTGATATACTGTGTCCGGTGCTCCCGATGTGGCCTTTTATATATTGGCGAGGCCCCTACGCAGACTGGGAGACCGCTTTGCTGAACATCTACGCTCTGTCCGCCAGAGAAAGCAGGATCTCCCAGTGGCCACATATTTTAATTCCACATCCCATTCCCATTCTGACATGTCTACCCACAGCCTCCTCTACTGTAAAGATGAAGCCACACTCAGGTTGGAGAAACAACACTATATTCCGTCTGGGTAGCCTCCAACCTGATGGCATGAACATTGACTTCTCTAACTTCCACTGAGGTCCCAACTCCCCCTCGTACCCCATTTGTTACTTATTTTTATGCACACATTCTTTCTCTCACTCTCTTTTTTCTCCCTCTGTCCCTCTGAATACACCCCTTGCCCATCCTCTGGGTTCCCCCCCCTTGTCTTTCTTCCCGGACCTGCTGTCCCATGATCCTCTTGTATCCCTTTTGCCTATCACCTGTCCAGCTCTTGGCTCCATCCCTCCCCCTCCTGTCTTCTCCTATCATTTTGGATCTCCCCCTCCCCCTCCAACTTTCAAATCCCTTACTCACTCTTCCTTCAGTTAGTCCTGACGAAGGGTCTCGGCCTGAAGCGTCGACTGCACCTCTTCCTAAAGATGCTGCCTGGCCTGCTGCGTTCACCAGCAACTTTGATGTGTGTTGAGTAAAAAGACAGTAGCTCTGAGTTCTTACAAAAGATAGATTCAAATATTGACTAAAATTCCTTTGACTCGTAAAAGTGCTTCTCTCGAATGAATGAATATACATGGAATTATATAATGGCCAACCTAATGTCGAAGGTTCATTGTTTAACAATGCAATAATAAGCAATCAACATCAGTTTTAAACTTAAAATTAACCAATAAGATCTCATGGCTAGAAAGAAAGTAGCAAACCAAATCAGGGGGGACCTAACACTCCCCGAATGGTATCTTTAAAAGGTGCCACGAACTGAACTCAGGGCTTTCACAAAAAAAAGATTAAGCAATTACAGTCAATGTTCCAGATCAAGTGAATAGCACACTCAGATACTAAAAAGTAATAAGACCATCAACTCGATTTGAAATATAGGAGTAAAATTCTGTCTTTCAAGAGCAATCACTACTCACAGCTGTTGAAAATCCATGCATTAAAAAAAATAGCCATAATGTAATGGTTTGGACAGGTTTCCTCTAAACTGAAGATTTTATACCATAGGCATTTTACATTCAACGTTTCATAAAATTTCATTTACAATGAACAGACAGAAACTACTCAACATACTGATAATAAAGTGAATCATAGTTCCAAAATCAAACACATTTTATCGAAAGGGGTTAAGAATACACCTCCTCTACCTGCCTGTAGTTTGGTTCAGAAACAGTCGACCCAAACGTCAACTGTGCTTTTTTCCCATAGATGCTGCTTTGCCTGCTGAGTTCCTCCAGCATTTTGTTTGTGTTGCTCTGAGCTTCCTATCAAGTCTGGGGGTAATTATGGTGTTGAATGCTGAACTGTAGTCCAGAAACAGCATTCTAACGTATGCATCCCTCTTCTCCAGGTGAGTGAGCACACTGTGTAATGCTGTGGCTATGATATCATCGGTAGACCGGCTCCATTGGTAGGCAAATTGTAGGGGGTCCAGTGTGGGTGGTAGCATGCTGCAGATGTAGTCTTTAACCAGTCTTTCAAAGCAATTTGCTTATAATTGAAGTGAGTGTGACAGGGCGCCAATCATTCAGGCATGCTACCTCAGGAAAACAAGGTCATCCATTGAAGGAGCTGGTTTGTAATCATTCTTTGTATGGACTGAGACAGATTCGCCTTTGCTTGCTGTGTTGCTTGTCAAACCTCTTTGTTAGGTCAAGGCGGGAGGATGGTAGGACTGACGAAAACTTTTCTTGATGTGTATGCTGCTTAGGCAAGGAGTCATGGGACAGGGACACCTGTTTTCTAGAATGCTAGCTCTGAAGACTTCTGCAGGTAAGGATTTGTGTGCACTTGTAGGAAGACATATCATACCGTGACCCACCCAAGTGCTAATCTGCACAAAGGAAGCATGTCTGGAGGCCCATTACATTGCTTGAGTATCCTGTGTACCTGTGTGATGACAGGAGCAGCATCACAGCCTTTGGGTCGAGTGATGGTATCTTACTGGCTATGGACTTGAGGTCAGGGTGGCGAGTTGCTGCTTCCGGAGTGGCAATTTCCTTCCTGCTATCCGGAAGTTTGTCGCATTCAATGAGCATGGGAAGAGCCAAACGTTTTCAACAACAAATTCACAATAAAGCCGTATTCACCGTATGTGACACAACTGCACATATCTTAAGGGAGGTGTCATCAGTTATGTTAAAGACATTGGAAAAAGTTGATCTAGCTGGAGATTTGTTGCTCTGATCATACAAGACAACATACATCCTCATCTCACTGTGGCCTTCTGGGCAAACGTTGAAAAGACAGGTGTTTGAACCTGACTTACTAGGCAGAGCTTTCCCCATAGACCTCAGTACGGGAAGAGGTGGGATTCATCTCCCTCCGCACCATGCTGTAAAGAAGTACTTGTGTTGTTCTTCACAGACCAGGGAAGTGGGCCAATATGAAGAGCTGCAGTATTCAGTACACTGGATGGCAGCATTACAGTCCGTCGCCTGCTGGCTGCTTGAAGAGCAGTAGCAGAAAGATAATGGAGTCTCTTTAAGAAAGGCACTTTGCTCCTCTGGTTTCTCCCTGAAGCCACTTCCGGATAGTGTGTGGTTTCTGATGTAGAGGTCCTGTTTGCTAGGATCTTTTGATAAAATTTTTCTCGGATTTAGGTGGTGCTGAGCTGGAGGTGGTCATGATAAAGCTGGAGTCATTCCTCATTTTGGCATCAGCCCATAGAAAGATGGGAAGCTGACTCCATTTTCCAGTTTGTATCTAGTTCCCTCTGACATCCACTTCTGTAGACTAAAGGAGAGTTTCTACGAGATGGGATTAATTCCTTGTGTAGTGTCGAGGTAAGACAAGTCAGGTAATTAGCAAGTAGCCTCCAACTCCAATAGCAGGCCTACTAGCTCCTGCAGATGTTGCGTGAAATCTTGGGAAAGAACAAGTTTGTTGAAGAGAGCGGACTCTGTCGCTGCCAGACTAAACAGGGTACTGAATGAACTGAGCTTATTCTGTTTGCATGCTCAGCCACTTCACCAGCAGGTCAAGTTCTTCTCTAGGCTTGAGTTTGAGGTCTTCAGTGGTGTTGGAGAATGTGGACATCCAAACCCAGTAATTTTCTGGCATATCATCAAATTTGGTGAGTCTGGCCGTCAGCAGGTAATGACTGGCCGGGAATCTCACAAGATCTAACACAACGTGATCGGGTTGGGGTTCATGTGGGTGTATGGTGCACCTTATCAGGAGGCTGAGCGGCATGACCACCTGTGTTATGTAGCCACCTAGTTGTAGACTCCAAGGCTCATAAGTACCATGGCATGTCTCTCTCACATCTATGAGTGAATGAGTGGCCATTGGACATTTTGAGATATCTGCCTATTCAGTGTGACAACAAGCATATGAGAGAGGCTGTCTCTGTTCTGACCTGTTTAGGTAAAAGGTGTCAAGTTGTGGAGTATTATCGTGAGGGAGTGGAGACCTCCTTCAGTCTTGAATGGCTTGCCTGAGTCTACTGTGGGTGGGTGTAAGCAAAAGCAGACTAGTCTTGAATGTGCCTCTTGGTCTTCTCAGCTGAATGACATGGTGAGTTTGATCTAACATTATCATTCTCAGCTAGCTGCTCCATGCCCACCTTAAAGACTTTGGCTTCGGTTAAGTACATGCCTCTTTTGCATGCTCCAGTATTGCTTCCAGGTGGGTCTTTTAATTCAGCCTGTCTCACTTCAACATCAATTTCTCTATATGCAAAAGATGCCCTGACTAACGCTGCTTCAGCCCTCGCCCGGGCTTTTAGTGCTTGCTGCGGATCCACTGGATGGTCTGGGTAATCTAGATGAGAGTAACAAACACATTGACTCGGTTTCAAGGGTTCTCATCACCATTGCCGACTTTTTAATTTCCTGTAATGTGGGAGCATGCAGAGTCAGCATCTTATCACTGTGAATGGAATCACCGGTGAGGATTTTTTTTTTTAAGTATTTTGCCCTCGCTCAAGAGTTTCCCGTTTCTTAAGCTAAGCAGATAGATGAACTCCAGTCATAGCGTATGGGTACTTTTAAAGTCCGACGCGATACAGTACTAAGAAACTGAGTAATAAGACAGTACTTAGCGTTCTCAGGAATGATAGATTGAAATATGGATCAAAATTCCTTCGACTTGTAAAAGAGCTTCTGATGAATGAATGAGTGCACAGGCAATTATATAATGGCAGACGTAATGTCGAAAGGTAATTGCTTGAATAATACCATTCATCAGGAGGTCCCTTCTGCAGGATGGCAGTTGTCAAAAACCTGCTGTGGCTGACTCAAGTTCGGAATGCTGCTGCTCGTACGATTTGTCCCCCTCCCTCCCCAACCCTCCCACTCCCTCCCCAACCCTCCCACTCCACACTTCACCCTCAATCCTCCCACTCCCTCCCCAACCCTCCCACTCCCTCCCCAACCCTCCCACTCCACACTTCACCCTCAACCCTCCCACTCCCTCCCCAACCCTCCCACTCCACACTTCACCCTCAACCCTCCCACTCCACACTTCAGCCCCAACCCTCCCACTCCCTCCCCAACCCTTCCACTCCACACTTCACCCTCAACCCTCCCACTCCCTCCCCAACCCTCCCACTCTCCAACCCTCCCACTCCCTCCCCAACCCTCTCACTCCACACTTCACCCTCAACCCTCCCCCTCCCTCCCCAACCCTCTCACTCCACACTTCACCCCCAACCCTCCCCAACCCTCCCACTCCACACTTCAGCCCCAACCCTCCCCCTTCCCCCGACTCCACCCTTCACCCTCAACCCTGAAACCACTCCATCCTTCACCCTCAATCCTCCCCATCCTTCAGCCTCAACCCTCCCCCTCCCTCCTCAACCCTCTCCTCCTCAACCCTCTCCTCCCTCCTCAACACTCCCCTTCCCTCAACACTCCCACTCCACACTTCACCCGCAACCCTCCCCAACTCTTCCCCCCCACTCTCCCCTTCCCCCCCACTCCACCCTTCATCCTCAACCCTCCCCACTTCACCCCCAACCCTCCCACTCCACACTTCACCCTCAACCCTCCCCCACTGATGTGAGATTTGTCATTCTATAATTTCCTGGATTATCTCCTTTTCCTTTCTTGAACAAAGCAACAACGGTGACTATTCGATACAACTTTACACTTATCTGAGCTCACAAATTTATATTCTAATTAAAGGAAGCAGACAAAGAATGAAATGTTAAAAATACTTTATTTTAAAACTGCAGGCACTTAATGTAGCAAATAAGTAAACTTTAGTTTAACATGTTACAAATCCTGCTAAAGCCAATGTTTCACTGTGTTGTTCATATTGCATTGAAAACCAATGTGACTGAACAGAATTAAAATTAGATTAAGCATTATATTCCCAGCCAAAGTAGTCTGATATTTCTGATACAAGAGGTGATTAATTTGATACTGTTAAAATTGAATTTATTTGTTGCACAATTCCTTGTCACATCATTAAGTAATCAGTATCAAGGACCACCACGCAGAAATTGCAATTTGTGAAGGAAAACAGGTTCTATCTACATGACCATATTCAAAAATTTATTATATCATAAAACACAACTCAATCTTGCACCACAACCATGAGTTGGGTACCTGAGCATTATTCAAGCTCAAACTAAATCCAGCATTTAGGGTCATGTCGTTTCTTGTGTGACATGTACATTCATTAAATTGTACATAAAGATTAATAGATTTGAGGGAAATTACTGTAATATTACACATGGCTAACCCAAATTACAGAATAAACAGGAATAAATATTCCAGGAAAGGGCACAATTTCAAGAATGCTTGATGAAAATCTGCATATTTACAACTGTTGCTGTAATTTCATGCATTAATATCTGCAGTGAAAGGAAGCCAAGATTGCGCCACTGTCAGCAAAAACAAGTGGATACTGTTTTCAAACCTAAATAATTATTGTGCATTTTGCAAAATGAACACTCAGGATTCTAACAAAATAATTTGCATTCTTTCTGTAGATTTGGCCTCCTGTTAAGACCTACTCTTGCAGGAAAACATACATTGAAGCCAAAGGAACATGCTGCACTTCTCATCCCTTTTGCAATCTATTTTTAAGGAAGTGTATGGAAATTTAAGGCCATAACTTGAACTGGTGCATGATAAGACAATTATGGAAGTAACTGAACCTTCTTAGTAAAGATAACTGAGCACAAATATACAAGAAAGCAAAACTAAACATCACCAATAATATGTGATCTTCTACCTCAATAATTCTGAATTAAATTTTAAACTTTAATATACATTATTCCCCCAAGAACAAATTGTCTATAAAGATTCATTGTGGGAAATGTACAAATTTCAACAAACTGCTGTATTTGTATGTGAATACAGAAAGTTACTGACACATTTTAGAAATAACTTGGTGATTTTATGTGCTGAAAATTGCTGTATTAAAACTTGCAGTATGGATATAATACTCATTTTTACAACTGTGAGAAGTCAAAAAATGAGTATATTACTATATACAATGATAGATTTTCAAAAAGTGTTCCAATCCCTTTAAACATATTAATATATTGTGAACCAATTGTATATAAATGTTTTGGATTAAAATATCTAGACTGTCAATTTCTTGTACCTAATTATAAAGTTCAAGAAAGGATTTAGTTTCAAGAATATTAACCACCAAGTCTTAATTATCTTACAAGGGCTTATCACCTTCTCAACTTTGCAAGAATTTGAGCAGTATCACAGAATTTTGTGAAGCATTTTGTCTACACTTACCAACATTAAACAGTACCTCTGGAAAAATTCTGATATTCGCACTGACTGATGAAATAGTTCCAGCAAAAAAAAATCCCACAATGTATTCCAGTTAAAGTAATACACTAGATGCAAATGTTTGTGATAAAGTCCCACATTACAGTTGTGTTTTCTAATTCTAACAGTAATTCTTCTAGGCATTGTAGGTACCATGATTCAAGCACAATTGCGTTTACATCTAACAAACTGTTCTTCAATTCCCGATAGCAAGATGAAATGATTTTGACATTTTATTCAATACTCTGAGATTAATAGTTCTTCACTTGTCTCAAAACAATGCCTTCCATAAAGAAACTTACCATGCACAGTCTTTGGCTTAACAATTGTTAATGTTCAGATATGAAAGTACTAAGAACAGGACCTGTATAAATATTATAATCAAATTAGCACATCCTCCACAACTCTAAATGTAATCCAAGCCTACCCACAGCAAGTACACTAAAGTGTCGAATCAAACTTCAGAGCTAAGATAGATCAAACATATGGATGCTGGGCAAATTATACAAGTTGACTCTGAAATAAGTTATATATCAATTTAAGTAAAATAAATCACTTATGACATTTCACTGATTTATGTCTGATCATACTTTCATCATTTAAGATTCCACCAGTGCTTAACATTTGAAAGGCAGGAGATGGAGAAACTTTCACTTATTTCTATATTATGCAAAATATGATTTATAGACCAGCAGAGAAAATTGGTAACAAACATTGGAAAAAGTACACATTTTTAGTGGTTTAATGGAAAGCTGTAAAGCAGAAGTGTAAAAACAATGCCAGACATTTTCATAATTCTAATAGTGTCATACATGCAAGACATATAGTTAATAATTAGCAAAGATTATGTATTATTGAACAATGTGATAAGATACATTATGTCAACACTAAAACCACAATGCCACTCCGTTTCACTTTACTCTCCCACTGCACTGATGTAAAGCAATTCACTTTCTCAAAGGCCATCTCTCCTTCCCCCTTTTCAAAATGAACAGGGCCAGGCAAAGGCGAACGTGTGTATTTACTGATACCAGGGAGTTTTCCGAACCCAGCGGAGTGTGAATCCTGCATCTGTTCTGATCTTGATGGATGCAGCTTCTGCTTCTCGTACAGTTTCCTTCACAGACTGCATCAGATTTTGAGCATTATGAACCAACATTTCTGTAGCCTGACAGGAGAAATTGAACAGTCACATAAACATTAAATAGAAGCAATGTTAGCAACAAGATCTTGAAAAATTATTGCAGTTTCAATAAAACAGCCTGCAACTTTATATGAACATGCCCTGTTTAAAGTCTATCGATAGGGCAAGTCATTGGTTTTAAACTTGTCATTATTGAAGTTCTATCCATTCTTTTTTCATTGTGGGTTGTAGGTACTTAATCAACAATCCCCTGCAAAATACCTTCTCTACTTGCCTGCAGTAATTCAATGTCTCCTTCAATTAAAGATAGATAACAAATACAGACCTTATTAACCATGTCAACTTCCTTTGCATGAATATAAAATATTGCACAAATTTGTAGACATTTGTGACAAAAATAAGACACATTTGTCCATGACTGTTTCCTGAGTCAGTACATAGAGTGCCTTCCTCGGATGGTGCAATATCGGACCTTCTCTTCGAGAACATGGCAGGGCACTAACTGAAGTGACAGTCAGGGAGCCCTTGGGCTCTATTAACCATAATTCCATTAGTTTTTAGATACTGATGGAAAGGTCTACAAGTTTGGCTCTTATACTGGAGCAGGGGTAATTTTGGAGGAACTAGACAGGATCTAGCAGAGGTTGATTGTACTTTCTTACGGACCTCCCATTTGTCATTTGGTCCTTTCTCACTTAGAGAGTCCGGGGCAGAAGGGAAAACCTAGCAGGTTCAGGGAACCCTGTCTGATGAGCCATACTAGGGCTCTGGTCTGGAGAAAGAAGGAGGTATACATTGAGTTCAGGAAGTTAGAATGAGTGAATCCCTTACAAAAAAAAAATCTGCAGAGCTGGAAATCCAAGCAACACACACAAAATGCTGGAAGAACTCAGCAGGCCAGGCAGCATCTATGGAAAAAAAGCACAGTTGACGTTTTGGGCCAGAACCGGTCCTGCTGATGTGTTTCAGCCTGAAACATCAACTGTACTTTTTTTTCCTCCATAGATGCTGCCTGGCCTGCTGAGTTCCTCTAGCATTTTGCGTGTTTTGAGTGAATCCCTTGATAACTATAAAAAGTTTAAGGACAAAATCAGGAGGGCAAAGTTATGAATGGATCTGACAGGTAGGCTTAAGAAAAATTTCAAAAAGTGTTATGACTGCATTAAGAGAAAAATGGTGGTCACAGAAAGAGTGCTCCCTTGGAGATCAGCAGGGTCACCTACCTCTCGGGCCGCAAGAGATAGGTGGGCTTTTTAATAAATATTTCTTATCATGGTTGCTGAAGAGATAAGGGAAACAAGTGAAGATATTTTGGAGGACATTCATATTATCAGGGTGGAGGTATTTGCAACCTTGGACTGTGTAGAAGGCCAGAGAAGAAAACTACAAATACCTGTAGAGATATTTACTTCATTGTTAGCCACTGGTGAAGTTCACAAAGACTGGAAGGTGGCTAATATTCTTCTATTTTTTTTTAAAAAGTAAGGTAGCAAGGACAAGACAGGTAACTACCACACGGTAGGCTTATTCAGGAAGTTAGAAGGCATGGGATCCAGGGAAGTTTGGCCAGGTGGATTCAGAATTGGCTTGCCTGCAGAAGGCAGAGGGTGGTTGTGGAGGGAGTACATTCAGATTGGAGGATTGTGACTAGTGGTGTCCCACAAGGATCGGTTCTGGGACCTCTACTTTTTGTGATTTTTATTAACGACCTGGATGTGGAGGTGGGTTGGCAAGTTTGCAGAAGACACAAAGGTTGGTGGTGTTGTAGATAGTGTAGAGGATTGTCAAAGATTGCAGAGAGACATTGATAGGATGCAGAAGTGGGCTGAGAAGTGGCAGATGGAGTTCAACCCAGAGAAGTGTGAGGTGGTACACTTTGGAAGGACAAACTCCAAGACAGAGTACAAAGTAAATGGCAGGATACTTGGTAGTGTGGAGGAGCAGAGGGATCTCGGGGTACATGTCCACAGATCCCTGAAAGTTGCCTCACAGGTGGATAGGGTAGTTAAGAAAGCTTATGGGGTGTTAGCTTTCATAAGTCGAGGGATAGAGTTTAAGAGTCGCGATGTAATGATGCAGCTCTATAAAACTCTGGTTAGGCCACACTTGGAGTACTGTGTCCAGTTCTGGTCACCTCACTATAGGAAGGATGTGGAAGCATTGGAAAGGGTACAGAGGAGATTTACCAGGATGATGCCTGGTTTAGAAAGTATGCATTATGATCAGAGATTAAGGGAGCTAGGGCTTTACTCTTTGGAGAGGAGGAGGATGATGAGAGGAGACATGATAGAGGTGTACAAGATAATAAGAGGAATAGATAGAGTGGATAGCCAGCGCCTCTTCCCCAGGGCACCACTGCTCAATACAAGAGGACATGGCTTTAAGGTAAGGGGTGGGAAGTTCAAGGGGGATATTAGAGGAAGGTTTTTTACTCAGAGAGTGGTTGGTGCGTGGAATGCACTGCCTGAATCAGTGGTGGAGGCAGATACACTAGTGAAGTTTAAGAGACTACTAGACAGGTATATGGAGAAATTTAAGGTGGGGGCTTATATGGGAGGCAGGGTTTGAGGGTTGGCACAACATTGTGGGCCAAAGGGCCTGTACTGTGCTGTACTATTCTATGTTCTAACTATAGGCTGATCAGTATGACATCAGTAGTGTGGAAGGTACTGGAGGGAATTCTGAGAGAAAGGATTTACCAGCATTGGCAAAGACAAAGTACGATCAGGAGGATTTAGCATAACTTTCTACATGGAAAATCATAATTAAACAATCTTTTGGAGTTTTTTGGAGAGATAGTGAAAAGGGTGAGCACAGGGCAGTGACTTATCTATCTGGAATGTAGCAAAGCCTTTGACAAGGTCTGGAAGGTTAAGTCCCATAGAATCCTGGGTGAGCTGATTAGAAGGATTCAAAATTAGCTCAGTGGTAGCAAGCAGAGGGCTTTGTGGTTGAAGGTTGTTTCTCGGTGACTAGTGTGCCACAGGGATTAGTACTGGGTCCCTCGTTAGTCATTGTTTTATAACCATATAACAATTACAGCACAGTAACAGGCTATCTTGGCCCTTCTAGTCCATGCTGAACTCTTACTCTCACCTAGTCCCACCGACCTGCACTCAGCCCATAACCCTCCATTTCTTTCCTGTCTATATAGCTATCCAATTTAACTTTAAATGACAACATCGAACCTGCCTCAACCACTTCTGCTGGAAGCTCGTTCCACACAGCTACCACTCTCTGAGTAAAGAAGTTCCCCCTCATGTTACCCCTAAACTTTTGCCCTTTAACTCTCAACTTATGTCCTCTTGTTTGAACCTCCCCCATTCTCTGTGGAAAAAGCCTATCCACGTCAACTCTATCAACCCCCCTCATAATTTTAAATGCCTCTATCAAGCCTTCCCTCAACCTTCTACGCTCCAAAGAATAAAGACCCAACTTGTTCAACCTTTCTCTGTAACTTAGGAGATGAAACCCAGGTAACATTCTAGTAAATCTTCTCTGTACTCTGTCAATTTTGTTGACATCTTTCCTATAATTCGGTGACCAGAACTGTACACAATACTCCAAATTTGGCCTTACCAATGCCTTGTACAATTTCAACATTACATCCCAACTCCTATACTCAATGCTCTGATTTATAAAGGCCAGCATACCAAAAGCTTTCTTCACCACCCTATCCACATGAGATTCCACCTTCAGGAAACTATGCACCATTATTCCTAGATCTCTCTGTTCTACTGCATTCTTTAATGCCCTACCATTTACCATGTATGTCCTATTTTGATTAGCCCTACCAAAATGTACCACCTCACATTATCAGCATTAAACTCCATCTGCCATCTTTCAGCCCAGTCTTATAACTGGCCTAAATCTCTCTGCAAGCTTCGAAAACCTACTTCATTATCAACAACTCCACCTATCTTAGTATCATCTGCATATTTACTAATCCCATCATCCAGATCATAATATATATGACAAACAACATTCGACCCAGTACAGATCCCTGAGGCACACCACTAGTCACCGGCCTCCAATCTGACAAATAGCTATCCACCACTACTCTCTGGCGCCTGCCATCCAGCCACTGCTGAATCCATTTTATTACTTCAATATTAATACCTAACGATGGAACCTTCCTAACTAACCTTCCGTGTGGAACCTTGTCAAAGGCCTTACTGAAGTCCATATAGACAACATCCACCACTTTACCCTTGTCAACTTTTCCAGTAACCTCTTAAAAAAAAATTCAGTAAGATTTGTCAAACATGACCTTCCACGCACAAATCCATGTTGATTGTTCCTAATCAGACCCTGTCTATCCAGATAATTATATATACCATCTCTAAGAATACTTTCCATCAATTTACCCACCACTGACGTCAAACTCACAGGCTGATAATTGCTAGGTTTACTCTTAGAACCCTTTTTAAACAATGGAACAACATGAGCAATATGCCAATCCTCCGGCACCATCCCGGTTTCTAATGACATTTGAAATATTTCTGTCAGAGCCCCTGCTATTTCCACACTAACTTCCCAGAAGGTCCTAGGGAATATCCTGTCCAGACCCGGAGACTTATCCACTTTTATATTCCTTAAAAGCGCCAGTACTTCCTCTTCTTTAATCATCATAGTTTCCATAACTATCCTACTTGTTTTCCTTACCTTACACAATTCAATATCCTTCTCCTTAGTGAATACCGAAGAAAAGAAATTGTTCAAAATCTCCCCCATCTCTTTTGGCTCCGCACATAGCCGTCCACTCGGATTCTCTAAGGGACCAATTTTATCCCTCACAATCCTTTTGCTATTAATATAACTGTAGAGACCCTTTGGATTTATTTTCACCTTACTTGCCAAAGCAACCTCATATCTTCTTTTAGCTTTTCTAATTTCTTTAAGATTCTTTTTACATTCTTTATATTCCTCGAGCACCTCATTTACTCCAAGCTGCCTATATTTATTGTAGATCTCTCTCTTTTTCCAAACCAAGTTTCCAATATCCCTTGAAAACCATGGCTCTTTCAAACTTTTAACCTTTCCTTTCAACCTAACAGGAATATAAAATTTCTGTACCCTCAAAATTTCACCTTTAAATGACCTCCATTTCTCTATTACATCCTCCCCAAAAAACAAATTGTCCCAATCCACTCCTTCTAAATCCTTTTGCATCTCCTTAAAGTTAGCCTTTCTCCAATCAAAAATCTCAACCCTGGGTCCAGTCCTATCCTTCTCCATAATTATACTGAAACTAATGGCATTGTGATCACTGGACCTGAAGTGCTCCCCAACACATACCTCTGTTGCCTGACCATTTTATACAATGATTTGGATGTAAATGATGAAGGCTTGATTAATAAGTTTCAGATGACACAAAATTTGTTGATAGTGAAGAAAGTTACTGAGGTGTGGCAAATGGATTTCAATAAATAAGTGCTCAGTGATGAATCTTAAAAGTTAAACTAACCTAGGACTTGTACTGTGAATGGTTGGGCCCCAAGGGTTGTGAATGTACAGAGAGACCTGAGAGACCTAGGAGCACTAGTGCATTGTTCACTGAAAGCAGGTAGGCAAGGTTATGAAAAAGGTGATTAGCACAGAGGTCTTCAGTCAGGGTACTAAGTACAGGTGTTAGGACATTATGTTGCAGTTGTGTAAGTCATCGGTGAAGCCAAACTCGAGAGTACTGTGTACAGTTCTGGTCTCCCTATTATAGGAAAGATGTGGCGGTACTGGAAAGAGTGCAAAGAAGATTTATGACCATGTTGTCAGGACTAGAGAACCCAAGTTATAGTAAGCAGTCGACCAGGCTAGGTCTTTATTTCTTAGAATGCGGAAGAATGAGAGGTGACTTTATAGAAATAATAAAAAATTCTGAGGTGGAGAAATAAGACGGATGGTAAATCACCAACACTAGAAAGTCTGTAGAAGCCAGAAATCCAAAACACACCCACACAAAATGCTGGAAGAACTCAGCAGGTCCGATTTTCTGTGGAAAAAGAGTAAACAGTTGACACTTCAGGCCAAGACCCTTCTTTAGGACTGAGAAGGAAGGGGAAGATGCCAGAATAAAATGGTGAGGGGAGGGGAGGAAAAAGGCTACTAGGAAGGTGATGGATGAAGCCAGGTGTGTGGGAAAGGTCAAGAACTGGAGAAGAAGGAATCTGATGAGAGTAGAGTGGACCATAGGAAAAGGGCCCAGGACTCCATTCCAGGACATCAGAGATGTCCTCCTTCTTTAAAGAATAGTACCCCTTCTTCCCGCCCCAGTGATAAGAGTCCCTACATACAATCCCATCAGCTTCTGCATCCAACACATTATCCCTCACAACTTCTGCCATTTTCAAAGGGATCCTACTACTGAACATACCTTTACCTCCCCTCCCCACTAATCTCCCTCCAGGCACTTATCCCTGCAAGTGGCCTAAGTGCTACACCTGTCCATACACCATCTCTCTCACCTCCATTCAGGGCTCCAAACAGTCCTTCCAGGTGAAACAACACTTCACCTGTGAATCTGCTGGGGTCGTCTATTGTGTCCATTTCTCCGAATGCAGCCTAATTGTTCCCTTTCTCAGCAGCAGACTGTATTTTCATGGTGTCTGCTTCATGTCAGGAACACACATACCACTTAAAGTTATAAACAAAATCAAAATAAAGTTTTTAATTGTTAAGAGATCTTAAGTATTAACTAGTAGTGGTGTCAGTGCCACTACAGTAGTGCAAAACAAACTTTCCTGTTTGAAGCTAAGAACTACTGGAGGAGTTCAGTGGGTTCTGAGCACAGAAGTAACATCTGTGGAGGCAAAATAATTGAGCAGCTGAGGTCCTCCAGTAGTTTGTTTGCAGTCTCCAGATTAATTTGAACTTCACCGTCATTTCAATAATTGATTAAAAGATCTCACCTGCTCAGATTCTTCCTCACTAATGTTGGTCCTCCCTAACATTGTAGCTTTGACAGTGGAGAGAATTTTAAGTTGTGTGCTGATAGTTGGAATACGTTCACACACCTGTGATTAACCAAATAAAGTACATGAGCAGCAGAAAAACTATACATTACTGAACTCCAATTTGCTTGCTTTTGTCTTGTACTGTGGACATAGACACGATTGAATTCTTTCCCCCTTAGAAAATGAGAATGACTCCAAAAACCACAATCCTGTTTTTCTGTAAAGTTTAATTATTGGAAGAGCTTGATAAAATTTCTTTGTCAAATTCCTCCTATAGAACTTGGATAATCTGAACATACAAAAGAGATATTTCAAAAGATGTTGTTCCTATGGATGAAATAAATCTTATCCCAATACTTTTTTTCCTATCTTTCAGAGTTAATTTAGTATACCTGAAGGAGATTAGTTCTGATTCGCTTATCAGTACACTGCTTGGCAACCTCTTTTGCCAGTCGTGTCACTTCATCGGATGCCTTGGCTATGTCCTTAGCACAGTGAATAAGAGCACGTTTGTTTCCGCTGCCACCACGCACCAGCCGAGACATTTCTGCCATCAACAAGGCCATCCTCTTAGCAGCGCCGATGATGTCATTACCCTGATGAACAAAATGACAATTAAAACATTTCACAGATCTTTTGTTTTGAAAAATTACGTACAGAGCCTCAATCATTACATTTTATACGATTTCCTCAACCAGTTCACAGTCCTATCCTACAGAGCCATTTGGGAATTTAAAATTTATCTTTATTGTCAGAAATAAGCAATCATTCATTTTTTAGTAAAATTTTCCAGGCTGGTATTACCCATTTAAAGGGCACTTTAAATCCAGAATTTTAAAAATAACCTTCAGTGCTCAAAGACTAAAAAAAACATTCTAAGCCAAGCATAATGGACCTGCAGGGACAAAATTGCTTACTGATAATTTCCATCATATTTGAAATTAACTTCAAACCAAAGTACATTCAGCTTCATCTAAATGTGGTAGCTCAAAAATACCTTCACTGCAAAGCACATTCACCCCAACAGGTATAGATTTAGTAACAAAAATGATAGAATTAGATAGCTATAACCATGGTAAAATTGCAGATGTTATTTTTTTGAAATTGATGTATAATGAGAAATAATTCAATTTTTATCATACATCTGAAAGCTGTATGAATGAATAATATTAGCTCTATATCTCCCCATAGATAAGAAATTACGAGCAATAGAGACCGGTCAGTCATGGATTTGATTTTCAGTTCAGTTCACTTATCTTGATGTCGCCAGTAACTAGTTACCCAGACTTAGATCGGGAAGTGAAATGTGGGTTGTCCTTCTGAATCTAACAGGAAATTGATACATTAAAGCTATATCAGTCACCTATAATTCAGTGGTCTTTCGATGGGGTCACATTGAACTCTGTGGTAATATTAGAGGATGATGATCACAAATAGAATCTGATATCAGGTGGAGTAAATGACAAGAATCAAATGCCAAAATTATCCTATTCAGGTTACAAAAAAATTCAGTGACAGATCTTATTTGTGTTTATCTAGCAAAATCCAAATTGGGAAAGAATGACCCAATGTACCTTTTTGGTGTGGGGTTCAACATTTGAGCCAGTTATATTTCTAGCGAGAGTCCTCAGGTGAGAGGAAGTAAGGTTGATGGTAAGTGCATCAAATGCAGGCTGATGGCAGTGTACAGTGCTGTTGGACAGGAACTTGACCTTCCACAAAAATCTAAAAACTTCTTCAAAACTTCCAGTGGTCCTTTTAACAACTATTACATAGAACTCAAAACTGAATGGGGCATACATCAGCTCATGTGAGATTGTTAACAAGAAAGCAAACGTCACTTGTACCTCTTAAATCTTTCTCTAAAGGCTTTCAAGACAGTGAAATATTTATCCAGGCCTTTTACAAACTCTAATTTCCCACCACTGTTTCAATAAGTCTCCCAGAATACTCTCCTCTTCCTAGATACGGGAGAAGAGTTTGCACATAGAGCTGTACAGCACAAGAACAGGCCCTTTGGCCCACAACGTCTGTCGGAACATGTCAATTTAAACTAATCTCATATGCTTACAAATGGTCTACATTCCTCCATCTCCTGTCTATGTGCCAGTCTTAATGTTTCCACCAGCTGACAGTGCATTCTGTGTAAAATAAAAACAAGACTTACCTTGTAAATATCCTTTAAAACTCATTCCCCACTCATCTTAAATCTATGCATTGGGAATAAGGACTCTGACTATCTACGCCAGACCACCCATGATTTTATAATGTACTATCAGGACACCCACTAGCTTCTGATCCTCCAGAGAAAACAATCCAAATTTGTCCAGCTTCCCCTTATTGTGAATACTCTCTAATCCAGGCAGCGTACTGGAGAATGTCTTCTGCACCCTCTCTAAAGCCTCCACGTTCTTCCTGCATTGTGGTGAATAGGATTGCACAGAACACTCCAAATGTGGCCTGTCCAACACTTTACACAGCTGTGTCAACTATTATACTCAAAACCCTGACTGCTGAAGGCAAGCAGGTCATTCACCAACTTCATCGGCCTATCCACTTGTGTTACCACTTTCAATGAACTACAGACTCACTGATCCCACCAAGATCCTTCTGTGCATCAACGCCCACAAGAATCCTGCCATTTACTGTTTAATTTCCTCAGACATTCGACCTCCCATATTGTAACACTTCATACTCGTCCAGATTAAACTCTTGTCATTTTTCTTCTTATTTTTCAACTGATCTATATCCTGCTGTATCATTTGACAACATTCTGCAATATTCACAACTTTGCCAACATTCATGTAATCTGCAAACTCACTAATCAGCCATTGTTAACCTGCTGTTGGGCCAAGGATCCTGTTTCCTAAATTTGCCATCATGATTCTAAAGCATTCATTTTCTTTTCAATAAGAATGCCAATCAGCCTAACCCTACTTAAACTTGTACGTGAAAAAGGAACTGAATCACATCATTTGCTTCTATTAAAGATATGATTAGTATTTTCCAAAGCTACTCATCAGTCAAATAATCTTTACTGTCTTATCAGTCTCAAAGTTCTTTTCCAGTGCATATCAATTAACTATTTACTTATCAAACCAAGTGGAGAAAGTAAGCTTCTGCCTAACAACTTAATGTTGGTAAAAGAAAACCAATGGTTGCAAACTCATGCAAATGAAAATTTAAAAACTTAAAATACTACTGATATGAAAGGACTAGTCTTAGATCAATAATGTAGTGTTTTTTTAAAAATTTACACCAGAAATGCCCTTACACTTTACAGTTACACCCAAATCCTTCAATTCCTGTTTTAGTTTCACTGTTTTAACATGTCAATCACTGTTATTACTAAAGGTAAATGATAATCAAAAAAAAATTCCAACATTATATAAAGTGTCACACAGCAAACATTTGACATGCAAGGGCATGATCCAAAATCAGAGTTTAAGTGAGCATTCCAAGGAACCGCAAAACACCGCTGGAATGTTAGTAAAAGCAGTAATGGACACATGCTATCGAAAGCTAGCACTGTAAAGTCACATACAGTTAATCCAGATTAAATTCAGAACAAAATGATAAACTTCATTCAAAGACACACTATTCTTATTAGTAGGGCCACATTCTAAAAAAGGAAGAATGTCTATTATGTATTTTTGAAGAGCAAAATTTGAAGAATAAAATGGGTTGCACAGTATAATGCTCACTTTGTTTCAGCTAAATAATAACAGTAAATTATTATAATTGGCCTCATTTACCTAGCACCTCTGTCATAGTTAAAATACTGAGGCACTTAAATTTTAAACATGCTTTAGATTGCTTTATTTACAGAAATCCCAATAAGCCTTTTCTGCATGGAAATTGAGTTTTTTTCTTCTTTGAAATACTGAAGTTATACAAGGAACTGAAGAAAGTGGCCACCCAGATCAAACAGAGGGACTGCGAGTTTATTTGGGCCTTAACCAACCATTCTGCTGGGTTTACGGTCATTTCTGCTAAGCTAAAAGTGACTTTGGATTGGACCAGATTGTAATCGGGGAAACTTGTTCAGATAACAATGAATGAAGTACAATACAGCCAATATCATTTAGTATAGTGGCTTCTTTGGATAAAGTGGGCACTCTGATCAGAGTGGAAGAATTCTAACATTTTTTTCTTCATACTGGCAACAAAGAATGAGATATGAGAGAGGTTAAATATCCCTTTGGGAATGGTTTCACCACTCAATAAATGTATTAAAACAATGCAACCTTCAGTTTCCACTAAAACCACTTGGAAACTACCAATCTGAACACTAAAACCATTCCCTCATAGGCATAAATGGTCTATCCATTTCTCAGTGTTTTCTGGTTGCATTAGCATTACTTGTGTCTCTTTGCTAGATGGTGCTGATGGCTGACTGGTGGCTCCTGGAGGTCACTGCCATGTGCCGCAGTGGGCACATGATCACATTCTGAACCTTTGCCCCAAAGCACAGAATATGCCGGAGGTCAGATGCAGGCACACTGAGGGAGTGCAGGCACCCCCTATCTGGTTCCTCAACTTTATGCCAGCCATAACAGGTACATCTAGCACAGCCCTACACAGTGGAGAGAGAGAACAACTTTCACTGAATACGTAAGTAAGGCATTTTTGTTAAATTTTATCTTCAATTAATTATGTTTCATATATCATAAGTTAAATATGTTTCAGTAAGCATTCATGTTTTTATGTCTTAAAACATCTTTTAATATATTTCTGACTATAAAGATATTTAGAAGAAATGATCTGATAGTATGATTGTTCTGTGGCTGGAGTCTTAAGATTCCACTGCCTGAGGACTGGTTGGCATTTGTGGCCCACTCCAGCTCACCAGTGTAATGGCCCAGCAGCCTCCACAGGAAGAAGCATGAGCAAAATGTCTTCTCAAACCCATTTGGCACAATGTCTTTAGACTCGCATGTAAAGGAATAATGGAGAAGTTGATAATAATTAACAATTAAGGGTGAGCTGGTACTTGGAGCGAGAGGTGTGAAAGCATAAATGGAGGTAATATTGGGACCAGCTGATGTGTTTTATTTAATATGATTCAAAAAAACATATTTGCAAATTGATAGTTAATAGTTCATAGTTAACAGGAGCTAATGAAAAGGAGTTAAGACTCAAGCTGAACAGCCCCTGGATACTGTTGGGAGGGGTTAGTGGTGGTGGTAAACAGATCACTGGCACTGTAAATTGGCTGAGGCTCAGAGTGCAGTTAGACAGGGTGACAGTGGTAGGAGACTGAATAGTGAAAGAGACAGAAGAGTCTGTGACTGCAGAAGAGTGTGTCGCCTCCCAGATGCTGGAGTCAAGGATATCTCTGACTGGCTGCAGCCAATTCTCAAGGGGAAGGTTGAACAGCCAGAGGTTGTACAAAACAATACAGGCAGAACAAGAGATGAGGTCCTTCAGAATGACTAAAGGGAGTGAAGTATGAAATTAAAAGGGTAGTGATCTCCTGATTACACCCAGTGCCATGCACCAGTGAGTCCAAGAACAGAAAGACTGGCCAGATGAATGTGTAGCTAAAGAGCTGGTGCAGGGGACAGGGATATAGTTCCTGGACCATTCAGATCTATTCTAGGGCAAAGATAACCTGTTAAAGAGGGACAGGTTGCACTTGAACTGGGGGGGGGGGCAATATCCTAGTGGGGAAATCTGCTTTTTCCACAAGGGAGAGTTCCACCTAGATTGCCAGAGGAATGGGTTCAAAAGAACAAAGTCAGTGAGAAGATAAGGGTAGCAACCACAGCATGTAAGCCTAGCATTCAGGGTAGCCATGTTCACAGTAAAAGGGCATATAGGACCATTGCATTAAATTTCATCTATTTCACTGCACATAGCTTAATGAGTAAGCTTAAGCACACCCAATGGTCTGAACAGAGGGTGTGGACTGCCTCTAGGACAGGAGTTCCTGACCTGGGGTTCACAGACCCCTTGCTTAATACTATTGGCCCATGGCATAGAAAAGGTTGGGAACCCCAGCTTTTGGAACTGGGATATCGTGTCCATAACAGAATTGTGACTGAGAGAAGGGCAGGACTGGCAGCCCAATGTTCCAGGATATCAAGGCTTTCAACATGAAAGGTACAGGTAAGGTGGAGGGGGTGTTAACTTTTCCAATAAGGGAGGACATTACAGCAGTGCTTATAGGAGATTTTTGATAGATCATCTAACAAGGCCATTTGGTAGAATTTAGAAATAAGGGGATGGTCAACTTGGCTAAGGCTAGATTATAAACACCCCAGTAGTCAGTGGGAACTTCTGGAGAGGTCCTTTGATGTGGAAAGCATGTTTCCCATGGTGGGAGAGTCTAGGACAAGAAGGCATAGCCTCAAGATAGAGGGGCGTCCTTTCAAAACAGATGCAGAGAAATTTCTTTAGCCAAAGGGTGGTGAATTTGTGGAATTTGTTGCCATGTGCAGCTATGGAGGCCAGGTCGTTGGGTGTATTTAAGGCAGAGATTGATAGGTTCTTGATTGGACATGGCATCAAAGGTTACGGTGAGAAGGGCAGGAACTGGGGTTGAGGAGGAGGAAAAAAAAAACGGTCAGCCAGGATTGAATGGCACAGCAGACTTGATGGGCCAGATGGCCTAATTCTGCTCACGTGTCTTATGGAGAAGACAGCACGTGGTTGTGAGAATCCTGGGGCAGTGCTAGTGGGAGATTTCAATGTTCCCAGTATTGACTGGTACACACAGACTGAAAAAGGCCCTAGGTGGCTGAATATTATGCAATACATGAGAAAACTGTTTTGAACACAATATATGGTGAACCTACTTGGGAAGGAGCAATACTGGGCCTCCTCTGAAAGGATAAGTTGGGCCAAGTGACTGAAGTGACAGTTGGGAAGCCCTTTGGGCCCACTGACCACAATTCTGTTAGCTTTAAAATTGTTATGGAGAAACTTAGAAATGGTCCACAAGTCTTGAACTGGAATAAGGCTAACTTTAAGGGCATCAGGCAGGATCTAGCTGGGACCAACTGAGTCACTCTATTTAAAGGCAAAGGAACAGTTGCTAAGTAGGAGGCTTTTAAAAGAGTTGTATCTAGAGTCGAGGGGTTGCATGCTCCCGTAGGGTGAAGGGTAGCCACACTAAGTTCAGGGAACCCTGGCTGATGAGAGATAGAGGCTCTGGTAAGGAAGAAGGAGAAAGCGTACATTGCTTTTTGGCAGGTGGGTATGATCCCTCAACAAAGATAAAAAAAAGTTTAAAAGCAGGCTTAAGAGGGAAATCAGGAGGGCGAAACAAGGGTGTGAGCTGAGATGAGGCAGGGGTAAAGACAATCCTAAGAGGTTTTTCATTGTATTAAATGGGTGACTAGACACAGACTAGGTCCTCTTAAAGACAATCAGGGCTACAGGAGATGGTGGAAATAGTTGGAGATGATTCTCCTCAGTGTTTACCAATTTAAAAAAAGCGAGAGTAGGAACTATAACAGTGAATGTCAGGGCAGTGCTGAATGTCATGGAACGGAGGGACCTGGGAGTACATACGCACAGTTCACTTGAAAGCAGCTGCACAAGTAAACGGGGTGATAACGAAGGTGCTGAGCATGTTGGTCTTCATCAGTAAGGGCACTGAGTTTAAGAGTAGGGACACAGTGTTGCAGTTATAAAAGCTGTGACTAGAACTGTACACAATATTCCAAGTGAGACTGCACATTCAATATTGTGTACAGTTTTGTCACCGTAATGGGAAAGATATTGTCAAGTGTAGATGGGATTTACAAGGATGCTGCTTGAACTAGAGGACCCAAGTTGTCGGGAGAAGTTAGCCACTGCTTCTTTATTCTCTGGAGCAGAGGAGAATAAGTGGTGATGTCAAAGTTTATAAAATCATAAGGGGTATGGATAAAACTAGAGCGCACAGTTACAAGATAAGAGGGGAAGGATTTATAAGAGATCTGAGAGGCAACTTATTTACATGGAGGGTAATGAGTACCTGGAATGAGCTGCCAGAGGAAGTGTTTGAGGCAGGTACAGCTGAAACATGTAAGAGGCATTCAGATAGGTATATGGAGTGGAGGACTTCGAGGGTTATGGGCTGAATGCGGGCAACTGGGACTAGCAGGGAGGATGCTGTAGTTGCCATGGACTAGTTAGGCTGCAGGGCCTATCTCTGTGCTGTATTACCCTACAATTATAAGTACAATTATTATTGTTAGGTAATTCTAGTAATAAAGCAGGGAAGTAAACTTCCTTTTACTATTTTTTGTGCTGGGTAACTGATATGTGTTCATGACGGCTCAAGTCTGAAGGAATTTCATATTCGATCTCCTAATTCCAATCATCATAATGGTCACTTAAGGCATTATCATTGACAGTTTTACTCATAAATGGATATTTGAAAAAATGAAAAAGTTTGAAGTCATTTATTCAGTCAATTGGAATTAAATTGAACTTGGTACGATTAAACCCTGAGGGACTATATTTTAAAAATTGGAGAAAGCTTTAATACTGATCTTGAACTCAAAGGGGCTCACAACAAATAGGATTTTCTCTGGCTGCAAACATTATGTTTGGGTGGAAAATCTAGCAAAATTGAACCCAAGTTATCTTAAGACCAGTTTTACATTTCTACAGACAGTCTTCCTTTAACAGTTACTGCTAGACCATGTCCATTTTTCTTAATATCGATCTCAGTATCCCCTGAAGAAACAGCACAGACAATTGAAATAACTTTAAAAAGATTATAATATTTACAATCTGAAACTCATCTATGGCTTCACAGGCAATACAGAAACTGCAATGTACACAGCTAGCAATGGAGATCTTAATGTAATCAGTTAGCTATTGAATAAAAATTCTTCCAAATGCATCAAAGTCAACTTTAACTGCTAACCTTGATGATGAACCATGTGAAGCCAATTTCAGTTCTTCAAGTATGCAGACAAACATTTTACTTCAGGCTCTCAAAATCCAGCAAGAATTTGCAGTGATGCAAGTGGGCTAATGCTTTTTAAGATCATATGCAAACGAACTAAGTGCTACTGGGAAAAACTAAAGAGTACCTTACTAGACCATTTTCTTGCTTCTCGATGCAAAGACTGAGCTGCAGCCAGAATTGGCTGGTTAACTGGTTGATTTGCAGGCATTAAAAGTAGTTCAGGCTCATACTCATCTTCATTGTCAGAGGGAAGAGTCAACTCAACATCCTCATCGTCATCATCATACACATCTACATCAGCCTCAAGTGCTTCACTTGCCTCATCAGTCACATCAGGCTTTAGTGGTACCATGTGCAGAGGGAGGATGGAAAGACAGTGAAAGAGTTAGTAGAAGAGACAGGAGGAGGAGAGCGTATATGTATGGTGTTATTTTGACAACTGGGTATCTTCGCATTCTGTAAAGGAGGAAAGGGCAAAAAAAAACACCTAGGAAATTCAGCAAGGGAAGAACAATTTTTATTAGTTTATGATTAACGTTTTGCTAACAGAAAAGAAAGAAATGAACCATGCTTAAAGGAAAGACGTTTCAGCAGAAATATCTCCCAACCCACAGAACAAGAAACGTGAAGAAATGTTCCTAAATGTTCACTGGCTCATCTTTAGACCACTTGCACAAATAAACATTTCAACATATGAAAGATAACGGGATTAGTTGCCAATCACTATAGGAATCACAATACAAAGGCATATAAAAGTTAGGATACTGAAAAACACTGGGATGATGAGACAATGGGGGTGGGGGTCAAGAAGGGAATTACCACAAGATACCCCCTATATGATGAATAAGATGGGAGATACAAGAATAATATATGAAGGTAGATTAAAATCTTCAGGACCTGATCAGGTACATCCAAGAAAACCACAGGAAGCTGCTGAAGAAACTGCAGGAATCCTGGCTAAGATAATATGCATTATCGTTAGCAAAGGGCAAAGTACTGCAAGACTTTGGTGTACAGTAGCTAATATTGTGCCTTCATTTAAGAAGGGCAGAAAAGAAAATCTTTTAACTATAAACCTCCAAGCCTAATACCTGTGGAAGGGGACTCCGAGGATGAAATATACATGCACTTGGAAAGACGGGATAGTCAGCATGGTTTTGTGCATGGGAGATCACATTTTATGATCGATCATGTAAGACTTTCACAATGAACAGTAGGGCCATGGGGATTCTTGTGAAACAGAGGGACCTAGGTACAAATCAGTGGATTCCCTGATTGTAATGTCACAGACAGACAGGATGATGAAGGTGGCTTTTGGCACATTGGCCTTCATCAGCCAGGACATGGAGTATGAAAGTTGGGATGTTCTGTTGCAATTGTACAAGACATTGAAGAGGCCACATTTCGAAAATTGTGTTCAGTCTTGGTCACTCTGCTGTAGGAAAGCTGTTATTTGACTGGAAAAAGTGCAGAGAAAATCAGAGGATGTCATAAACTACTGCAGCACGTAGAGGGGCCCTTTGGCTCATCTATTTATGTTGACCTGGTTTTCTGCCTAGACTCATCTACCTGCATTAGGACAATAGCCCTCTAAACCTTCCCCCCACACCCCCCCGCCAATTGATGTACCTGTCCAAACTTCTCTTAAATGTTGCAATTGAACCCACATCCACCACTTCTGCTGGCAGCTCATTCCACACTCGAATTACCTAAATTCCCCCTAAACATTTCACCCTTCAAACAACAGGAATTCTGCAGATGCTGGAAATTCAAGCAACACAAATAAAAGTTGCTGGTGAACGCAGCAGGCCAGGCAGCATCTCTAGGAAGAGGTGCAGTCAACGTTTCAGGCCGAGACCCTTCATCAGGACTAACTGAAGGAAGAGTGAGTAAGGGATTTGAAAGTTGGAGGGGGAGGGGGAGATCCAAAATGATAGGAGAAGACAGGAGGGGGAGGGATGGAGCCGAGAGCTGGACAGGTGATAGGCAAAAGGGATACGAGAGGATCATGGGACAGGAGGTCCGGGAAGAAAGTCAAGGAGGGGGCAGGGGGACCCAGAGGATAGGCAAGGGGTATATTCAGAGGGACAGAGGGAGAAAAAGGAGAGTGAGCAAAGAATGTGTGTATAAAAATAAGTAACAGATGGGGTACGAGGAGGAGGTGGGACCTTAGCGGAAGTTAGAGAAGTCGATGTTCATGCCATCAGGTTGGAGGCTACCCAGACGGAATATAAGGTGTTGTTCCTCCAACCTGAGTGTGGCTTCATCTTTACAGTAGAGGAGGCCGTGGATAGACATGTCAGAATGGGAATGGGATGTGGAATTAAAATGTGTGGCCACTGGGAGATCCTGCTTTCTCTGGCGGACAGAGCATAGGTGTTCAGCAAAGCGGTTTCCCAGTCTGCGTCGGGTCTCGCCAATATATAAAAGGCCACATCGGGAGCACCGGACGCAGTATATCACCCCAGCTGACTCACAGGTGAAGTGTTGCCTCACCTGGAAGGACTGTTTGGGGCCCTGAATGGTGGTAAGGGCGGAAGTGTAAGGGCATGTGTAGCACTTGTTCCGCTTACACGGATAAGTGCCAGGAGGGAGATCAGTGGGGAGGGATGGGGGGCACGAATGGACAAGGGAGTCGCGTAGGGAGCGATCCCTGCGGAATGCAGAGAGAGGGCGGGAGGGAAAAATGTTGCGCTTAGTGGTGGGATCCCGTTGGCGGTGGCGGAAGTTACGGAGAATAATATGTTGGACCCGGAGGCTGGTGGGGTGGTAGGTGAGGACCAGGGGAACCCTATTCCTAGTGGGTTGGTGGGAGGATGGAGTGAGAGCAGATGTACGTGAAATGGGGGAGATGCGTTTAAGAGCAGAGTTGATAGTGGAGGAAGGGAAGCCCCTTTCTTTAAAAAAGGAAGACATCTCCCTCGTCCTAGAATGAAAAGCCTCATCCTGAGAGCAGATGCGGCGGAGACGGAGGAATTGCGAGAAGGGGATGGCGTTTTTGCAAGAGACGGTGAGAAGAGGAGTAGTCCAGATAGCTGTGAGAGTCAGTAGGCTTATAGTAGACATCAGTGGATAAGCTGTCTCCAGAGACAGAGACAGAAAGATCTAGAAAGGGGAGGGTGGTGTCGGAAATGGACCAGGTAAACTTGAGGGCAGGGTGAAAGTTGGAGGCAAAGTATGGCACCCGTATGGGTCCCAGCTATGCCTGCCTTTTTGTTGGCTTTGTGGAACAATCTATGTTCCGTGCCTATTCTGGTATCTGTCCCCCACTTTTCCTTCGCTACATCGACGACTGCATCGGCGCTGCTTCCTGCACACATGCAGAACTCGATGACTTTATTAACTTTGCCTCCAACTTTCACCCTGCCCTCAAGTTTACCTGGTCCATTTCCGACACCTCCCTCCCCTTTCTTGATCTTTCTGTCTCTGTCTCTGGAGACAGCTTATCCACTGATCTCTACTATAAGCCTACTGACTCTCACAGCTATCTGGACTATTCCTCTTCTCACCCTGTCTCTTGCAAAAACGCCATCCCCTTCTCGCAATTCCTCCGTCTCCGCCGCATCTGCTCTCAGGATGAGGCTTTTCATTCTAGGACGAGGGAAATGTCCTCCCTTTTTAAAGAAAGGGGCTTCCCTTCCTCCACTATCAACCCTGCTCTTAAACGCATCTCCCCCATTTCACGTACATCTGCTCTCACTCCATCCTCCCACCACCCCACCAGGAATAGGGTTCCCCTGGTCCTCACCTACCACCCCACCAGCCTCCGGGTCCAACATATTATTCTCCGTAACTTCCGCCACCTCCAATGGGATCCCACCATTAAGCACATCTTTCCCTCCCCCCGCCTCTCTGCATTCCGCAGGGATCGCTCCCTACGCAACTCCCTTGTCCATTCGTGCCCCCCATCCCTCCCCACTGATCTCCCTCCTGGCACTTATCCGTGTAAGCGGAACAAGTGCTACACATGCCCTTACACTTCCTCCCTTACCACCATTCAGGGCCCCAAACAGTCCTTCCAGGTGAGGCAACATTTCACCTGTGAGTCGGCTGGGGTGATATACTGCGTCCGGTGCTCCCGATGTGGCCTTCTATATATTGGCGAGACCCGACGCAGACTGGGAGACCGCTTTGCTGAATACCTATGCTCTGTCCGCCAGAGAAAGCAGGATCTCCCAGTGGCCACACATTTTAATTCCACATCCCATTCCCATTCTGACATATCTACCCACGGCCTCCTCTACTGTAAAGATGAAGCCACACTCAGGTTGGAGGAACAACACCTTATATTCCATCTGGGTAGCCTCCAACCTGATGGCATGATGATCGACTTCTCTAACTTCCGCTAATGCCCCACCTCCCCCTCGTACCTCATCTGTTACTTATTTTAATACACACATTCTTTCTCTCACTCTCCTTTTTCTCCCTCTGTCCCTCTGAATATACCCCTTGCCTATCCTCTGGGTCCCCCTGCCCCCTCCTTGTCTTTCTTCCCGGACCTCCTGTCCCATGATCCTCTCGTATCCCTTTTGCCTATCTCCTGTCCAGCTCTTGGCTCCATCCCTCCCCCTCCTGTCTTCTCCTATCATTTTGGATCTCCCCCTCCCCCTCCAACTTTCAAATCCCTTACTCACTCTTCCTTCGGTTAGTCCTGATGAAGGGTCTCGGCCTGAAACGTCGACTGCACCTCTTCCTAGAGATTTCACCCTTCACCCTGATTTGTACTGGCAAAGTGCAATGTCTCACATTTCTCTGCATTAAATTCCATCTGCTATTTTCCCAGCCACGTTGCTAGCTTTGATAGCCTTCCTCACTATCTACTACACCCCCAATCTTGCTGTCATCTGCAAACTTGCTGATCCAGTTTACCACATTATCATCCAAATTATCAAAAGATGATAAACAATGTTAGATGCAGCACCAATCACTGCAGCGTACCATCAGTCATAGGTGCAACCATCTTTGGCTTTACACACACCGTGATGGAACTGCAAAGAAGCGGGATGATTCCACGATCATAGAGTCATACTCTATACTCTAAGGCCTCATGGCTCAACCAAGCCATACTTTGCTGACTATCCTTAATCCATCCCCCATCTTTCCAAGTGCAGGTATATCTTATCCCTCAGAATCACCTCCAGTAACTTAGCTGCCATAGATGTTAGGCTTACTGGTCTTTTGCTTCCAGGTTTTTCACTGAAGCCCTTCTGACATAAAGGCACAGCATTAGCCACATATTGGCCCTTTGGCTCCTAAACTGTGGCTGAAGATGATGTAGGTATCTTACACAGGGCTCCCAAAATTTCTTCTCCCATTGGAATGTATCCAGTCAGGCTTCAGAGATTTATCTGCCTTCATACACTTTAAGGCTACATCCACACTATGCCGGATAATTTTGAAAATGCCGGTTTCGAGTAAAAACATTTTTCAAAATATCTCTGTCCACATTAGACGGATATTTGGGCGAATCTCCTCCTACTGAGCATGCGCAGGACACACAGAAAACAAGCGAAGAGGAAACAGTATACCTGGTGCGCGTTTGTCCAGTTATGGAGTAGAAAAAGTTAAAAGGAATTGCTCTTGGCTCTCGCGCAGGAGGACTTAAAACTAAAAAAAAACAAATACTGGAGCGTATGGAGGCAACCAACAGGGAGTTCACAGACAGTATGACCTGGCAGACGACGAACACTGAAAAACTGACTAACTCTGTTGCATTAATAAAGTACCTTGTTAAATGTATAAAAACATGTCTGCATCAGTGTTATCTTGTATTTCCATACAATGTTACATGAGACTGTTACAAATCTATTGTCAGAGAAGTACTTGCATAAATAGGTAAACCACCTTGGTTCTTGGTTCTTGATCCTCCAAAATATTCCACATGGAATTTAAACTGGAGGTGGCGGAGGGTGTTTTCTGTCCCTACCTTCATACAAGCAAGGACAGAAAACAGGGCAAAGTGAGTACACTTATTTATTCAGTAAGCTGTGGGTCAAAGTATTTGGTGAGTACATTTCTAACTCTTCTGGCTTCAGTCTTGTTGCCGTCTGTTCTGAAATTGTTAGGTTCTGCGAAGCGCAGAATCAAATATCGCTGTGATGATTGTGCACTCTAGTATCGACTGTTTGGCGACAATAAAGTACTAAATATAATAATAATAATAAAACAATGAAATGCCGTGCTGCTGCAATCTGTTCCAGCACGACATGACAGCGGTTTTAAAAAGCTCCGGTTACCCCGTACACACTGCAACGGATATTAGGCGTTTTCAGATTTATTCACTCTGGAGACCGTTTCTGAAAATCTCCGTTTTCGGGGGCTGAAAACGCAGTTTCAGTGTGGACGGAAGGTCAAAACGAAGAGAAGAAGCTTTGTTTTCAAAATTATCCGGCGTAGTGTGGACGTAGCCTAAGTCCTCAGCACCTTTACAGGTGTAACACGGACCATCTCAAAAAGAACCCCATCAACTATCTCAAGTTGCAACATCTTCATGTTTTCTCCATGATAAAACAGTAGAAACTTTCATTGAAAGCCTTGACAATCTCCTGTAGCTCAACACATAGATGTTGTACCAGTAACTATTGCATCTATTGATTAGGGTTATACCGATGTTTGGATGAATGCGATATGTAGGGTAAATGTGGGGTTAGTGAGGGGTGGGGGCAATTTATAAATTAATACGGTTCTTCGATTGGAGTGTTGCGCAGATGCAACAGAAACATTCCTGCACAGGTCCGGTGAAGAGCTTTAAAGAGCAGTTAGTTTTTCGGCAGGAGTCTTCGATTGGATTACTGTGCAGACGCATCAGAAATGTTCTTGCGCAGGTCCAATGAAGAGCTTTAAAAACACAGTCTATATAAAAGAGAGATACAAACTAGCAGAGCAGTCATCATGCGAGTGGTCGTATCAGAGTAATTGGAGTCAGAGTAGTGAGGCTTTGGCTCAACAGGCTTCAATGAGACAGGCAGAGGCAAGGTAAGTAGGTAAGTTCATTTCTTTTTTTCTGAATCAACTCTGGAGAGAATAGGGGCTATGTCTGCAGAACCAGTGTCCTGTTCTGGGTGTCAGATGTAGGATTTCCGGGAGACTACCAGCCTCCCCAATGGCCACACCTGCACCAGGTACATCGAGATGCAGCTCCTTAGAGACTGTGTAGAGACTGCAGCTCAATGACCTTTGGCTTGTTAGGGAAAGTGAAACGATGATAGACAGGAGCTACAGGGAACATACACAGAATGCTGGAGGAACTCAGCAGGGCAGGCAGCATCTATGGAAAAAAAAGTACAGTCAACGTTTCAGGCCAAGACCCTTCGACAGCAGTACTTTTTTCCATAGATGCTGCCTGGCCTGCTGAGTTCCTGCAGCACTTTGTGTGTGTTGCTTGGATTTCCAGCGTCTGCAGAAATTTTCTAGTTTGTGATACAGGGAGGTAATCACTCCAAGGCTACAGGAGACGAAGGAATTAAAGAGGCATGAGAAAGCAGCCTGCCCAGGTGGATTGGGGGGGGGGTGGGGAATACTGGCAGGGATGACGGCACAGCAGAGGTAGCTGAAGTTTCTGGGAATAGTTCACAAGATGCAGGGTAGGTACATCCCACAGAAACAGTAGTTCTCAAATAGTAGGGCTGGGCAACCATGGTTGACAAAGGAAACGTTGAAGACTGCATAAAAACCAAGAAAAGTGCAAATAAGGTAGCAAAAGTGAGTATGAAGTTGGATGATTGGGAAGCTTTTAAAATCCAACAAAAGGCAACTAAAAATGCTATAAGAAGGGAAAAGATGAAATAGGAGGGCAAACTAGCCAAAAATGTAAAACAGGATACTAAAAGTTTTTTCAGTTATATAAAGAATGAAAGGGAGGTGAGAGTTGATATTGGACCACTGGAAAATTATGCTGGTGAGATAGTAATGGGGGACAAAGAAATGGCAGATGTACTTTGCACCTGTCTTCACTGTGGAAGACACTGGCAGTGTGCTGGAGGTCCATGAGTGTCAGGGAGCAGGAGTAAATATTACTACTACAAAGAAAAAAGTTCTAGTCAATCTGAAAGGTGTTAAGATGGAGAAGTCACCTGAGCCAGGTGGATTACATCCCAGAGTCCTGAGAGAGGTTGCTGAAGAGATAATGGATGCATTGGACATGGTTTTTCAAGATCACTTGATTCTGGCAGGGTCCCAGAGGACTGGAAAATTGCAAATATCACTCCACTTTTCAAGAAGGGAGGAAGGCAAAAGAAAGGAACCAATGAGCCATTTAGCCTAACCTCAGTGGTTGGGAAAGTGTTGGAGTCTATTATTAAGTTTGAGATTTTAGGGTACTTGGAGGCTAATGATAAAATAAGTTAAAGTCAGCATGGTTTCTGTAAAGGGAAATCTTGCCTGACCAATCTGTTAGAATTCTTCGAAGATGTAACAAGTAGGGTGGACAAAGGAGAGGCAGTGGATAACACTTACTTAGATTTTCAGAAAGCATTTGATAAGGTGCTACACATGTGGCTGCTTAACAAGATGAAATCCTGTGGTGTTACAGGAAAGATACTGGTACGGATAGATGAGTTTGTGGTAAAGAAGGCAAATGCAATGTTGGCATTTATTTCAAGGGGATTAGTACATAAAAACAATGAGATAACGCTGAAGCTTCATAACACACTAGTCAGGCCACACTTGGAATTTTGTCATCAATTTTGGGCCCCTTAACTCAGAAAGGTTGTGTTGTCATTGGAGAGAGTCCAAAGGAGGTTCATGAGGATGATTCTGGGAATGAAGGGGTTAACCCAGGAGAAGCGTTTGGCAGCTTTGGGCCTGTACTCACTGGAATTTAGATGAAGGCGTGGTAATCTCATTGAAATCTACTGATTGTTGAAAGGAATAGATAGGGTGGATGTGGAGAGGACGTTTCCTCTGGTGGTGGTATCTATAACTAGAGGGCACAGCATCAAAATTCTAAAAGAACAGAAGAAAGGAGAAATTTTTTTTAGTCAAAGAGTAGTGAATCTGTAGAATGCACTGTCTCAGACTGTGGTGAAGGCCAAGTCCATGGGTATATTCAAAGCAGGAGTCGAAACTGGTGGTTAGGGCATCAAGGGATATGGTGAGGGGGCAGGTGTGTGCGGTTAAATGGGATCCGGGTTCAGCCATGATGAAATGGTGGAATGGACCTGATGGGCTGAATAGCCTAACTCTGCTGCTATGTCTTACGGTCATGATCTAATCCAGGAAGGAAACAGGTCCTTTACGCACTGAGCCCCACTGATCCTTGAACACCTACCAATAATCCTGCATTTATTCTTCCCATATTCCCCTCAACTCTTCCCAGGTTGCACAACTAACCCTCACAGTATAGCGGCCATTTATCCTTCAACATGCAATCTTTGGAAGTTGGGAAGAAACCAGAGAATCTGTAAGAAATCCACAAGGTGAACATGTAGACCCCACACAGACAGCACAGGAGGTAAGGATCACACCTGGACTGCCAGAGTTTGAGACGCTAGTTACACCATTATGTCACACACAAACGCAAAGTGAGTGTTTTCTTTTACTATTTAACTCTGTTGGTCTCACAATGAATTGATATTCTCCTGGGAGGAAATCAACAAGATCTCATGGTAAAGCACACTGTAGAAAGACAATTCAAAATGTTGTCAAGAATTAAAATATTAGAAAGGATCTGCGCTGGAAACACTTCCAGAAACAATGGTAAGATTTGAACAGATTAATCTACATTAACAGTGCAGCGCAAGAGTAGAGAACCTGTCAATTTTTACAAACCCATCTCTGCTTTCATGTTTGGAATTTTGCAATTTGTCCCATTGTCAACAAAATCAAGCTTGATTGCATCTCAGATAATTATTCTTTTTGAAGCAGTGGAAATTAAAAACCCAAGTTAGTTTAATATACAAATAAATATTGATAAAGTGCATTTACAATAGTTCTTGTGCAAGAGAGAAATCATTCATAGATGGTTATGTAGAAAATACAATAAAAGGAGGTGGAGCTTAGGTGGAATGACGTAGCCTAACGGCCACTCCTTTGCTTGCATCTTCAGAAACAGCTCTATTTCTACCTTTAATATCTTTATTTTTCCCTTTCAGGGTCCTTTTGAAGACCCTGACCTGGAGTTGCATGCAGGCGTCAGTTCTTTGTGGGAATGGGACCCGTTCTCGGGATTCCACAACTGGCCCCTTTTTGACAGGCCAAGGGTCTGGCCTGAGAATCTCAATTGTGTACGGAAGCCTAAGATCTCGGGGCTCTGGAGACGGGTGGATCGAGGGTTGGTGTCACGGCAGGAAACTCGTGTGTCGTCGGGGAGGCCGGAAAATCTTTCGCTGTGGGCCCGAAGACCCGAGTTCTTTGTGATCTTCGAACACAGAGCTCGAAAAAAAGCGATGAAACAGACTTTTAAGATCGTAAACCAGCGGGTTGTTGTTATTTCTCCTGCTCGCTGTGAAAATGGGGGACACCTCCCTCTCACTCGCCAGGGTGAGACAGAACCTGTGATTTGTCGAATTTCGGATGAAACACGAAGCTTTTGGGGTAACTTTGGTCTGTGTCTTTGCTATTACTTAGCACACGCTTGGGCTCGGTGGTGGTACCGATGCGCGTTTATTTTTGCTGGTGTGGGGAGGGGGGATAGTTGCTTGCTGCTGCTTACGCGCGGGAGGGAGAAACTGGGGGGGGACTTTGGGGTTCTGTCGTTCATTCTTTGGGGCACTTCTCTGTTTTTGTGGATGTTTGCGAAGAAAAAGCATTTCACGATATATATTTAATTTCTCTGACATTAAATTTGACCTTTGAACGTTTGAACTAAAGTACCCAAAAAAGATCATTTTCAGCTCTGGGGGCTGGGATTTGTGTTCATTAATCATCCTTTATTTATTTTGCAGAATGAGATCTGTGCTCAAAAACCACACGTACCTCCTCCCTTACCCCTAGACAAGGCTGCAGCAGTGAAATATGACCTATCTTCAAGTCCTATTCAGAGCAGGTTTCAGATTATGTTGCATTACTCTGAATAAAGGATGCATCTTCCACACTAACAATTTGACAAACAGAGATATTTGATTTTTTTGGGGAGAACACAGACATTTTTACATTAAAATTTCAAGGATGACTAGACATTTTTATTGTCCTTAAAATCATTCAAACATATAAACAAATGTTACTCATCAACTCGACAACTGTCAATTTGTTTCACAAGGGGATCACCCCTCTGCCTTTCCACCCAAAACAAACAGCACACAAACGACATCACTGGCATCCTTAGCAAAGACCAAGGACAGGATGAATGACAGCACCCAAGTGAGAGGCATATTTCCCACTTTACTACTCACTCCCATAAATTATGGCACTCAAAATGAAAAGTGCACTCCTGAATGAATAATGTAACTTGCACCCAAGATTAATAAAGTGCTTAAACACAAAATACTCTGCAGATGCTGGGGTCAAAGCAACACTCACAACACACTGGAGGAACTCAGCAGGTCGGGCAGCATCCGTGGAAAAGATCAGTCAACGTTTCGGGCCGGAACCCTTCGTCAGGACTGTAGGGGGAAGGGGCAGAGGCCCTATAAAGAAGGTGGGGGGGAGGGTGGGAAGGAGAAGGTGGTAGGTTCCAGGTGAAAAACCAGTAAGGGGAAAGATAAAGGGGTGGGGGAGGAGAAGCAGGGAGGGGATAGGCAGGAAAGGTGAAGAAGGAATAGGGGAAAACACAATGGGTAGTAGAAGGAGGCAGAACCATTAGGGAGGTAATAGGCAGCTGGGGGAGGGGGCAGAGTGAAACTGGGATGAGGGAAGGGAGGGCAAGGGAATTACCGGAAGTTGGAGAATTCAATGCTTCTAAGACAAGACATTGGAGCAGAATTAGGCCATTCAGTCCATGGAGTCCACTCTGCCATTTCAATCATGGCTGATCCCATTCAACCTCATACAACTGCCCTCTCATCATAACCTTTGATGCCCCAACTGAACAGGAATGTATCAACTTCCGCTTTAAATATATTCAAAGACTTCACCTCCACTGCAGTCTGTGGCAGAACATTCCACAAATTCACCACTTGTTGGCTTCCAAGTCCATTTGCACCTCTGATGTTTGAATTTTCTCCCCATATAGATAATAGTCTGCACTTTTGTTCATTTTACCAAAGTGCATTATCATACATTTCATAACACTGTTTTCCATCTGCCACTTTTTGCTCATTCTTTCAATTTGTCCAAGCCCTGCTGTAATCACATTACTTTCTCAGCACTACCCACCCATCCACGTATCTTAGTATCATCCGCAATCTTTGCCACAAAGCCATCAATTCCATTATCTAAATCATTGAAAGTAGTGGTCCCAATACTGACTGCTGAGGAACACCACTAGTCACTGGCAGCCAACCACAAAAGGCCCCCTTTATTCCCACTCACTGCATCCTACCTGACAGCCATCCTCTATCCACGCCAGTGTCTTTCCTGTAACACCATAGGATTTTATCTTGTGAGGCACCTCATCAGTTGTCCTCCCTGCTTGTTACCCAGAAACACAGAAAACCTACAGCACAATACAGGCCCTTCGGCCCACAAAGTTGTGCCGAACATGTCCTTACCTTAGAAATTACCTAGGGTTACCCATTGCCCTCTATTTTTCTGAGCTCCATGTACCTATCCAGGAGTCTCTTAAAAGACCATATCGTATCTGCCTCCACCACCGTCACCGGCAGCCCATTCCACGCACTCACCACTCTTTACGTAAAAAAACTTACCCCTGACATCTCCTCTCTACCTACTTCCAAGCACCTTAAAACTGTACCTTCTCGTGCTAGCCATTTCAGCCCTGGGAAAAAGCCTCTGACTATCCACATGACCAATGCCTCTCATCATCTTATACACCCCTATCAGGTCGCCTCTCATCCCTGTCGCTCCAAGGAGAGAAGGCCGAGCTCACTCAACCTATTCTCATAAAGCACCTCCTCGAAGAATTCTAACAGATTTGTCAAGCAAGATTTCCCTTTACAGAAATCATGCTGACTTTGACTTATTTTATCATTAGTCTCCAAGCACCCCAAAACTTCATCCTTAATATTGGACTCCAACATTTTCCCAACCATTGAGGTTAGGTTAACTAGCCTATAATTTCCTCTCTTTTTCCTTCCTCCCTTCTTAAAGAGTGGAGTGACATTTTCAACTTTCCAGTCCTCTGGGACCATGCCAGAATCAAGAGATTCTTGAAAGATCGTGACTAATGCATCCGTTATCTCTTCAGCAACCTCTTTCAGGACTCTGGAATGTAGTCCATCTGGTCCAGGTGACTTATCCACCTTAACACCTTTCAGTATGTCTTGCACTTTTTCCTATGTAATAGCAATGGCAATCACTCCTGCCCCCTGACACTCATGGACCTCTGGCACAATGCCAGTGTCTTCCACAGTGAAGACTGATGCAAAGTATCCATTAACTTCATCTGCCATTTCTTTGTCTCCCATTACTACCTCACCATCTTCATTTTCCAGTGGTCCAAATTCAACCCTCACCTCATTTTTATTCTTTACATAACTGAAAAAACTTTCAGTTTCCCACTTACATTATTGGCTAGTTTGCCCTCATATTTCATCTTTTCCCTTATAGCATTTTCAGTTGCCTTTTGTTGGATTTTAAAAGCTTCACAATCATTAAGCAAAGGTCAAGATTGCCTAATTCTGAAAATTTTCTTGAGAAGATAGGGATACCAAGAGTGAGCAGAGAAGGCAGAATCTAAATTAACATTTCATATGACTTTAGGTCATACAGAATTAAATGACAAATTGGTTGGCATGGACTAGTACTGCTTCCAATGCTGTTTGACTCTATGACCCAGAGTGTAGTCTGCGTTCAAATGGAGGGAAATACGATTCCCACTCTGAAAAAGCAATGAGATGGACATAAGAGCAGACTTAGATCATTCAGCCCATCAAATTTGCTCTGCCATTCAATCATAGCTGATTCATTTTCCCTCAAAAACACATTTTCTTGCCTTCTTCCTGTAACCATTTTCCAAGAATCTATCAACTTCCGCTTTAAATAAAATCAATTACTTGGCCTCTACAGCTGTCCGTGGCAACGAATTCCTCAGATTTACTACCTACCGGCTACAGAAATTCCTCAGTGTTCTATAGGAAAGTCCTTACATTCTGACGTTGTGCACTCTGGTCTGAGACACTCCCACTATTAGAAACATCCTCTCCATGTCCACTCCATCTAGGTTTTTCAATAGTAGGTTTCAATGACACATCTCCCTTATTCTTCTAAACACTGAGTACAGGCCGAGAGCCAATCACTCCTCATACTTAAACCCTTTTATTCACAGGATCATTCTCGTCAATCTCCTCTAGACCCTTTCCAAAGCAAAGACCTGCTTTCTTAGATAAGGGCCCCAAAACTGCTCACAATAATCCAAGCGGTCTGACCAATGCCTTAGAAGGGGGCATGAGAAGGCCTTGGTGAGTAGGGTAAAGGAAAACCCCAAGGCATTCTTCAATTATGTGAAGAACAAAAGGATGACAGGAGTGAAGTAGGACCAATTAGAGATAAAGGTGGGAAGATATGCCTGGAGGATGCGGAAGTGAGCGAGGTCCTCAATGAATAATTCTCTTCAGTATTCACCAGTAAGAGGGAACTTGATGACGGTGAGGACAATATGAGTAAGGTTGATGTTCTGGAGCATGTTGATATTAAGGGAGAGGAGGTGTTGGGGTTGTTAACTTACATTAGGACGGATAAGTCCCTGGGGCCTGACGCAATATTCCCCAGGCTGCTCCATGAGGCGAGAGAAGAGATTGCTGAGCCTCTGGCTAGGATCTTCATGTCCTCGTTGTCCACGGGAATGGTACCGGAGGATTGGAGGGATGTGAATGTTGTCCCCTCGTTCAAAAAAGGTAGTAGGGATAGTCCAGGTAATTATAGACCAGTGAGCCTTGCATCTGTGGTGGGAAAGTTGTTGGAAAAGATTCTTAGAGATAGGATCTATGGGCATTTAGAGAATCATGGTCTGATCAGGGACAGTCAGCATGGCTTTGTGAAGGGCAGATCGTGTCTAACAAGCCTGATAGAGTTCTTTGAGGAGGTGACCAGGCATATAGATGAGGGTAGTGCAGTGGATGTGATCAACATGGATTTTAGTAAGGCATTTGACAAGGTTCCACAAGATAGGCTTATTCAGAAAGTCAGAAGGCATGGGATCCAGGGAAGTTTGGCCAGGTGGATTCAGAATTGGGTTGCCTGCAGAAGGCAGAGGGTCATGGTGGAGGGAGTACATTCGGATTGGAGGGTTGTGACTAGTGGTGTCCCACAAGGATCAGTTCTGGGACCTCCACTTTTCGTGATTTTTATTAACGACCTGGATAAGGACGTAGAAGGGTGGGTTAGCAAGTTTGCAGATGACACAAAGGTTGCTGGTGTTGTTGATAGTATAGAAGATTGTTGAAGATTGCAGGGAGACATTGATAGGATGCAGAAGTGGGCTAAGAAGTGGCAGATGGAGTTCAACCCAGAGAAGTGCGAGATGGTACACTGGAAGGACAAACTCCAAGGCAGAGTACAAAGTAAATGGCAGGATACTTGGTAGTGTAGAGAAGCAGAGGGATCTGGGGTACATGTCCACAGATCCCTGAAAGTTGCCTCACAGGTAGATAGGGTAGTTAAGAAAGCTTATGGGATGCTAGCTTTCAGAAGTCGAGGGATAGATTTTAAGAGTCGCGATGTAATGATGCAGCTCTATAAAACTCTGGTTAGGCCACACTTGGAGTACTGTGTCCAGTTCTGGTCGCCTCACTATAGGAAGGATGTGGAAGCACTGGAAAGGGTACAGAGGAGATTTACCAGGATGCTGCCTGGTTGAGAGATTATGGATTATGATCAGAGATTAAGGGAGCTAGGGCTTTACTCTTTGGAGAGAAGGCGGATGAGAGGAGACATGATAGAGGAGTACAAGATATTAAGAGGAATAGATAGAGTGGATAGCCAGTGCCTCTTCCCCAGGGCACCACCACTCAATACAAGAGGACATGGCTTTAAGGTAAGGGGTGGGAAGTTCAAGGGGGATATTAGAGGAAGGTTTTTTACTCAGAGAGTGGTTGGTGTGTGGAATGCACTGTCTGAGTCAGTGGTGGAAGGAGATATACTAGTGAAATTTAATAGACTATTAGACAGGTGGGGTGGGGGTGGCAAAGCTATACAATCGGATGATCTTGAACAGGATTCGCACCGCCATCGACCCTAAGCTAAGATTCAATCAGAATGGTTTTTGGCAGAAGCGCACAACAGTAATGCAAATACTTGCTCTCCGTAGGATAATTGAGGAAGTCAAGAAGAACAACCTACCAGCCGTGCTTACTTACACAGATTTTTGCAAAGCTTTTGACTCTATTCACCGAGGTAAAATGCTGAAGATCCTGAAAGCTTACGCAGCACCAGACCATCTACTGAGAGCAATACAGTCCAGCTATACCAAAACCATGGCGAAAGTTGTATCACCAGACAAAGAAACAGCAGTGTTTGACTCTGGCACCCTACATGTTTATAACTGTCCTTGATTACGCTCTGTGTCAAGCTACCAAAGATCATGACAAGCTTGGTTTTACCATAAAACCAGGGCGAACCAAAAGGATCAGATCAGTTACACTCACAGATCTTGATTTTGCAGATGACATAGTCCTGTTGTCTGACCAGATGGAGGAAGCATAACAGCTACTGACAAAAGTGGAAATGGAATGCAGTAAAGTTGGACTTCACCTAAACGATGAAAAGACAGAGTACATGGCGTTTAACTGCAACGAAGGTACTCTCAAGACCATAGAGAATAATACCATTAAGAAAGTCTTTGACTACAAGTACTTCGGGTCAAGAATGATGAGTTCGGAGAAGGACATAAAGATACAGGAGGCACTGATGTGGAGGGAATCTGGAAGTCAAACCTGACCAGAGGGCTTAAAAAGAGGATTTTCATAGCAGTCATAGAGTCCATTCTCACGTACGGATGCGAGACGTGGACACTCACTAAGACAATGCGAAAGTCTCTAGATGGTTGCTATACACAAATGCTCCAGATGGCTCTTGATGTGAGTTGGCAATAGCACATGACGAACGTCGAGCTCTATAACAACCTACCGATGCTCTCCACTAAAATTGAGGCGAGAAGACTGAAACTAGCAGGGCACTGTCAACACCACCCCGAGCTACCTGCCAGCCCAGTCATCATATGGGAACCCAAGCACGGGAGGATGAACCCTGGGCGCCCTCCCAAGACTATGGTCAACACGCTCCTAGAAGACAGTGGCGCGGCTAATTTAGATGAACTGAACACACTGATGAGGGAGAGGGAGAAGTGGAGAGTCCATCACCGTGCCCGACGCCGGCTCCCTAGGCCTGAGTCGACGTAGTAGTAGTTATACGGGAGGCAGGGTTTGAGGGTCGGCATGACATTGTGGGCCAAAGGGCCTGTACTGTGCTGTACTGTTCTATGTTCTATGTTAGGAAGCCTGAACATTACATCCTTGTTTTTATATCCTACGACGCAGGATGAGAGGTGACCTGATAGAGGTGTTTAAGATGATGAGAGGCATCGATTGTGTGGATAGCCAGAAGCTTTTCCCCAGGGCTGAAATGGCTAACATGAGGGGGCATAGTGTTAAGGTGCTCGGAAGTAGGTACAAGGGGGATGTCAGAGGTAAGTTTTTCCATGCAGAGAGTGGTGGGTGTATGGAATGCACTGACAGCGATGGTGGTAGAGGCAGACACAATAGGGTCTTTTAAGAGCCTCTTAGATAGGTACATGAAGCTTAGAAAAATAGAGGGCTATGCAGTAGAGAAATTCTAGACAGCTTCTAGAGTAGGTTACGTGATTGGCACAACATTGAGGGCTGAAGGGCCTGTAATGTACTGTAGATTTCTATGTTAGTTCTCTTGAAATGAATGCTAACATTGCACTTGCTTTCCTTACTACCGACTCAACATGCAAGTTAACCTTTAGGGAATCCTGTACAAGAACTCCCAAGCCTGTTTGCACCTCTAGTTTCTGAATTGGTCCCCATTTAGAAAATAGTTTGTCTTTATTCCTTCTACCAAAGTCCATAACCATACACTTCTCTACACTATATTCCATTTCCCATTTCTTTGCCCATTCTCATAATCTGTCCAAGTCATTCTCCAGGCTCCTTGCTTCCTCAACACTACCTGCCCCCTCCACCTATCTTTGTATTGATTGCAAACTTAGCCACAAAACCATCAATTGTTATCCAGATCACTCACATACAACGTGAAAAGAAAGGTCCCAATACTGACCCTGCAGAACACACTTATTACCGGCAACAACACCTCACACATACATTAGGGTTAGGGTTAGGGCTAACCTATATGTGTGTGTGTGTGTGTGTGTGTGTATATATATGTGTGTGTGTATATATATATATATATATATATACATACACACACACACACACACACACACACAGCATATTATGTCTTTCGGGTTACCAAATAACACTTAATACTACTGAGCTAATACAAATCTAAGTGCCCTTATTTCTGTTTCCCAATCACCTTCACATTTAACCAATACACAGTGCTGTTCAACAGTCTTAAATATATAGATGTTCCCAAGACTTTTGCACAGTATTGCACAGTACTTGCACATATATTCCACTGTATTCTTTATTGTCCTTCAGACTATCCGGAATTCCACCAATTTTGGTGTCAGCCACAAACTTGTTAATCCTCCATCTACTTCTTCATCTAAATCACTGAAGATCACTTTGCAGAACACCACTAGTCACGAATCTCCAGCCAGAATAACAATCTTCCACCCCTACTGTCTGCTATGAGCAAGCCTTTAGAATTAATGAAGTACAGGGAGATCTTGGGATGCAAATCCATAGCTCCCTGAAAGTGGCAACACAAGCAGATCAGGTGTCAAAAAGGTAGATGGCATGCTTGGATTCATTGTTTGGGACACCGAGTTCAAGAGTCAGAAAGTCATGTTGCAGTTGTATAAAATTTTGATCAGAGACATGGAGTATTGTGTGCTGTTTTGGTCACCACATTTACAGGAAAAATTTGGAGGCTTTGAAGAGTGCAAAAGAGGTTCACTAGGAATTTGCATGAATGAGAGAATTTTAGCCAGAAATACAGATGGGACAAAGATAGATTGTTTACTCTGGAGCAGTGCAGGCGAAGGGAGGATGAAGTAAGTTTTTAAAGTTATAAGATGCATAGTTTGGGTAAATAATCAGACTTCTTTTAAGGTGAGATAGGGAAAGTTTACAGGAGATGGGAAATTGTTGGATTCAGTTGCTAAGGATGAGGTTATGGAGTACTTGGTGACACAAGGCAAGATAGGACAAAGTCAGCATAGCTTCCTTAAGGGAAAATCTTGCCTGACGAACCTGTTGGAACTCTTCGAGGAGATTACAAGTGGGATAGATAAAGGGGATGCAGTGGATGTTGTATATTTGGATTCTCAGAAGACCTTTGACAAATTGCTACACATGAGACTGCTTACCAAGTTAAGAGCACATGGTATTACAGGAAAGTTACTGGCATGGTTAGAACACTGGCTGATTGGCAGGAGGCAGCAAGTGGGAATAAAAGGATCCTTTTCTGGTTGGATGCCAGTGACTAGGGGATTGGTGTTGGTACCACTTCTTCTTATGCTGTATATCGATGATTTAGATAATGGAAAAGATGTTTTGACAAACGTACTGGAATTCTTTGAGGATATAATGAGTGCAGTGGATAGAGGGGAACAGATGACTGTTATTTACTTGGAGTCCAGAAAGCGTTTGGTAAAGTGCCACATAAAAGACGTATCCATAAGATAAGGATGCATAGAGTTGGGGTGATGTATTAGCACGAATAGAGGATTGGTTAACTAATAGAAAGCAGAGAGTTCGGATCCATGGGTGTTATTCTGGTTGGCAATCAGTGGTGAGCAGTGCCCCACAGGGGGTCGGTGCTGGGCCCACAACTGTTCATGATAGACACTAACAATCTGCAAGAGGGGACCGAGTGTAGTGTATCCAAGTTTGCTGATGATACTAAAGTGAGTGGTAAAGCAAATTGTGCAAAAGGTACGAAGAGTCTGCAGATAAATATAGGTAGGTTAAGTGAGTGGGCAAGGGTCTGGCAGATGGAGTACAATGTTGGTAAATATGAGGTCATTCACTTTGGAAGGAAAAATGAAAGAGTAGATTATTATTTAAATGGTAAAAAATTGCAGCATGCTGCTGTGCAGAGGGACTTGGGAGTGCTAGAGCATGAATCACAAATGATTGGTTTGCAGCTGCAGCAGGCTATCAAGGCGGCAATTAGAATGTTGGCCTTCATTGCTACAGGGATACAATTTAAGAGCAAGGAGGTTATGCTGCAATTGCACAGGATACTGGTGAGGCTGCACCTGGAGTACTGCATGCAGTTCTAGTCTCTTTACTTGAGGAAGAATATACTGGCCTAGCAGGCAGTGCAGAGGGGGTTCACCAGGTTGATTCCAGAGATGAGGGGGTTAGACTATGAGGAGAGATTGAATCACCTGGGACTATACTCTCTGGAATTCAGAAGAATGAGGAGATCTTATAGAAACATATAAAATTATGAAAGGGATAGATAAGATAGAGTCAGGAAAGTTGTTTCCACTGGTAGGTGAGACTAGAACTAGGGGACATAGCCTCAAGATTTGGGGGAATAGATTTAGGATGGAGATGAGGAGGCACTGCTTTTCCCAGAGACTGGTGAATCTTTGGAATTCTCTGCACAATGAAGCAGTGGAGGCTACCTCAGTAAATATATTTAAGACAAGGTTGGATAGATTTTTGCATAGTAGGGGAAATTAAGGGTAATGAGGAAAAGGCAGGTAGGTGGAGATGAGTCCATGGCCAGATCAGCTGTGATCTTATTGAATGGCAGAGCAGGCTTGACGGGCTAGGTGGCCGACTCCTGCTCCTATTTTTTATGTTCTTATGTTTATGGCTTTGTTGCCAAATTTGCAGACGATACAAAGGTTACTGGAGGGTTAGGTATTGTGAGGAAACATGTAGGCTGCAGAAGGATTTAGACGGTTTAGGAGAATAGGCAAGTGGCAAATGAAATGTTGATCATGCACTTTGGTAGAACAAAAAATGTGCAGACTATTTTCTAAATAGGGAGAAAATCCAAAAATCTGTGATGCAAAGGGTCTTGAGAGTCTTTGTGCAGAACCCCCTGAAGGTTAACTTGCAGGTAGAGTCTGTGGCGAGGAAGCCAAATACAATGTTAGCATTCATTTCAAGAGGTCTAGAATACAAGTGCAGGCATGTGATGCTGAGGCTTTATAGGACACTGATGAAGTCTCATCTGAGTATTGAGAACAGTTTTGGGCCACTCATCAAAGAAAAGATGTGTTGGCATTGGAGAGGGTCCAGAGGAGGTTCACAAAGATGATTCAAGGAATGAAAAGGTTATCATAGGGGGAACATTTGATGGCTTTGGGTCTGTACTCACTGGAATTTAGAAGGATGAGGGGTGATCTCATTGAAACCTTTCAGATGTGGAAAGGATATTTCCTATGGTGGGGCATCTAGGACAAAAAGGCACAGCCTCAGGATACAGGGGCATCCATTGAAAACTGATGCAGAGAAATTTCTTTAGCCAAAAGGTGGTGAATTTGTGAAATTTATTACCACAAGCACCTGTGGAGGCCAAGTCGTTGGTTGCATGTAAGGCAGCGCTTGGTAGGTTCTTGATTGGACACGGTGTCAAAGGTTATGGGGAGAGGGCCGGGAGTGGGGCTGGGTGGGGGTGGGGGGAATAAAAGATCAGCTATCAGTGAATGGTGAAGAAAACTCAATGGGCCAGATGGCCTAATTCTCCTTTTATGGTCTTTATGGAGGTGTGCGAGGCAAGTCAGTTTTTTTAAAAAGCAATGAAAGCAGAAGATGCCTGAAATACACTGTCAGGCGAAGAGGTGGAAGCAGATACAATAGGAACATTTAAATTTCATTTAGACAGCCACATGAACAGGAAGACATGTTGTGGGACAGAGTATGTGCAAGCAACAATGATTAATTTCAATTGACATCATGGTTAACGAATTCATTGTAGTCTGAAGGGCCATTCCAGTGCTGTACCATTCTATGACAAAATTAAGACAATAGGAAAGGGATAAGATACAACAAAGTGAGACAGTGATCTTTCTGGACCCTGGTTTCTATTATGAGACTTAATTTGTTTCACTGAAAATTCCTGGATTTACAACAGAAGCCTTTTGTGGATTTGAGAAGGGATTCAATATAGTACTTGCAGGATATCTGCATTTAATGCACAAATTGAATCTGGAATTATCTACAATGAAGAGATAATGTCAAACAATTTGTTTGTCTTATCATTGAAAGACAGTGAAAAATTAGTTCAGTAGCAGATTCCATTTGGTGATAGTTACTATTGATACCAAGTAGCACTTTACTCATGTCAAAATTTCAAATCAAAGGGGCAAATGGTTGGGTATACCAGAAATCTTTGAAATTACAGAGCCAGATTGAATTCACATTGAGAGAAGAGAGATATGGTTCCATTTGTAAAATAAAAGGACATTTTATAAGACAACCAGAGACATATGATTATTTCATTACTACCAAAAAAAAGTCAGTCAAGCATCAACTACAGGACAAGTAGTAGTGGAGGTATTCCGAGAACACGAGCTTCATACAATTTGGGATGCTTTTAATGTAATAATAAAAGGATGACATTCTACAAATCCTTTCAAAATGAACCAGTGGGACAGAATTCGAAGAGGTTAACTCCGTTCAGCATCCTTTTCTATCAAGCGTTACCTGGTTAGAACTATGGAGAATTCTTTCTTAGGGCTAAATTCATGAATATGGGTTATTTTTAACAACGTTTAGATATTCTGAAAGATATTTGGATGATCAGGAATGAAAGGACAATAAAAAATACAGAGAGAAAGTAATTTTCAAAACAACATGTTGAAAAACTAGCTTGGAAAAAGGAAGAGCAGAACTAGTGAATCCCTTGTATCAGATTTCAGTCAATGGAAAATCCTGAAAAAGACACATATCTTTTTGTCATATTTCAACCGTTCAAAATGTTAGCCTGCACACAGGATAAATCAGCAAATGATCCACTTATTTAAGTGATGAGCAGAAATTTGCAGCACCAGTGATTTCACGCCAGATGACTGTTGCTATTTGATCATAAGTAATACAAGTTAACTCAAAATAGTAGGCAGCCATCAATCCCAGGGGATACACGCAACACACACGAAAAATGCTGGTGAATGCAGCAGGTCAGGCAGCATCTATAGGAAGAGGTATAGTCGACGTTTCGGGCTGGGACCCTTTGTCAGGACATAGGGGATTGTGGGTTTGTGTCCTTTCCAGGGCAGGAAGATTTGAAGAACCGGCTGTTGTCCATGCACTAGGTTGCCCCTCTCCACGTCACTGATGTAGTCCAAGGGAAGGGCAATCACCAATGTTGTCGCAGAGGTTGTCAGAGTGAAGTTGTAAACAACATCAAACTGCCTTAGGGACTCTGGCTCCGGGTTTCTTCCTCGGAGTTTACTCCCGAAGCCTTTCCCACGGGCGCGTATAGCCACAAGGCAGAAGTTTAAAATCAGAGTTTTCCTTCTCCTAGGTGGGCTGCTGTCCAAGGCTGACAAGCCCCACCAGCCCATTTCCATTTTCAACATCTGACTATAGTATCAAAAACACCAGTCATCAATTTCACACTGAAGAAATTGGATATTATATTTGTATGAAATATCCACCAATATGACTGCAGTTTACAAGAATAATTTAAACAGGATAGCCAAACAAATTGTCTTCAGTATTTCTGAATTTCAAAATAAAATCATTAAATGGAATTTGCAGCAACATACATAGGCACTGGAGGAACTCTGCGGGTCAGGAAGCAATAACAGAGGGAAATTGGCAGTCAACATATCGGGTTGAGACCCTTTATCTGGACTGGTAAGAAAAACGGAAATAGCAAGAATTGAAAGTTGGAGGAAAGGGTGCAGCATGATCTGGCAGACAATAAGTAGATATAGATGAAAGGGGATTGTAGATGAGGGAGGGGGAAGAATGGGAATGATACCAGAAGATGAAAGGTGATACATAAATTAATTTGTATAATCAGTCGCCACATTTCTGAAGCAAAAGAAAAAGTAGACCATTGGAGGAATTCAGCAGGTTGAACAGAGATGCTCCAGGGGAGAAAGAAATTGTCAACTTTTCAAGATTGAGACTCTGCATCAGAAGAGAGAGTGGAGCTGAAAGATAAGCAGAATAAAGAGAGGGAGAATGGTGAGATAGTGACCGGTAACTGTACTGAGGAAGGGTGAAAGATGCTGGACAGAAGGAGCCATGTGGGTGGAGTTGGGAGACAAAGGAAGAGGCATCCAACTTTATGCTATTACCTTCTCTCTTCACTCTCAGTTCTATTGCAGAGACTCTGCCTGAAACATCCACTATTCCTTTTACCTCACTCCTCTACAAGAGCTGCTAGAGTTCCTCCAGCAGTTTGTCTTTTACTCCAGGTTTCAGCATCTGCAGTTTCATGCATAATCAGTTTTGAAGTTTACTGCGTGTGCCAAAATGAACAACTCACAGATCACATGTTGCAATAAGTTAGAATAGTCGTAAAACATTTAATTTTAAAAGGACAACAGAAGTGTGTGCTTTGGATGTTGGAAAACTAAAGTGACAAATTAGAATAAGCAGAGAATGAACAGAAGCTGCTATCTGCCTTTCCAAATCATGAAAAGGATGATTGCTTTTAAAACATTAGTTGCAGATCTCACCTTGCTTGACCACTTCCTGGCTTCATCGTGCAGCTGCCGGGCAGACTCCATCATAGGCTGATTCACTACTTCTCCCGCTTTCATTTCAGGGAATTCCTCATCTTTTTCCTCTGGAGGTGGAGGCCGTGGTGGTGGAACCTGACCTTCAGGAAGTGGTGGCTTAGGAGGAGCAGGTTCATCATTCAGCTGAAAATAGAATGAATTACATTCAAAAGCTCAAATTTTCTTCGTAGTTGACCATTTCCAATGTTTCTTTAATCATTGAAAGCCAAAAATTAAAAAAAACAAATGTGGTAAACAACTTAACTGTTTCATTACCAATACATGAAGTATGTGATACCATCCAGGGTCAATTTTTATGTTAATTACACACAATGCAATGTTCATCCTTGGAAATTCAGTAATTTGATAAGTTTCTTTACTTTGTAATTTTTAATTGACAACCAATGGAAAGTGAGGAAAATGCCAAATGCCTTAACTCCAATATCATTCATATTGAAACATTCTACTAGATAACCAGGTCGCCATTTATTCCATCTCAGTGAGCTGCTGCTATATCTTTTTGATTACAGACACATGTGGCAGAACAGATTAAAAACAGATATTTCACACAAATACACATCAATTTTCTTTTAGCCTAACAATGAGTACCAGTAAGCTGTGAAAGACAGGAACTAGTCAATTAAATTCAATACTGGTCATACCTGATCAATCCATTTCAATGCCAAGTAGCAACATTAGGCACTGTATGACAACATTTTTTTTCAGAAAAGATGTTTAAATGATATGCATGATTGTGAAGGTTTCAAACAGTTAGGCTACACCATGAAGCAAAATAATATAATTGCTTGAATGACTCATATTCAGGTTCTGGTTCATAGGTCAGCACAAAAATTTACAAAACAAGCAGGCAATAGAAATCAAAACAAAAAGTCACCCCTCAATTTTGAGGCTGTGCCCTCTAGTTCTGGATAACCCCACCAGAGGAAACATCCTCTCCACATCTACTTGATCTAGTCCTTTCAACATTCGGTATGTTACAATTCTTTTAAATTCCAGTGAGTACAGGCCCAAAGCTGACAAATGCTCCTCATATGTTAACCCCTTCATTCCCAGAATCATCTTCATCAGCCTCTGCACTCCCTCCAATGACAATACATCCTTTCTGAGATAGGGGGCTCATCAGTTGAAAATATTCCAATTGCGTCTTGACTAGCATCTTATAAAGCTTCAGCATTATCTCCTTGCTTTTATATTCTATTCACCTTGAAATAAATGCCAACTTTGCGTTTGCTTTCTTTACCACAGACTCAACCAGGGAATAAACCTTCTGGGAGTCTTGCATAAGGACTCCCAAGTCCCATTGCACCTCTGATGTTTGAGTTTTCTCCCCATTTAGATCATAGTCCGCATTATTGTTCCTTTTACCAAAATGCATTATCATACATTTTCCAACACTGCATTCCATCTGCCACTTTTTTGCCCATTCTTCCAATTTCTCTAAGTCCTGCTGCCACTGCATTGGTTCCTCAACACCACCTACCCCTCCACCCATCTTCATATCATCTGTAAACAACAGGAATTCTGCAGATGCTGGAAATTCAAGCAACATACATCAAAGTTGCTGGTGAACGCAGCAGGCCAAGCAGCATCTATAGGAAGAGGCGCAGTCGACGTTTCATATCATCTGCAAACTTTGCCTCAAAACCATCAATTCCAGCATCTAAATCATTGACACACAACATGTAGCGGTCCCAATACTGACCCCTGAGGAACACCACTAGTCACCGGCAACCAACCAAACAAGGCCCCTTTTATTCCCACTTGCTGCCTCCTGCATTCCCCTATCCATGCCAGTACCTTTCCTGTAAAAACAGAGGATTTTATCTTGTTAAACAGCCTCAAGTAAGGCACCTTATCAAAGTCTTCTGAAAATCCAAGTATATATCATCCACTGCCTCTCCCTTGTTCACTCTGCTTGTTACTTCCTCGAAGAATTCTAGCAGATTTGTCAGGCAAGATTTCACTTTACAGAAACCATGTTGACTTTGACTTATTTTATCATTGGCCTCCAAGTACCCCCAAACCTCATCCTTAATAATAGACTCCAACACTTTCCCAATCACAGAGGTTAGACTAACTGGCCTACAATTTCCTCTCTTTTGTTTCCTCCTTTCTTAGAGAATGGAGTGATATTTGCAATCTTTTAGTCCTCTAGGACCATGCCAAAGTCAAATGATTCTTGAAAGATCATGACCAATGCATCCGTAATCTCTTCAGCAACCTCTCTCAGGACTCTGGGATATAGTCCATCTGGGTCAGGTGACTTATCCACCTTAACACCTTTCAGTTTGCCTAGCACTTTTTCCCTTTGTAATCGCAATGGCACCCACTCCTGCTCCCTGACGCTCATAGACCTCTTGCACACAGCTCGTGCCTTTCACATAAAGACTGAAGCAAAGTACTTAAAGTTCATCCGCCATTTTTTATTATTAATGGTATTAATGGTAAGACTATTAGCAGTGTGGAGCATCAGAGGGATCTTGGGGTCCGAGTCCAAAGGACGCTCAAAGCAGCTGCGCAGGTTGACTCTGTGGTTAAGAAGGCGTACGGTGTATTGGCCCTCATCAATCGTGGAATTGAATTTAGGAGCCGAGAGGTAATGTTGCAGTTCTATAGGACTCCGGTCAAACACCACTTGGAATACTGTGCTCAGTTCTGGTCGCCTCACTACAGGAAGGATGTGGAAGCCATAGAAAGGGTGCAGAGGAGATTTACAAGGATATTGCCTGGATTGGGGAGCATGCCTTATGAAAATAGGTTGAGTGAACTCGGCCTTTTCTCCTTGGAGCAACGGAGGATGAGAGGTGACCTGATAGAGATGTATAAGATGATGAAAGGCACTGATCGTGTGGATAGTCAGAGGCTTTTTCCCCAGGGCTGAAATGGTTGCCACGAGAGGACACAGGTTTAAGGTGCTGGGGAGTAGGTACAGAGGAGATGTCAGGGGTAAATTTTTTACACAGAGAGTGGTGAGTGCGTGGAATGGGTTGCCGGCAACAGTGGTGGAGACGGATACAATAGGTCTTTTAAGAGACTTTTAGATAGGTACATGGAGCTTAGTAAAATAGAGGGCAATAGGTACCCTAGTAATCTCTAAGGTCGGGACATGTTCGGCACAACTCTGTGGGCTGAAGGGACTGTATTGTGTTGTAAGTTTTCTATGTTTCTATGTAAAATTGCAATGTCCAGATGTGCAAAGCTGATAGAGACCTATCCTAGCAGACTCCAGGCTGTAATTGCTGCCAAGATGCATCTACTAAATACTGACTTGAAGGGGGTGAATACTTTTGCAATCGATTATTTTGAATTTTATATTTGTAATTAATTAAGATCACTTTATAGAGATCTGTTTTTACTTTGATGAGTTTTTTTCTGCGATCAGTGATTCCTTTGATTCATGTCAAAAAAGCCAAATTAAATCCACTGTGATTCAATACTGTAAAACAATAAAGCATGAAAACTTCCAAGGCGGGTGAATTCTTTTAATGTACACTGTAAATTTATGAATTAAATAGGATTTAAACTAAGAAATTCAAAATACAGGTTTTCCCCGCCATCCGAAGGTAGAGCATTTCTATGAAACGGTTCATAAGCCGGAATGTCGTAAAGCAAAGAAGCAATTACCATTTACATATATGGGAAAAATTTGTGAGCGTTCGCAGACCCAAAAAATAACCTATCAAATCATGCCAAATAACACATAAAACCTATAACATATAGTAAAAGTAGGAATTATAGGATAAATACACAGCCTATATAAAGTGGAAATACTTTTCCACAATTATTGCTGCACTGTTCTCGGTAGCGAAAATCTTATACAAGCGCTCTCGGCAGAAACACAGCGCAAACGCTCTCCAGCAACCTTTAAACTATGAAGCTGCCATATCATACCAAATAACACGTAAAAATACACAGCCGATATAAAGTAGAAATAATGTATGTACAGTGTCGTTTCACTTACTGGAATTGGGATAGCGCCCAGCACACTGATGATGGTGTGTTAGGCTGAGTCGTCGGAGGGTGGGGTGGTGCAGTGGCCCTCACCCTCCGGGCAGCCAACTGATACCGATCCACGAAGAACGCAGTGGTCCAGCGGTAGCTGGGACGCACCCAGCACATATTTAAGAAAAAAGCCGAAAGAAACATGTTAATTAATTAGGTGCCGCCTGGCACGTAAATGTCGGCTCAGATCAGAGGCGACGCAATTGGCAACCGCCTCTGATCTGGGCCGACATTTACGTGCTGGGCGGCACCTAATTAATTAGCTTGTTTATTTTGGCTTTTTGCTTAAAGATGTGCTGTGTGCCTCCCGGCTGCTACTGCATTCTCCGTGGCAATGTATCTGTCCGTGGCCCGGGGGTTGGGGTGGTGGGACACTGAGGTGTCATCTCATTGTCCATCAGGGCAGGCAGGTCATCTTCTTCTATGTCTGCCTGCCTCAATGTTGAAGATCGAGGTTTGTCATCTGCTGTTGCTGATGTGGAAAGCTTGCTTGACTGATTAGCCTCGCATATTTTTAGATCATACAGTTCTTTGTAAGCACTCAAACCATCTTGCAAATATGCCCTAAGCCGACGTACCCTTTCAAAATTAAAGGCGTACTTTATCATTGCAGTGAAAAGCTCACCCAGCTGCTTCACGTTCAGTTCCTGGACGACTTCACTTTCGGTCCGATCGCTACTGCATTCGGTTTTGATCGTTATCCTTTCCTCTTCCAATTGCATCAGCTCTTCATCTATCAGTTCTTGGTCATGGGATGCCAAAACCTCTTCAACGTCATCTTCGTCAGCTTCCACAAACCAAACTCACTTTGTCCTTACTTCGTTCACCACGATCGAAATGCTTAATTATGTCTAGTTTTACGCTAAGTGTAACACCCTTACGAGCTCTTTCAGGCTTTTCCGGGGATACCTTAGAACTCATCTTGCAAACGGCTGCTCACAGGCACGTGTTTAAGCAATGCCAGTGAGAATGCCGTTTCGGATCCGGGGAGGAGTGGCTGTTCGGGGTGCGCGCTGATTTTTTCTTCGCGTGCTGCCTTTTTTCGTAACAGTGAAAACACCTTCTGTTAGCGAAAACAGGTAACTAATGTAGGTCTTTTGTAACAGTGAGGTTTCATAAAGCGAACATTCAAAAAGCGGGGGACACCTGTATAGCATTTTATTATAGCTGTTATAAACCATTTTCATTTACCTCATCTTTGCAACGATACATAATTTCTCATCAACTAATTTTGCAACTTTTAACAGATTACTGTTATGAAAAACAGTACTCTTAAGTTTGTACTGTGCTGTAATGTTCTAAACACTATATGCTCAAATCCAAAATGACATCTTGGATGTAACTAATAAACACATAAAAGTAGCAATGCCTTCCTTTCACAAACACACCCGTTAATTTTAGATTTCTGTAGGCAGTTTGGGCTTTGTGTTAAATTATAGGTATTTTCCCAGCTTTCTTTGCAAACTATTACAGTTACATCTGTTTTTAACCAATTATATGACAGAAATAGACAAACCTGAAGCTGATCAAGATCAGGTGGTGGCGGAGGAAAGTCTGGCTCCTGAGGCTGGAAAGCTTCCCGAACTGTAGCGACAGCGCCAAGAATTCGATATCCTGAATCCAAGAAACTCTTCTGCAGACCTACAGATCAGAACTGCAGATTATTAAACAAGTGGTACAATACTTTTAACAGGCAGGTATTTTATTTACACAATATCTAAATCAAACGCAATGCTTGGTAGCTTATTTGGCACAAACAAAAACTGCAAAAACTAACCTCATCAGTTAAGAAACCACCCCATAATTTTGTCAATGTGTATAACTGTTCCATCAGTATTGCAAGTAAAATACTTTTGTAGGACAAACATATCCTACACATGATTTTGTTTATTTAATTACTTGCACATTAATGAAGATGTGGCCTCCTCTTGTTTTCAAGCCACATCTGGATGCAAAATCTATTTAAGATTCGAGATTGTTTACTGCCATTCTTCAATATCCGAGCGTAAAGGAGAATGAAATGATTGCTTTGCTGGATCCAATGCAGCATACAGAACACAATAAAGAAAACACAATAAATATAAAAGCAATCCTATTAAACACAATGTACAAGTAGCTTAATGCATATAAAGTGAAGTCAGGTGATATGCATGTAGTGGTGGTGGTATGGGTTAATGGCTGGAGATATTGATCAGACTGCCGGCGCATGAGGGAAGTAATTTTTTTTTGAGTCTAGTGTTCCTGACTAGTTTACACTACTTTGCAACCTAGTGTAAAGATTAAGACTGCAAAGATTAAGGCAAATATTTAGGCTTAACAATCAATTAAAATTAATTATTCTTTAGGCTTAATTAATCTTTAATTGAGCCTGAATATTATGTGTAATCATTGAAAACTGATATATTTATATAATGATTATTGCAGATCCAAACACAATGTAGCTTCATACAAGAAGTTTACAGATAAACTAAATAAGTAGCTTGCAAGCCTTCTCTGTGGAAGACACTAACAGTGTGCCAGATGTTGAAGGGTGTGAGGAAAGAGAAATGAATAAAGTTACAATTACAAGGGAGAAGGTACACAAGAAGCTGAAAGACCCAAGGGTACGTTAGTAACCTGGACCAGATGAACTGCACCCCAGGGTTCTGAAATAGGTAGCATTAAGAGATTGTGGGGGCATTAGTAATAATCTTCCAAAAATCACTGGACTCTGGCATGGAGCCAGAGGACTGGAATATTGCAAATGTTACCCCACTCTTGAAGAAATGAGGAAGGCAGCAGAAAGTAAATTATAGACCAGTTAACCTGACCTCAGTGGCTGTGAAGATGTTGGAGTCAATTGTTAAAGATGAGGTTATGGAGTACTTGGTGACACAGGTCAAGGTAGGACAAAGTCAGCGTGGTTTCCTTCAGGGAAAATCCTGCCTGACTAACCTGTTGGAATTCTTTGAGGAGATTACAACTAGGATAGATAAAGGGGTTGCAGTGGATGTTGTATATTTGGACTTTCAGAAAGCCTTTGACAAGGTGCTACACATGAGGTTGCTTACCAAGTTAAGAGCCCATGGTATTACAGGAAAAAGTTACTCATGTGGTTAGAGGATTGGTAGGAGGCAGCAAGTGGGAATAAAAGGATTCTTCTCTGGTTGGCTGCCAGTGACCAATGGTGTTCTGCAGTGGTCAGTGTTGGGACCGCTTCTTTTTATGCTGTGTATCAATGATTTAGATGATGGAATAGATTACTTGTTGCCACGTTTGCAGACGATACAAAGATTGGTGGAGAGGCAAGTAGTGTTGAGGAAATAGGTGGGCTGCAGAAGGACTTAAAACAGATTAAGAGAATAGGCAAGTAAGCGGCAAATGTAATACAATGTTGGAAAATGCATGGTCATGCACTTTGATAGTAGATATAATTGTGCAGACTATTTTCTAAATGGGGAGAAAATCCAAAAATCTGAGCTGCAAAGGGACTTGGTTATCCTTGTGCAAAACAACCTAAAGGTTAACGTGCAGATAGAGTCAGTGGTGAGGAAGCCAAATGCAATGTTGGCATTCATTTCAAGAGGTCTGGAATACCAGAGCAGGGATGTGAATCTGAGGCCTCATCTTGAGTATTGTGAACAGTTTGGGCTCCTCATCTCAGAAAAGATGTGCTGGCATTAGAAAGGGTCCAGAGGAGGTTCACAGGATGATTCCGGGAATGAAAGGGTTATCATATGAAGAATGTTTGATGGCTCTGGGTCTGTACTCACTAGAATTTACAAGAATGAGGGGGATCTCATTGAAGCCTTTTGAACATTGAAAGATCTAAACACAGTAGATGTAGAAAGAATGCTTCCCAAGGTGGGGGAAGTCTATAACAATAGGGCACAGCCTCAGGATAGGAGGGGCATCCATTTAAAACAGATGGAGAAATTTCTTTCGCCAGAATGTGGTGAATTTGTGGAATTTATTACCACAGGCAGCTTTGGAGGCCAGATCATTGAGTGTATTTAAGGTGGAGCTTGATATGTTCTATACTGGACACGGCATCAAAGGTTACGGGGAGAAGGCCAGTGAGTGGGGCTGGGGGGGTGGGGTGAAAGAAAGGATCAGGCATGATTGAATGCTGGAGCAGACTCGATCGGCCAAATGGCCTAATTCTGCTCCTATGTCTTATGGTCTAAGTTACAAAAAAAAACAAGGTATTGTAAATGGTATCTGATTCGATTCAGATGGCCTCGATGCAAAGTGTCCATTAATCACCGAGGAAGACTGAGACATCAAGGGGAATACGGAAGGCGGGTGAGAGTTTCAGTGCTGATGTCCTTCCTTTTGATCACTGCCAGAGAAGGAATCTGTGAGCAGCCTATCGCTCTGTGGCTCGTGTGGTGTCCCCCTCTTTTGACGAATGTCGGTGATATCGTAGGATAACATGGTTCTGCGGTTTATGGATCGGATTATTGCTTTTATGGACTGTGTACTCTTTTTAGACTAACGGTCTTTATATTCTGTGCATGTTTTTTTTTTAAATCGCCCGTTCCTTTTCTATTCTGCTGTGCAGGGAAGAGGCGGCTTTTGGGGTTGATGATGGTGATGCCATTTGTTTTTGTGTGGGGGTGGGTGGGTTTGATGTTTTTCTGTGCACGATTTCCATGTTCCTTCTTGTTTCATGGATATCAGGAGAAGACAAATTTCGGAGTTGCACAACTCTGCTTTGATAATAAATGAGCCTTTGAACATTTGACTTCACTCAGTTGTTACAATGAGTCTCGGCTTTGGCTTTGAGCTGTGTTTGCAATAAGTGTAACAACATTTTTATGTCCTATGTTCATAATACAGGAAGAATGTGATGTGCAGGTAGAATTCACAGTGATGTCACTGGGACTTGAAGTCGTGAGTTATAAAAAGAGACATGGAAAGCAGGGATTGCTTTTCCTGAAGCGAAGAAGAATGGGGTGACTTTACTGAGATTTATAGATGGGGACATCCATGAGGGGCATAAATTATCACAATCTTTTTTCACCAGACAGACGAGCCCAGCAGCTTTGAAGTGAGTGGGGAAGTATTTATTGGGGATATGGGGAGGAGCAAATTTTTCCACAAACAGAATGTTGAACATTCAGAATGAGCTGCCAGAAGAAGTGGTTGATGCAGGTAGAATTATGACATTAAGACATTTAGAGATGTGCATGGATAGGAAAGGTTTAGAGCAGCAGTTCCCAACCTAGGGTCCACGGACCCCTCAGTTAATGGGAGGGGTCCATGGAATAAAAACTGTTCTGAATCCCCGATTTAGAGGAATATGGATAAATCCAGGCAAATGGGAGGAGATCAATCAGGTACCATGACCAGCATGACAAGTTGGGCAGAAGGGCCCGTTTTTGTGCTGTTTAACTCTGTCTCTAAATTTTGAGCTATGTGGTATACAAATTTAGGAAACCTTTATTAACATGGTTTTGATGGAGAAAAATTAGATGCAATCAGAATCTCCTATCAAAGTTAATAGACTATTAATCATAACTTTGGCTTTAACTGGTCTCTTTATGAATAAAGTCTCCAATAGAAAAATGCACTTTCAAAAGTCTGGTTAAGTGTAGAGTCGTCCCTTACCAGGATCTGAAATGTTGCCAGCTACAGCTTTAGCGTCCATTACCATGGGGGAGATTGTTTTGCTCAGTTCATCCGATGCTGCCTTTACTGATTCACGAAACTTTGGATCTTCTGAGTTTTCAACTTCCCTTTTAGCAACCAAAAGGATTCTGTTTGCCCGACGAGCAATGCTAGTTGCTCCAGCTACCAGCATCTGAGGCTGTACATTGGCCATTGCTACTTTGCATTTGTCTATATCTTTCTTAATGGCTTCCTCAGAGGCATCCAATAAAGACCGGGTATCAATGGCTTCGTCAACTAAACCTGCAAGATAAATGGCACGTTTATCAACATCATCTTCATTCAGCTGACAAACAATTCTCTATTTAAAACCTTTAACAAAATTCATCTCAAACAAAGAGGTATCCAGTTTGGAACTACGGGAACTTGGGGATAGTATAGTGGTGATGTACATTTTGCAAATGAAAATGGGGCTTGGATCTAATGTAGAAATACCTAAAAAAAAATCCAGAAATATACAACTTGTCCAATTTCCCAAGCCACAGTGAAATTATAGTAGTCAAGTCCAGATGCCATGTAATAAAAGACCAATGATTTCTAAATATCAGTATTGCCGTATGGAAAAAGGAAAAGAAAAGCCAAACATTCAGAAGAGCTACCTTGCACAACTGCAGGATGCCACACAAATAAATGCATCAGTATCTGACAGGAGACAAAACATTCACACAACTGAAGTCAAGGGACTTGGGAGCAGGCAATAACATCACAAATAATGCAAGGAATTCATTTCTTAATCATTACAATTTCAGTTACAATTGCTGGTGATGCCTCCCTCCCAGATGCATTGAATAACTTCTACGCTCGTTTTGAGGCAGAAAATGAAGTGGCAGCGAGGAAGACCACCCCTCCTCCAAACGACCAAGTCTGTGTCTTACCGTGGCCAATGTGAGGAGAACTCCATGCAGGGTCAACTCACGGAAGGCTGCTGGACCAGACAATATTCCTGGCAGAGTGCTTAGAGGATGTGCAAACGAGCTAGCTGAGATTCTCAATGACATCTTCAACATTCCCGAGCAGAGCCGTCGTTCCTACGTACTTCAAGGCTGCCACCATTGTCCCCATGCCGAAGAAGTCTTCACTGTCCTGCCTCAATGACTACCGTCCCGTCGCACTCACATCCACCATCATGAAGTGTTTTGAGAGGCTCGTCATGAGGCACATCAAGACCCTGCTGCCCCCCTCACTGGACCCCTGCAGTTCACGTACCGTCCCAACCGTTCAACAGACAACACCATTGCCTTCACCCTCCACCTGGTCCTAACCCACCTGGACAAAAAAGATACATATGTTCGAATGCTGTTCATAGACTTCAGTTCAGCATTCAACACAATCATTCCTCAGAAACTGATTGGAAAGCTGAGCTTACTGGGCCTGAACACCTCCCTCTGCAACTGGATCCTAGACTTCCTGACTGGGAGAGCTCAGTCAGTCCGGATTGGAAGCAGCATCTCCATCACCATCACACTGAGCACAACGGCCCCCCCGGGGCTGTGTGCTCAGCTCACTGCTGTTCACTCTGCTGACCCACGACTGTGCTGCAACACACAGCTCGAACCACATCATCAAGTTCGTCAATGACATGACCGTGGTGGGTCTCATAAGCAAGAACAATGAGTCAGCATATAGAAAGGAGGTGCAGCGGCTAACGGACTGGTGCAGAGCCAACAACCTGTCTCTGAATGTGAACAAAACAAAAGAGATGGTTATTGACTTCAGGAAGACATGGAACGACCACTCTCTGCTGAACATCGACAACTCCTCCGTAGAGATCGACGAGAGCACCAAATTTCTCGGTGTTCACCTGGCGGAGAATCTCACCTGGTCCCTCAACACCAGCTCCATAGCAAAGAAAGCCCAGCAGCGTCTCTACTTTCTGTGAAGGCTGAGAAAAGTCCATCTCCCACCCCCCATCCTCACCGCATTCTACAGCGGTTGTATTGAGAGCATCCTGAGCAGCTGCATCACTGCCTGGTTCGGAAATTGCACCATCTTGGATCGCAAGACCCTGCAGCAGATAGTGAGGTCAGCTAAGAAGATCATCGGAGTCTCTCTTCCCACCATTATAGACATTTACACCACACGCTGCATCCGTAAAACAAACAGCATTATGAAGGACCCCACGCACCCCTCATACAAACTCTTCTCCCTCCTGCCATCTGGCAAAAGGCACCGAAGTATTCGGGCCCTCATGATCAGACTATGTAACAGTTTCTTCCCCCAGACTCCTCAATACCCAGAGCGCGGACTGACACCAACCTACTGCCCTCTACTGTGCCTATTGTCTTGTTTATTATTTATTGTAATGCCTGCACTGTTTTGTGCACTTTATGCAGTCCTGGGTATAGTCCCCTCGATCGTGATCGTAAGGAGCACCAGGCCATTGTCTCCGACACCATCACCGACTTTATCCGCTCAGGGGATCTCCCATCCACTGCTACCAACCTTATAGTTCCCACACCTCGCACTTCCCGTTTCTACCTCCTACCCAAGATCCACAAACCTGCCTGTCCTGGCCGATCTATTGTCTCAGCTTGCTCCTGCCCCACCAAACTCGTTTCTGCATACATCGACACGGTTTTATCCCCCCTTGTTCAATCCCTTCCTACCTATGTTCGTGACGCTTCTCACACTCTTAAACTTTTCGATGATTTTAAGTTCCCTGGCCCCCACCGCTTTATTTTCACCATGGATGTCCAGTCCCTATATACTGCCATCCCCCATCAGGAAGGTCTCAAAGCTCAACGCCTTTTTTTGGATTCCAGACCTAATCAGTTCCCCTCTACCACCACTCTGCTCCGTCTAGCGGAATTAGTCCTTACTCTTAATAATTTCTCCTTTGGCTCCTCCCACTTCCTCCAAACTAAAGGTGTAGCTATGGGCACCCGTATGGGTCCTAGCTATGCCTGCCTTTTTGTTGGCTTTGTGGAACAATCTATGTTCCGTGCCTATTCTGGTATCTGTCCCTCACTTTTCCTTTGCTACATCGACCACTGCATTGGCGCTGCTTCCTGCATGCATGCAGAGCTCGTTGACTTTATTAACTTTGCCTCCAACTTTCACCCTGCCCTCAAGTTTACCTGGTCCATTTCCGACACCTCCCTCCTCTTTCTAGATCTTTCTGTCTCTGTCTCTGGAGACAGCTTATCCACTGATGTCTACTATAAGCCTACTGACTCTCACAGCTATCTGGACTATTCCTCTTCTCACCCTGTCTCTTGCAAAAACGCCATCCCCTTCTCGCAATTCCTCCGTCTCCGCCGCATCTGCTCTCAGGATGAGGCTTTTCATTCTAGGACGAGGGAGATGTCTTTCTTTTTTAAAGAAAGGGGCTTCCCTTCCTCCACTATCAACTCTGCTCTTAATCGCATCTCCCCCATTTCACGTACCTCTGCTCTCACTCCATCCTCCCACCACCCCACTAGGAATAGGGTTCCCCTGGTCCTCACCTACCACCCCACCAGCCTCCGGGTCCAACATATTATTCTCCGTAACTTCCGCCACCTCCAACGGGATCCCACCACTAAGCACATCTTTCCGCCCCCCCCCCCGCATTCCGCAGGGATCGCTCCCTATGCAACTCCCTTGTCCATTCGTTCCCCCCCATCCCTCCCCACTGATCTCCCTCCTGGCACTTATCCGTGTAAGCGGAACAAGTGCTACACATGCCCTTACACTTCCTCCCTTACCACCATTCAGGGCCCCAAACAGTCCTTCCAGGTGAGGCAACACTTCACCTGTGAGTCGGCTGGGGTGATATACTGCATCCAGTGCTCCCGATGTGGCTTTTATATATTGGCGAGACCCGACGCAGACTGGGAGACCGCTTTGCTGAAAACCTATGCTCTGTCCGCCAGAGAAAGCAGGATCTCCCAGTGGCCACACATTTTAATTCCACATCCCATTCCCATTCTGACATGTCTATCCATGGCCTCCTCTACTGTAAAGATGAAGCCACACTCAGGTTGGAGGAACAACACCTTATATTCCGTCTGGGTAGCCTCCAACCTGATGGCATGAACATCGACTTCTCTAACTTCCGCTAATGCCCCACCTCCCCCTCGTACCCCATCTGTTACTTATTTTTATACACACATTCTTTCTTTCACTCTCCTTTTTCTCCCTCTGTCCCTCTGAATATACCCCTCGCCCATCCTCTGGGTCCCACCCCCCCCCCCTGTCTTTCTTCCCGGACCTCCTGTCCCATGATCCTCTCGTATCCCTTTTGCCTATCACCTGTCCAGCTCTTGGCTCCATCCCTCCCCCTCCTGTCTTCTCCTATCATTTTGGATCTCCCCCTCCCCCTCCAACTTTCAAATCCCTTACTCGCTCTTCCTTCAGTTAGTCCTGACGAAGGGTCTCGGCCTGAAACGTCGACTGCACCTCTTCCTAGAGATGCTGCCTGGCTTGCTGCATTCACCAGCAATTTTTATGTGTGTTGCTCTATAATCTAGTGTAGTTTTTGTGTTGTTTTACGTAGTTCAGTGTAGTTTTTGTATTGTTCATGTAGCACCATGGTCCTGAAAAACGTTGTCTCGTTTTTACTGTGTACTGTACCAGCAGTTATGGTCGAAATGACAATAAAGAGTGATTTGACTTGACTTGATCAATAGATTGGTTAGAGTTTATCTAGTTTCAGTTCAGTAATTTAGAGGATAAGGCACATTATAATGACCACTCATATTTCATTCATACAGTATTGATAATCCAATTTCATAAGGAGACAGACAGTTACAATGGGACATCAACAGGATGCAGGATGTTCATAAAGTAAATTTATTATCAAAGAATGCATATGTCACTATGTACTATCCTGAGGAAGGTGGTACAGGCACCTCAGGACTCACACTACCAGGTTTAGTAACAGTTATTATCCCTCAACCATCAGACTCTCGGACCAAAGAACTTTGACCAGCAGCCAATCCCGACATCGAAAGTTTGGAGGAAGGGACTTCAAACAGGTCCACCACCTGAAGATAAAAGGCAGGAGCAGTTCGTGGCAGCATAGTAGAACTTTGACCAGCACCAATCGGGACATCAGAAATTTGGAGAGGAGGGGGATTTCAATCAGGTCCACCGGCCAAGGATAAAAGGCAAGAGCTGTTTAGGGCAGCGCAAGGGAGCTATTGACCAGTGACCAATTCGAACATCGGAATTTTGGAGAGGAGGGGATTTAAATCAGGTTTAAACCAGGATAAATGGCAGGCGCAGTTAGCAGCAGTGTAATAGAGATTTGACCAGTGGCTAATTGGCATTTGGGATTAATTAGTAAGAGCAAGTTAAAGGAAGGCAGGGGCAAGCGCAGTGGCCGTTGTCTGAGTGGATATGGAGTGGTGATATTAAGGGTTTACCTCATTGAGGCTTCAGCAAAGAGGGGCTTCACAAAGAGAAAGAAAAGCTCAAATTTTTTCCTACTCTTCCTTATATCCCACTTGGAGTACTGTGTTCAGTTCTGGTCACCTCACTACAGGAAGGATGTGGACACGATAGAGAAAGTGCAGAGGAGATTAATAAGGATATCGCCTGGATTGGAGGGTGTATCTTATGAGAATAAGTTGAGTGAACAGCCTTTTCTTCTTGGAGCAATGCAGGAGGACAGGTGATCTGATAGAGGTGTATAAGATGGGGCAATGATTGAAATGGCTACCACAAGGGGGCATAGTTTCAAGGTGCTTGGAAATAGGTACTGAGGGGATGTCAGGGGTAAGCTTTTTACAGAGTGGTGGGTGCGTGGAATGCACTGCCAGCGGAGGTGGTAGAGGCAGATACAACAGACTCTTTTAAGAGTCTCTGAGATAGGTACATGGAGCTTAGAAAAATAAAGGGCTATGCGCTAAGGGAATTCTAGGCAGTTTCTAGAGTAGGTTGCGTGGTTGGCACAACATTGTGGGCCAAAGGGCCTGTAATGTGCTGTAGATTTCTATGTTCTATATCTGCTCAGCTAAGTAGAGATGCCAGGCAGAATAGTGCAACGCTCCTCTTGCGGGATGTGGGAAGGCAAGGAGACCTGTTAAGGAGTTGCAGCTGGAACTGGACAAACTCCAGATCACTCAGGAGGCTGAAGGATTGTTAGATAGGACATAAAGAGAGGCAGTTGCACCCAAAGTAAAGGACACAAGAAACTGGGTGACAGTCAGGAAGAGGAAAGGGGTTAAGGAGCCAGTGCAGAGTACCCCTGTGCCTATCCCCCTCCACCACTTTGGATACTGTTGGGGGGATGACATAACAGAGGAAAGTCACAGTCGTTGGGTTTCTGACACCGAGTCTGCCTCTGTGACTCAAACAGAAAGGGGGAAGAAGAGCCACGTTGCAGTGATAGGGGATTTGTTACTTAAGGGAAGGGACTGAAGGTTCTGTTGGCGAGAACAAGATTCCTGGATGGTATGTGCCATGGTCTGGGATATCTCAGATCAAGTCCTCAGCATTCTTAAGTTGGTGGGTGAAATGCCAGAAGTTGTGGTCCATGTAGGTACCAATGACATGGGTAGGATGAGTGATGAGGTTGTGCATAGGGATTACAGAGTTAAGTGCTAAATTAAAGGGTAGGACCTCCAGGGTTGTGATCTCAGGAATGCTACCTGTACCACGTGTTAGTGAGACAAGAACTAGGAAGATTACACAGTTTAACAAGTGGCTAAGGAGTTAGTGTAGGAGGGAGGGCATCAGATTTTTGGACCATTGGTCTCTCTTCCAGGGAAGGCAGGACCCGTACAGAAGGAATGGCTTGCACCTGAACTGGAGGGAGACGAACATCCTAGCAGGAAGGTTTGTTAATGCTGCACAGTGGGGTTTAAACAACACTTGCAGGGGGATGCCAACCAGAGTGCTGAACGGTTACTGGAGAAGTTGTGGAAGCAGATGTTGCTAAGACCTCAGACAAAATTAGGAATGAAAAAGTTGCGCATGGTGCGACAAAATTCAAAAGGGTGAACACAGAACTGTATCTGAACACACGCAGTATACAGAATAAGGCAGATGAACTTGTAGCACAGTTGCCAATTAGTAGGTTTGATGTTGTAGGCATCCACTGAATCATGGCTGAAAGATTACAGCTCGGATCTCAATGTCCAAGGATACACATTGTATCTAAAGGATAGGCAAGAGGCAAATGGGATAGTGTTATTCTGTTGGTATAAATTAAATTAAATCAAATCATTAGAAAGAAGTGAAATCAGGTCAGAAGGTGTTGAATCATTATGGATAGAGCTAAGGAACTGAAAGGTTAAAAAAAACCATGATTGGAGTTCTATACAGACCCCCAAACAGTAGTAAACAATATGGCCTAGGAGATAGAAAATGCATGCCAAAGGGCAATGTCACAATAGTCATGGAGGACTTCAATATTCAGGTAGATTGGGAAGCTTTTAAAATCAACAGAAGGTAACCAAAAAGTCATTAAGGTAAAACTCAGCAAGCCAGGCAGCATCTATGGGAAAAAGTACGGTTGACATTACAGTTGATGTTTCGGCCGACCCTTCATCAGAACTTGAGAAAAAAAGATGACGAGTCAGAGTAAGAAGGTGGAAGGAGAGGATGAAGAAACACAAGGTGTTAGGTGATGGGCAGGTAAGGAGGTAAGGTGAGGGATGGGAATGGGAATGAGGAATGGTGAGGGTGGGGGGCATTAACAGAAGTTTGAGAAATTAGTGTTCATGCCATCAGGTTGGAGGCTACAGAGATGGAGTACAAGGTGTTGCTCCTCCAACCTGAGTGTGACCCCATCACAACAGTTGAGGAAGCCATGGACTGACATGTCAGAATAGGAATGGGAAATGGAATTAAAATGGGTGGCCACTGGGAGATCCCGTTATTTCTGGCTGATGGAGCATAGGTGCTCAGTGAAGTGGTCTCCCAATCTACGTCGGGTCTCACTGATATACACGAGGCCACACCTGGAAAGACTATTTGGAGCCTTGAGTCGTAGTGAGGGAGGTGGTGTAGGAGAAGGTGTAGCACTTGTTCCACTTGCAAAAACAATGTCCAGCATCTGCAGATTTTCTCTTATTTGTGATTAAGAAGGTAAAGATGGAATATGAAAGTAAGCCAGTCGATATTAAAAAAAAGATAACAAAAATTTCTTCAGACACAAGAAGTGTGAATGAAAGGAGAGAGTGGATATTAGACTGCTGGAAAACTATGTTGGAAAGGTAGTAATGGGGGACAACAAAATAGTGGACGAACTAAACCAACTATTTTGCATCAGTCTTCAGTGTGAAATCACTAGACTCTGGAATGGTTTCAGAAGACTGGAAAATTGCAAATGTCACTCCACTCTTCAAGAAAGGAGAGCGGCAGAAGAAATGAAACTACAGGCCAGTGAGTCTGACTTCAGTAGCTGGCAAGATGTTAAGAGTTGATTATTAAGGATGAGGTCTCAGGGTACTTGGAGGCACATGACAAAATAAGCCCTAGTCAGCATGGGTTTCCTCAAGGGAAAATCTTGCCTGACAAATGTGTTGGAATTCTTTGAAGTAGTAACAAACAGGATAGACAAATGAAAATTGGTTGATGTTGTGTACTTGGATTTTCAGATGGCCTTGGACAAGGTGCCACACATGAAGCTGCTAAACAAGTTACATCCCCATGGTATTACAGGGAAGATTCTAGCATAGATAAAGCAGTGGCTGATTGGCAGGAGGGAAAGAGTGGGAATAAAGGGAGGCTTTTCTGACTGGCTGCTGGTGACTAGTGGTGTTCCCCAGGGGTCTGTGTTGAGCCAATCCTTTTTATGTTACATGTCAGTGACTTGTATGATGGAATTGATGGCTTTGTTGCAAAGTTTGCAGATGATATGAAGATAGGTGGAGGGGCAGGTAGTTTTGAGGAAGTAGAGATGCTACAGAAAGACTTAGGTTAGGAGAATGGGCAAAAAGATGGCAGATGGAATACAGTATCAGGAAATGTATCGTCATGCACTTTGGTAGATGAAATGAAAAGGTTGACTATTTTCTAAATGGAGGAAAATACAAAAAAACTGAGATACAAAAGGGCCCTAAAGGTTTACTTGCAGGTTGAATCTGTGGTAAGGAAAGCAAATGCAACGTTCGCATTCATTTCAAGAGGACTAAAATATAAAAGCAAGGATGTGACATTGTCACTTTATGAAGCACTGGGGAGGCCTTGGGAGTATTGTGAGCAGTTTGGGCCCCTTTTCTTAGGAAAGCTGTACTGAAACTGGAGAGGGTTGAAAGGAGGTTCACGAAAATGATTCTGGAATTAAATGGCTTGTCAAATGAAGAGTGTTTGATGGCTCTGGGCCTGTATTCACTAGAATTCAGAAGAATGAGGGGTGACCTCATTGAAGCCTATCAAATGGTGAAAGGCCTTGATAGAGTGGATGTGGTAAGGATGTTTCCTATGGTGGAAAGTCTAAGACCAGAGGACACAGCCTCAGAATTGAGGGGCATCCTTTTAAAACGGAGATGAGGAGAAATTTCTTTAGCCAGGGAGAGGTGAATCTGTGGATTTCTTTTCCATAAGCAGCTGTGGAAGTCAAGTCATTATGTATATTTAAGGCAGAGATTGATAGATTCTTCATTGTTCAGGGCACGAGGGATACGGGAAGAAGGTAGGAGATTGGGGCCGAGAGAAAAATTGGATCATCCATGATGAAATGGTGGAACAGACTTGATGGGCCAAATGGCCTAATTCTGCTCCCATATCTTGTGGTTAAAGGGGTTAACTTTAATCAACTTCACTTGCCCCCATCATTGAAATGTTCCCATAACCAATGGACTGACTTTCAGGTACTCTTAATCTTATGTGCTCAGTATTTATTGCTTACCGTAAATTCCAGTGTATAAGCTGAGAATTTGGCCCTAAATTTTGGTCCTAAAATTAGGGGGGGGGGTCGGCTTATACAGAGGGTGCCAACTTTGGAAAAACGAATACACGGAAGACAGGTCATATTTATTGGCTGTTTTTGAGTCAAATTTGTTCCACTGTTGACGCATGAATTCTTTGAATGGTTTGTTTAAACTCACATCTAGTGGCTGGAGCACGGACATCAAACCACCAGGGATGACTGCAATGTCCGTATTTTCAGCTTTCAATGCTGCTTTTGTCTCACCTGACAAGTGCGCTTTGAACATGTCCCAGACAAGTAGCGACTTTTCCTTCCCGAAACCTTCGGGACGTCGACGTCACACCTCTTTAACCCACTTCAAGCAACCCGCTTCGTCCATCCAACAGTGTTTTTGGACGTAAACAACAACATTTCGCGGGAATTTTCTGAACAATCTTTGTTTTCTGTCTCAACACAAGATCACGCCTATTCATAAATCGGGTGCACCAACTTCGCGTAGCTTAGAAATTTGCGCGGACCTCACGGCGTTTTTCGTCCCATTTCAACGCTTGAACTCAAATCACTTCTCTGGTAACAATGTATCCAGATGATCTAAAACTTTGTCTTCCAGTTCTGGTCACTGGCATGTTTTCCCACGGTTTACACATTTCGTCTTTGGCATTTCCCTCAGTGTGTCCTCTGCCTTTCTCCACTCTCTCACTTGTTTCTCTTTTACACTAAACTTCTTAGCAGCTGCAGAATTATTCATTCCTTTAGCAAAATCATATCGCATTTGTTTTAATCTTGGTGGTCGCAAACTCAATACTGAGTACACGTACTGATCCGGCCACCCCGTGTTATGTTTTAACGAGATTACGATGGGCACTAAATGGTTTCACGGGGGTTACATTTCAGAGGATTCTTTACCATTGGAGACCTAATCCAAAATTTCCCTCCCTGATTTATTTATTAAGAATTTGCTTATAACGCTCTACAATGTGTGGGCCTGTTTTCTTAGCAGGTACTGGTTCACAAATTTTCCAGGTTCTGGATCTGGCAAAGCTGAGTACCGGCATGTGAGATCTTGCGACCTTTTCTGGTTAAATCAAAAACCTCTACAAAAGGGGTTGGCTTATACAAAGGTAACATGAAAAAGTCACTTTTTTAACCTTGGAAATGGCGGGGGGGGGGCGGTGGCTTACACTCCGGAATATACAGTAATTTATTATTTTTCTTTTTGTATTAGCATAGTCAATTGTCTTTTGCACCCTGGTTGAAAGCACAAGTTGGTGTGGGCTTTAACTGATTCTATTATGTTAATTATTCCCTTATGAATTCATTGAGTATGTCGACAAGAAAAATAATCTGAGTTGTAAATGGTGACATATATGTACTTTGATAATAAATTTATTTTGAATTTTGAACTCTGTAAATCCTATCTCTAAGAATTCTCTCCAATAGTTTACCCACCGCTGACGCAAGACTCACTAGTCTATAATTCACAGGATTATCGATAATACCTTCATGAATAAAGGAATAACATTTACCAACCTCCAATCTTCTACTGTGGCCAATGAGGATGCAAAGACCATCGCCAATTATACAGCAAACTTTTTCCTTGATTCCCATAGTACCCTGGGGACTTATCCATCCTAAAGTTTTTCAAAAGTTCCAGCACATCCTCTTTCTTAACCTTGATATATTCCAGTGCATTAGCCTGTTCCACACTGACTTTGCATTTATCAAGGTTTCTCTCACTGGTGAATATTGAAGCAAAGTACTCATTAAGGACCTCCTAATCTTCCTCCAGGTTCATACGTTTGTGTCCTTTTATCCCTGATCGATCCTACCCTCAATCTCGTCATCCTCCTGTTCTTCAAGCACAGGATGCTTTGGGGTTTCCTTAATCCTACTCATCAAGGCCTTCTCATGGTCCTCTTCTAGCTCTCCTAAATCGCTTCCCAAGCTCTTCTTGGCTACCTTATAGTTCTCAGAAGTCCTGTCTGATCTGCGTCCTAAACTTATATGAGCTATTCCATGAAGCAAGTGCTCTCTGAACAATTTCCACATTTTTGTTTTGCATTTCCCTGAGTATATCCGTTCCCAACTTACACTCTCAAGTCCTGCCTGAGAGCATCATAATTCACCCTCCCCCAATTCTATACTTTCCAATACCGTCTGCTCCTATCCCTTTCTAATACGGTAAAGGTCAGGGAGTTGTGGTCAATAATTAAAACAATTTATTCAGTCTCTTCCCCCACAGGATTTTACTATTTATAGAATTTTTCAATGTGTAAAATGCATTTTATTAGCTTGCTAACATTGTGTTAGACTCTACAAGCACCACTTATGATGATCAATGACAAAATGAAGTACAAAAGGCATTAGGAGTTTGGGAAGAATTACTGCATGGGATCTTGTAGTTCCATGCCAAGAAAACAGCTTACCGGTCATTTTTTCAACATTATCAATCCACTGGTTCTTCATAGTTTCAAAATGTTCATAGGCAGCCTGGTTATCAGGGTTTCTCAACAAGATCCGCGCAGCTGAAACCACCTGTACCAATAAGTTAGCAAGTCAAATCAAACAAAGGGTACGTTTTTAATTTGGAGTAAGAATATAGTTAACAAGTCAAGTCAAACAAAGGGTACGTTTTTAATTTGGAGTAAGAGTATAGTTTGGATATTCCTGCAGCAGAGGTTATCCTTCAAGAACCACATTTCAGGTTTATTTCTGATATCATCATCTCTGGTGTTCGAAGCCATACAACTGACAATTGTTGGATATAAAGAAAACATGATAAAAATAACTTGAAGATGAATTGACACAATCAGCTAGTTCAAACAGCCTGATCCATTTTTTCCAGTTTTCCACTAAACATTCCAACAGAGAGAAAGTGGGTTTTACTACAGCTCAGTCTGCTGTTGCTGTGAACACCTGGGTCAAATTCAGTGCTCACAGTATTGAGATCATGAGGTTGAAACTCCAACTAGAGTGTAAAAGGTAACAAAAACACTAATGAGGAAAGGGCAAAAGGGAATGATAAAAGTTATTAAAGAAGATATTAAAGGAGATATATTATGTAGTTTTCTCAGTTTTAGTCTTGGTTAGCCCTGTGTTTCTATGATATCTTTCTGGAGGAACATTGTATCATTTTTTAATGCATGCATTTCTAAATGACAATAAACGAGGACTGAGCGTCCTCATAATCTAATCTGAGAGTTCATATTTTCAATTTAAAACCAAAAAATTGAGACTTTTACAGAAAGTACCTGTGGTGTTAACTCGCGAGCAGATTTCACAGCTGTCTGTATACCTTCCACAGTACTTTTATTTGCAGCTCCAACAGCAGCAGCTTTCTCTGCAGTGGCACCCAATTTGGCAGCATGATTTTCAAAATACCCTGCCCTCTCCTCAAACACCTGCAAAAGTAAATACATTTTAGGTTGTGTAACTATTCATTAGAAACTGTAAACATCCAGTTGTGATGCAGGGCCACTGACCATTTCTATACCTCCACAGATGCAGTCCGATCCACTGAGTTCCCACAGCAGCTTGCTGTATCCCTGTAAACATCCACGTTAATCGATCTATATATTTACTATGTTAGTTCAATAGGTCAATATTCTTTACCAGATGCAAGATTAAAAAGCAGTGTAAACTAATCGCTGTTGAGCCAAAGATAATGCTGCTGTTTCATGGTTCCAGTGACTCAAACTTGTTTTATGTGGAGTGGAAGTCTTGAGATGTTCTGTTTAGTTTCAGCAAACAGAAGCTGTGACTTGGAGCGAGAGATGAGAGGTTTTTGTGACCAGTTATCAAAAAGAAGCACTTTTGGAAACTGCTAGTTGAAAATTCATTGGTTAATTAATTTGCAGCAGCCAACAAAAAGTAGTTAAGAGCCAAATTAACTTATCATATTCTGTATGAGTAATGAGACCTGCAGCATCCCAGCTACCTACACCTGCGAGAAGTGCATCTAGCCAGAGGTCCTTAGAGACCAAGTTAGGTAACTGAAGTTGGATCACCAACACATCATTCAGAAGTCTGAGGAGTTGATAGACAAGAGTTACAGATAGGCAGTTACACCTAGTATTGTGTGTACTTCTGGTCACCTACCTACAGGAAAGATATCAACAAATTGAAAAATTACAGAGAAAATTTACAAGGATATTAGATCATAAGACTACAAAATATAGGAGCTGAATTAGGCCATCTGGCCCATCGAGTCAGCTCCGGCATTCAATCAGGGCTGATCCTTTTTTTTTCCTGTCTCCTCCTCAACCCAGTTCCCGGCCTTCACCCTGTAACCTTTGATGCCATGTCCTATCAAGAACATAGCAAACTCTGCCTTAAATACACCCAATGACCTGGCCTCCACAGCTGCATGTGGCAACAAATTCCACAAATTCACCACTCTTTGGCTAAAGAAATTTCTCTGCATCTCCGTTTTGAAAGGGCGCCTTCTATCTTCTTGTCCTAGTCTCTTCCACCATGGGAAACATCCTTTCCACATCTACTCTGTCTTGGCCTTTCAACATTCAAAAGGTTTCAATTAGATCTGCCCCCATAGCGAGTACAGACCCAGAGCCATCAAAAGTTCCTCATATGATAACCCTTTCCTTCCTGATATCATCCTTGCGAACCTGCTCTGAACCCTCTCCAATGCCAGCACATCTCTTCTAAGATGACGGCCCCAAAACTGTTCACAATTCTCAAGTGAGGCGTACCTGTGCCTTATAAAGCCTCAGCAACACATCTCTTGTATTCCAGACCTCTTGAAATGAATGCTAACATAGCATTTGCCTTCTTCACCACTGACTCAACCTGAAAGTTAACCTTTAGAGTTTTCAGGACAAGGACTCCCAAGACCCTTTGCATCTCAGATTTTTGGATTTTCTCCCCATTTAGAAAATAGTCCGCACATTTATTTCTACTACCAAAGTGCATGACCAAGCATTTTCTAACATTGTTTGCCACTTTCTTTTCTATTCTCCTAATCTGTCTAGGTTCTTCTTCTTCCTACCTGTTTCCTCAACACTCCTACCCCTCCACCAATCTTCATATCATCTGCAAATTTGGCAACAAAGCCATCTATTCCATCATCTAAATCATTGATATACAGCATAAAAAGAAGTGGTCCCAATACTGACCCCTGCAGAACATCACTAGTCACTGGCAGCCAACTAGAAAAGGATCCTTTTATTCTCACTCGCTGCCTCCTACCAATCAGCCAATGCTCTAACCATGTCAGTAACTTTCCTATAATTCCATGGGCTCTTAACTTGGTAAGCAGCCTCATGTGTGGCACCTTGTCAAAGGCTTTCTGAAAGTCCAAGCATACATAACACCATAAGATACAAGAGTAGAAGTAGGCCATTCAGTTCATCGAGTCTGCTCCGCCATTCAATCATGGGCTGATCCAATTCTTCCAGTCATCCCCACTCCCCTGCCTTCACCCATACCCTTTGATGCCCTGGCTAATCAAGAACCTATGTCTGCCTTAAATACACCCAATGACTTAGCCTCCACAGCCATTCGTGGCAACAAATTCCACAGATTTACCACCCTCTAACTAAAGTAATTTCTCTGCATCTCAGTTCTAAATGGACGTCCTTCAATCCTGAAGTTGTACCCTCTTGTCCTAGACTCCCTTACCACAGGAAATAAATTTGCCATATCTAATCTGTTCAGGCCTTTTAACATTCGAAATGTTTCTATGAGATCCCCCCTCATTCTCCTGAACTCCAGGGAATACAGCCCAAGAGCTGCCAAACATTCCTCATATGGTAACCCTTTCACTCCTGGAATCATTCTTGTGCATCTTCTCTGAACCCTCTCCTATGTCAGTATATCCTTTCTAAAATAAGGAGCCCAAAACTGCACACAATTCTCCAAGTGTCGTCTCACGAGTCCCTTGCAGAGCCTCAACATCACATCCTGCTCTTATATTCTATACTTCTAGAAATGAATGCCAACACTGCATTTGCCTTCTTCACAAGCAATTCAACCTGGAGGTTAACCTTCAGGGTATCTTGCACAAGGACCCCCAAACCCCTTTGCATTTCTACATTTTGAATTCTCTCCCCATCTAAATTATAGTCTGCCCATTTATTTCTTCCACCAAAGTGCACGACCATACACTTTCCAACATTGTATTTCATTTGCCACTTTGCCCATTCCCCTAAACTATCTAAGTCTCTCTGCAGGCTCTGCTTCCTCAACACTACCCACTCCTCCGCCTATCTTTGTATCATTGGCAAATTTAGCCACAAATCCATTAATATTGTAGTCCAAATCATTGACATACATTGTAAAAAGCAGCGGTTCCAACATCAACACCTGTGGAACTCCACTGGTAACTGGCAGCCAGCCAGAATAGGATTCCTTTATTCCCACTCTCTGTTTTCTGCCAACCAACCAATGCCCCACCTATGCTAGTAACTTCCCTATAATTCCATGGGCTCTCATCTTGCTAAGCAGCTTCACATGCGCACTTGTGAAAGGCCACCTTTATCACCTCTGGATCATTGCACAACACCCAATCTGGCACAGCCAATCCCCTAGTAGGCTTAACAACAAGCTGTTCTAAAAAGCCATCCCTTCGACACTCCACAAATTCTCTCTCAAGGTCCAGTACTGACCTGGTTTTTCCAATCCACTTTCATGTTAAAACCCCAATGATTATCATGACATTGCCTTTCCAACATGCCTTTTCTATCTGCTGCTGTAATTTGTAATTCACATCCTGCCTCCTGTTTGTACAACATCCACTGCATCCCCTTTAATTGAACCAAGTTGTAATCTCCTCAAAGAATTCCAACAGGTTTGTCAGACAGGATTTTCCCTGAAGGAAATCGTGCTGACTTTGTCCTATCTTGTCCCGCGTCACCAAGTATTCCATCAACTCATCCTTAACAATTAACTCCATTATCTTCCCAACCACTGAGGTCAGGCTAACTGGTCTATAATTTCCTTTCTGCACCCTTCCTTCTTTCTTAAAGAGTGGAGTAACATTTGCAATTTTCCAATCCTCTGGCGCTATCCCAGAGTCCAATAATTTTTGAAAGATCATTTCTAATGCTTCCACAATCTCTAACACTACCTCTTTCAGAACCCTCGGGTGCAGTTCTTCTGGTCTAGGTGACTTATGTACCTTTAAGTCTTTCAGCTTTTGGAGCACCTTCTCTCTTGTAATAATAACTGCATCTGCTTCTCTTCCTTCACACACCACATAAGGCATATTGATGATGTCTTGCACAGTGAAGACTGATGCAAAATACTCATTTATTTCATCAGCTATCTCCTTGTCCCCCATTATTATTTTCTAGCGGTCCTACATCCACTCTCATTTCTCTTTTATTTTTAACAAAGTTGAAAAAACTTTTACTATCCACTTTGATATTATTTGCTAGCTTGCCTTCATATTTCATCTTTTCCCTTCTAATGAAGGTTTTTTAAAAACTTCCCAATCCTCTATCTTCCCACTAATTTTTGCTTTCTTGTATGCCCTTTCTTTTGCTTTTACAATAGCTTTGACTTCCCTCATCAGCCACAGTTGTACTATTTTACCATTTGAGTATTTCTGTATTTTTGGAATACATTTGTCCTGCACCTTCCTCAGTAAGACCCTTGGCAGTGTGGAGGATCAGTGGGATCTTGGGGTCTGAGTAAACAGGACGCTCAAAGCAGCTGCGCAGGTTGACTCCGTGGTTAAGGCGACGTACGGTGTATTGGCCTTCATCAATCATGGAATTGAATTTAGGAGCCGAGAGGTAATGTTGCAGCTATATAGGACCCTGGTCAGACCACACTTGGAGTACTGTGCTCTGTTCTGGTCGTCTCACTGCAGGAAGGATGTGGAAGCCACAGAAAGGGTGCAGAGGAGATTTACAAGAATGTTGCCTGGATTGGGGAGCATGCCTTACGAGAGTAGGTTGAGTGAACTCGGCCTTTTCTCCTTGGAGTGACAGAGAATGAGAGGTGACCTGATAGAAGTGTATAAGATGATGAAAGGCATTGATTGTGTGGATAGTCAGAGGCTTTTTCCCAGGGCTGAAATGGTTGCCACAAAAGGACACAGGTTTAAGGTGCTGGGGAGTAGGTACAAAGGAGATGTCAGGGGTAAGTTTTTTACTCAGAGAGTGGTGAGTGCGTGGAATGGGCTGCCGGCAAAGGTAGTGGAGGCGCATATGATAGGGACTTTTAAGAGACTTTTAGATAGGTACATGGAGCTTAGAAAAATAGAGGGCTATAGATAAGCCTAATAATTTCTAAGGTAGGGACATGTTCGGCACAACTTTGTGGGCCGGAGGGCCTGTATTGTGCTGCAGGTTTTCTATGTTTCCCCAGAAATGCACGCCATCCCCGCCAGCAGCTCCTTCCAATTTACTTTGGCCAACTCCTCTCTCATACCACTGTAATTTCCTTTACTCCAATGAAATACAGCTACATCAGACTTTACTTTCTCCCTGTCAAATTTCAAGTTGAACACAATCATATTGTGATCACTGGTTCCTAAGGGTTCTTTTACCTTAAGCTCCCGAATCGCCTCTGGTTCATTATGTAACACCCAATCCAGTATAGCTGATCCTCTAGTAGGCTCAACGACAAACTGCTGTAAAAAGCCATCTCTTGGGCATTCAACAAATTCACCCGCTTGAGATCCATTACCAACCCGATTTTCCCAATCAACCTGCATGTTTAAATCTCCCATGACTACCATAACATTGCCCTTTTGGCTCGCCTTTTCTATTTCCTGTTGGAATCTGTGGTCCACCTCCCAGCTACTGTTGGGAGGCCTGTAAATAACTGCCATCAATGTCCTTTTACATTTGCAGTTTCTTAATTCAACCCACAAGGATTCAACATCTTGCGATCCTATGTCACATTTTTCTACTGATTTGATGCTATTCTTTACCAGTAGAACCACACCAACCCCTCTGCCTACCTTCCTATCCCTCCGATATAACGTGTAACCTTGGACATTCAGCTCCCAACTACAACCATCCTTCAGCCACGATTCAGTGATTATCTACAACATCATACATGGCAAAAATCTGTAATATTGCAACAAGATTATCCACCTTATTTCTTACACTACGTGCAATTTAGATACAACACCTTAGGTACTGTATTTGCTGTCTTTTCTGATTCTGCATCCCTCATGTTTTGATACATAAGAACATAAGAAATAGGAGCAGGAGTAGGCCATCCGACCCATTGAACCTACCCCACCATTCAATAAGATCATGGCTGATCTGTCTGTAAACTCAGCTCCATCTACCCTGAAGCAGATAGTGAGGACAGCTGAGAAGATCGTCGGGGTCTGTCTTCCCGCCATTACAGACATTTACACCACACACTGCATCCGTAAAGCAAACAGCATTATGAAGGACCCCACACACCTCTCATACAAACTCTTCTCCCTCCTGCCATCTGGCAAAAGGCACCAAAGTATTCAGGCTCTCACGACCAGACTATGTAACGGTTTCTTCTCCCAAGCCATCAGACTCCTCGCCACCCAGAGCCTGGACTGACACCAACCTTCTGCCTCTACTGTGCATATTGTCTTGTTTATTATTTATTGTAATGCCTACACTGTTTTGTGCACTTTATGCAGTCCTGGGTAGGTCTGTAGTCTAGTGTAGTTTGTGTGTTGTTTTACGTAGTTCAGTGTAGTTTTTGTATTGTTCATGTAGCACCATGGTCCTGAAAAACATTGTCTAGTTTTTACTGTGTACTGTACCAGCAGTTATGGTTGAAATGACAATAAAAAGTGACTTGACTTTTCCCCATAACCCTCAATTCCCCTATGTAAAAATCTATCTAACTGTATCTTAAATATATTTAGTGAAGAAGCCTCAACTGCTTCCCTGGGCAGAAAATTCCACAGATTCACCACTCTCTGGGAAAAACAGTTTCTCCTCATCTCGGTCCTAAATCTTGAGGCAATGTCCCCTAGTTCTAGTCTCACCTACCAATGGAAACAACTTTCCTACTTTATGAGCAAGCACTCCCAAGTCCCTCTGCACAACAGCATGCTGCAATCTTTCACTATTTAAATAGTGATCTGCTCTCCTATTATTCCTTCCAAAGTGGATGATCTCGCATTTACCCAACGTTGTATTCCATCTGCCAGACCTTGGCCCACTCACTTAACCTATCTATATCTCTCTGCAGACTCTCCATATCCTCTGTACAATTTGCTTTTCCACTCAGTTTAGTGTCATCAGTACGTTTTGTTACGCTACACTCAGTCTCCTCTTCCAAATCATCAATGTAAATGGTAAAACAGCTGCGGGCCCAGCACCGACCACTGCAGCACCCCACTCACCACTGACTGCCAACTGGAGAAACACCCATTTATACCAAATCTCCACCTTCTATTGGTTAACCAATCCATTATCCATGCCAATACACTTCTTCCGACTCCATGCATCCATATCTTATTTATAAGTCTCTTGTGCGGCACCTTATTGAACACCTTCTGGAAATCCAAGTGTACGACATCCACCAGTTCCCCTCTATCCACCGCACTCATTATGCCCTCAAAGAACTCCAGTAAGTTTGTCCAACAGGACCTGCCCTTTCTGAATCCATGCTGCATCTGTCTAATGGAACCACTCCTTTCTAAATGCTTTGCTATTTCTTCCTTAATGACAGCTTCAAGCATTTTCCGAACTACAGATGTTAAGTTAACTGGCCTATAGGTACCCATCTTTTGCCTACATCCTTTTTTAAAATGTGGCATGACAGTTGCTGTCTTCCAATCCGCCGGGACCTGCCCAGAGTCTACAGAATTTTGGTAAATGATTACCAATGCATCTACTATAACCTCCACCAATTCCCTCAGCACCCTAGGATACATCCCATCAGGACCGGGGGACTTAACTACCTTCAGACCCGCTAGTTTTCTCATCACTATCTCTTTACTGACAGTGATTTTATCGAGGTCCTCACTTCCCATTTTGTCCATAACATCATTCTTTGGCATATATAGACGTGTCCTTCACCGTGAAGACTGACACAAAAGAGCCGATCAATACCTCAGTCATTTCCTTATCACCCAATATCAATTTCCCCTTCTCATCTTCCAAGGGACCTACATTGACTTTACCCACCCTCTTCTGCTTTATATATTTATAAAAACTTTTGCTATCTGTTTTTATATTTTGTGCTAATTTACTTTCATACTCTCTTCCATTTCCTTATTTCTTGTTTGGTTGTTCTTTGCCGCTTTTTAACGTTTTCCCAATCCTTCAGTCTCCCACTACTCTTTGTGACTTTGTACACGAGCTTTTAATTTGATACTATCTTTTATTTCCTTAGTTATCCAAGGCTGGCTCTCCTCACACTTACTGTCCTTACTTTTGACTAGAATATACTTTTGTCGAGCACTGTGAAAAATCTCTTTGAAAGTACTCCACAGTACCTCAACTGTCCTATCAAATAGCCTGTGCTCCCAATCCACATTAGCCAAGTCCTCCCTCATCCTGTTGTAGTCTCTCTTGTTCAAGCATAATACACTAGTTTTAGATCTAACTATTTCATCCTCCATCTGAATGCGAAATTCAATCATACTATGATCACTCTTTCCAAGAGGATCCCCGACTACAAGATCATTAATCTTTCCTGTCTCATTGCACAGGACTAGATCTAAGACAGCATTTTCCCTTGTAGGTTCACTAACATGATGCTCAGCCTGTTGGCTGCACCTACCTGCCCTTCCTGACAGTCTGACTGCATGCTATGTTTACTTACTTTTCTTTTTAAACCATCGTCCTCCCTGAGTCCCCTTACTCTGGTTCCCACTCCCTGCCAAATTAGTTTAAACCCTTCCCAACAGCTCTAACAAACCTGCCAGTGAGAATATTGGTCCCCTCGGGTTCAGGTGCAACTGTCACTTTTGTACAGGTCATACCTCCCCCAGAGGTGATCCTAATGATCCAAGAACCTGAAGCCCTGCCCCCTGCACCAGCTTCTCAACCATTCATTTATCTGCCAAATCACCCTGTTTCTACCCTCACTGGCACATGGCACAGGCGGCAATCCAGAAATTACTACCTGGGGAGGTCCTGCTTTTCAGTTTTCTACCTAGCTCTCTAAATTCTCTTTTCAGGATCTCTTTGCTTTTCCTTCCTATGTCATTGGTACCAATATGTACTAAGATATCTGGCTTCTCCCTCTCCCTCTCCAAAATGTTGTGAATGCAATCTGAGACATCCTTGACCCTGATTCCTGGGAGGCATCATACCTGTTCATGTCCACAGAACCTCCTGTCTGTTCCCTTCACAATTCAGTCCCCTATCACTACCACTCCCTTCTTCCCTCTCTTTCCCTTCTGCACCACGGACCCACGCTCAGTGCCTGTAACCCAATTGCCGTGGCATTCTCGGGAAGTCATCCCCCACAAAAGTACCCAAAGCGGTCTACTTGTTTTTGAGGGGAATGGCCACAGGGGTACTCTGCTCTAACTGCCTATTTCCATTTCTCCAGACAGTCAACCAGCTACTCGCCTCCTGCAGGATGACTACATCCCTGAAAGTTTGATCAATTGTCTCCTCGCTCTCCTGTACAAGCTGAAGGTCATCCAGTTGCTGCTCCAGATCCCTAACATGGTCTTCAAGGAGCTGCAGCCGGCTGCACTTCACGCAGACGTAGTTCCCTGGGTCTCCCAGTTCTCCAACATCCAGCATGAAGAGCACACCACAGCCATTGCTGTTGCTAGGACTTGAGGACCTGAGTTAAAGGGATAGGTTGAATAGCTTAGTTCTATATTTTCTGGAGCATAGGAGAATGAGAGAAAATCTTATAAAGGTTTCCAAAATTATATTGTAGAAATTGGTACAGAATGCATGCAGGCTTTGCTCCTTCATATTCGGTTAGACTAGAACTAGAGGTGATAGATTTAGGGTGAAAGGTGAAATATTTAAGGGAATTTGTGGGAAAACTTCTTCACACAGAACGTGATGCAAACTTTATGAAAAATAATATCATGAAAGAGATTCTCTTAAACCTAAGGAATCCTGTCAAAGATTACTAGTAAATGTAATTTATCTTTCAATTAACCAGTTGGTGGTGAAGTTATGGTTACAATCAATCATTTCTCAATCAGAAAATCATATGGAAATTAAATTATAAAAACATTACAATAATTATTGTTAAAATGAAACTTTTGCTTACTTATTAACAGTGCCAGAGTTAGCTGCTGATGTCTAATTTGGCATGGGTACAAGCAGATAGGGTATTGAAAGGGCCCACTGTTACAACTGTAATCTCAGAAGTTAATTGTGCAAGAGTAAGGTTAACAATTTACCAAAGTAAGAGCTCGTACGTATATTATTGATAACTTTTTAAAAATAAAGTTGATAGTGTTAGCAAACTTTTCATACAATGCAAAAAGACAACTGGTTACCAATTCTTTGGGAAAATACTTCTAAACTGATCCAACAATTTGTACAGAAATATAAATAATGTGGCAAGGCCATTTCTTCTGTTAATGCTAAATTCTTAAATTTCACAACTCAAAATTTGACATTATTCAGTCTTACTCTAACCTGTCCCCATACTTGGGTTTACACATTACTTTTCACAGAATTTAATCTTCTGCCCCATTTCCCTAGTTTACATTTAAGTAACGTCCTGGGTTTATCATGAGCAGTTGACCATGTTGACAAAAATATTAGGACCGAATTTCTGGAAAGAAAATGTGACTCTTCTAGGAAGTGCAAGTAAAACATTACAGTTGGTGGTCACCATTTAATTGCCTCTTACATTTAGCTTGTTAGGTTAAACCAATATTTACATCAAACACCACTTTGTTAAAAACCTCCATAAATCCTATTACCTCTTCTCTATTTGGTGCATCTTGGGGAGAAGTGGCTGCGACAGCAAGCAATTTAATTGGTGTAGTTGTATCACTGAAAACATCAGATACTTCTTGGGTCATGACTTCCTGCATTTTGCCTTTTAGGTCCTTGAATTAAAAAAAAGAGAAATGTTAATAATTCATCAGAAAACTGCATGGGACTGAAAAAAAAAAGGATCCAGCGTATATCAGCCAGACGGGACACACAGCAGAAACCCACATCAAGGAGCATGGAGTTGTTTCCATTTGGGTCACCCAGAGAAAATGACAGCAGCAGAACATTTCACTTGCAATGGCCATAAGTTGCCTTCGACAACACTAAACTACTGTGCCATGCCAATGACTTTTGGCATCACCTGGTGTAGGAAGCAATTGAAATAAAACTAGAGGAAAAGAATTTTACCAAAGATGAAGGTCTCACTCCAAGAAAGAACTGGAATTCGATTGTAAACAAAGTGGGAAACCTAATTGGATGAGGACTAACCAATCAGGAGGGATGGACTACAGTGATAGACATGCCCAGGCATCATCCCTGATGAAGATGGCAGAGTTTGTCATCAAAATGTTGGTTATAATCTATATCTGTACCTGGCTGGAAGCCTGAGGAGAGTTTATTTGCATGGGACTAGTATATAAAACGAATCTTGTGAAAGTTAAAGCGCTTTAATATACAAAGGGAACAGGAGACAAAATCTCAAAAGTTTCTTCGGATAGAAGAACAATGATATTTATATTTATAAAACAGACATATTTTACAACAAAGAAAAACTGTAATGTGAAATACTTTGGAAATTAAATAAAATACACAACCATGTATTTATTCCTGGAGACTAACCAACTCAATTATTTATTTTTAATATTTTAAGAGGGAAATGAGGGGGCTTATAGGAATGAGATAGATTGACAGGTTGAGTGACGTCACATCAGCATCCTCACACTCAAATTCAACTAGACCAAGGAACTAATTATGGACTTCAGGAAAGGGAAGTAGGGAGAACACATGTCAATCCTCATTGAAGGGTCAGCAGAAGAAAGGGTGAGCAGCTTCAAGTTCCTAGCCGTCAACATCCCAGAGAATCTATCCTGGGCCTAATACACTCATGCAATCATGAAGATGATGTACAGAGGGTAGCATTCTGACTGGTTGCATCACAGCCAGGTATGCAGGCTTCAATGCACTGGATCGCAAAGGGTTGCAGAGGACTGCACACTCAGCTAGCTCCATCACAGGCACATCCCTTTGCAACACTGCAAGTATCTTCAAGAGGTGGTGCCTCAAGAAACAGCATCCATCATTAAGGATTTCACCACTGTGACATGCCCCCTTTTTATTACTATCAGGGAAAAGGCCCAGGATTGTTAAGACACACACTCAATAATCTAGCTTCCTTCCCCGTCATCTGATTTCTGAATGGCCCATCATCCTGTCAACACTACCTCATTTTTTAAAATATACATACTAATTTTGTAACCTGGTATTGGTTTACTATTATTACATGTACAAGGTACGGTGAAAAACTTGTCTTCACAAATGTTCATATAGATTTATAGGTTTTTATGTCTTTGCACTGTACTGCTAGTGCCTAACAACAAATTTCATGTCTTATTAGTGATGATAAATCTGATTCTGATACTGCAATAAGTCCTCAAAGTTGTTTCAATGTGGCAAAAGAAATGGACGATATCTGTGTAAGACAATCTAGTACAGAATGCCTGAGGCTGAAACTTCTGAAAAAAATAGAGTATTAGAGGAACAAATGCTCAAAAGTGAGTGACAATGTGGATGATCACTAGATGAACCTGCATACTTTAATTTGTACAACATTAAGTGGCTGATTAATACTAGCTGAGGTCAGAATATACTCATAAAAGAGAGCAAAAATGAAGAAAATAAAGAAAACGATAGAAACAGAAACACAGAAAATCTACAGGCCCTTCAGCCCATGATGCTGTGCTGAACAAGTAATTACTTTAGAAATTACCTAGGGTTATGCATAGCCCTCCATTTTTCTGAGCTCTATGTACCTACCCGGAGGTCTTTTAAAAGACCCTATCGTATCTGCCTCAACCACCATGCCAGCAGCCTATTCCAAACACTCACCTCTCTCTGCATAAAAAAACCTGCCCCTGACATTTCCTCTGTAGCTTCCAAGCACCTTAAAACTGTGCCCGCTCATGTTAGCCATTTCAGACCTGGGAAAAAGCCTGTGACTATCCATACCTCTCATCATACCTCTCCTAGGATGACAGGACTTTCATATGATGAAAGACTGGATCAACTAGGCTTATACTCGTTGGAATTTAGAAGATTGAGGGGGGATCTTAATGAAATGTATAAAATCCTAAAGGGATTGGACGGGCAAGATGCAGGAAGATGGTTCCCGATGTTAGGGAAGTCCAGAACGAGGGGTCACAGTTTGAGGATAAAGGGGAAGCCTTTTAGGACCGAGATTAGGAAAAACTTCTTCACACAGAGAGTGGTGAATCTGTGGAATTCTCTGCCACAGGAAACAGTTGAGGCCAGTTCATTGGCTATATTTAAGAGGGAGTTAGATATGGCCCTTGTGGCTAAAGGGATCAGGGGGTATGGAGGGAAGGCAGGTACAGGGTTCTGAGTTGGATGATCAGCCAAGATCATACTGAATGGCGGTGCAGGCTCGAAGGGCCGAATGGCTTATTCCTGCACCTATTTTCTATGTTTCTATCTTATAAACCTCTATCAGGTCACCTCTCATCCTCCGTCACTCCAAGGAGAAAAAGCCGAGTTCACTCAACCTATTCTCACAAGGCATGCTCCTTAATCCAGGCAACATCCTTGTAAATCTCCTCTGTACCCTTTTTATAGTTTCCACATCCTTCCTGTAGTGAGGTGGCCAGAACTGAGCACAGTACTCCAAATGGGGTCTGACCAGAGCCCTATATAGCTGTAAAACACAAGACTACGTGTCATGTCAAGAAATCTGCAAAACACTACATTTAGTGGCAACTTTCTAAAGTATCTCCGGACCTAATAAATTTGACCACTGAACGCATGTTTGTGGTCTTTTGCTGCTGTAGCTCATCCACTTCAAAGTTTACTGTGTTTTGCATTCAGAGATGCTCTTCTGCACACCACTGTTGTAACACATGATTATTTGAGTTACTGTTGCTTTCCTGTCAGCTTGAACCAGTCTCTCTATTCTCCTTGGACCTCTCTCATTAACAAGGCATTTTCACCCACAGAACCCACCACTAAGCACATCATTCCCTCCCCCCCCCCACTTTCCCCCCCACGTCCCTACGCGACTCCCTTGTCCATTCATCCCCCCCATCCCTTCCCACCAACCTCCCTCCCGGCACTTATCCTTGTAAGCGGAACAAGTGCTACACATGCCCTTACACTTCCTCCCTCACCACCATTCAGGGCCCCAGACCTTCCAGGTGAGGCGACACTTCACCTGTGAGTTGGCTGGAGTGATATACTGAGTCCGGTGCTCCCGATGCGGCCTTCTATATATTGGCGAGACTCGACACAGGCTGGGAGACCGTTTCGCTGAACACCTATGCTCTGTCCACCAGAGAAAGCAGGATCTCCCAGTGGCCACACCTTTTAATTCCACGTCCTATTCCCATTCTGATATGTCTATCCACGGTTTCCTCTACTGTCAAGATGAAGCCACACTCAGGTTGGAGGAATAACACCTTATATTCCGTCTGGGTAGCCTCTAACCTGATGGTATGAACACTGACTTCTCTAACTTCTATTAATGCCCACCTCCCCTTCGTATCCCATCATTTATTTATTTATTATTATTTTTTTCTCTCTCTCCTTTTTCTCCCTCTGTCCCTCTCACTATACTCCTTGCCCATCCTCTGGGCTTCCCCCCTCCCCCTTTCTTTCTCCCTAGGCCTCCCATCCCATGATTCTCTCATATCCCTTTGCCAATCAACTTTCCAGCTCTTAGCTCCATCCCCTCCCCCTCCTGTCTTCTCCTATCATTTCGGATCTCCCCCTCCCACTTTCAAATCTCTTACTATCTCTTCTTTCAGTTAGTCCTGACGAAGGGTTTCGGCCTGAAACGCCAACTGTACCTTTTCCTATAGATGCTGCCTGGCCTGCTGCATTCACCAGCAATTTTTATGTCTGCTGCAAGTCTTTAAAGGATTATGTTGGTATCTATTCAAAACAATGCAATATTTATTTCTTAATATTTCTATACTAAGGATTAAAATAACCAGTCTTATTCATGTTTAAACTTTACTCTGAAAAGATTCACTATTAACTGCTGTAGCCTCAATATCTAATTCAAATTAAATAATGAGAAATTTTACCAAAATAATTCAGTCTAACAAGGTCTAGTAAGTAATGACAGAGATAGTACACCATTTGGTGGAAGATATTCAATTAAGTCTGAAGACACAAGAAGAGATTGAAATGGTTGGTTAGTGAAATGGTTAACATCAGATACAAGGCCTGAATTAAAAACCTAATTCTTCCTTGAACTTTCCTGTATGGAAAAGTGCTATGGATGATGGTTGGTGATGACAGAAAATTAGTTACAAACAGGACAATCTTGTTCTAACTCTGAAACAGGAGGGAAAGGAAGATGCATCTTACAATGGAATCTCATAGCAGGTGACAGAAACTATGAAGGCTAATCTGTTCAATGTGGAGGTGGGTGGGTAGATAAACCGTATCCTTGTTTTGACTAGGAAGAAGAGATATAAGCATAAAGATCCCTGTGAACCCAAAATAATTTATTTCATTATTATAAATTCTACAAGTAAATGCTCCCCAAATAAGGATTTGTTGAAGCATTAAATCAAATCAGCCTTGTTAATTTAACTTGGACATAAAAGTTTATGATGAAACAGTTCATCTACTCAAAAATAGCGTATGATAAGAGTATTATAAAAGGCATACTAAATAATATCAAATGCTGCTATGTTCCCACAAAATAAGGTTCATAAACCTTTAGTGCATCCTGTAGTTGTGCAGCAATTGCTCTGCCTTGAGGGCTGTCCCCTTCACCTCGAACTGCCAGGTCTGCAAGCTGTCCAGCTAGGAGTTCTACTCGGTCACACTTCCCAGTCAGTTCCTGACGATAAGGTCCCATCAATGCATTGGCCAGTCGACGGCCTTCAGCAACAAGTCCACGGATAGCTGCCTGGCCTAAATGAGAAAGAAAACAAATTCCATGAGAATTAGTTCATAAGGTTAAGTTACATAACACCATTCTTTGCAACTACACCCATGACAACCGTGTTATTATTACACCTTTCCAAGATCTGTCTCCCTATCTGCTTCTCGATGTCCCTGTTACTATTGGGTGGACTATAAAATACACCCAGTAGAGTTATTGACCCTTTTCTGTTCCAAACGTCCACCCACAGAGACTCAGTAGACAATCTCTCCATGACTTCCTCCTTTTCTGCAGCTGTGACACTATCTTTGATCAGCAGTGCCACACTCCACCTCTTTTTTTTCTCCCTCCCTGTCCTTTCTGAAACATCTAAAGCCTGGTACTCTAAGTAACCATTCCTGCCCCTGAGCCATCCAAGTCTCTGTAATGGCCACAACATCATAGCTCCAAGTACTGATCCAAGCTGTAAGCTCATCTGCTTTGTTCATGATACTCCTTGCATTGAAATAGGCACATCTCAAACCATCAGTCTGAGCGCATCCCTTCTCTATCACCTGCCTATCCTTCCTCTCACACTCTCTACAAGCTTTCTCTATTTGTGAGCCAACCGCTCCTTCCTCCATCTCTTCAGTTTGGTTCCCCCCCCCCACCCGCAATTCTAGTTTAAACTCTCCCCAATAGCCTTAGCAAACCTCCCCGCCAGGATATTGGTCCCCCTTGGATTCAAGTGCAACCCGTCCTTTTTATACAGGTCACACTTGTCCCAAAAGAGGTCCCAATGATCCAGAAATCTGAATCCCTGCCGCCGCTCCAATCCCTCAGCCACGCATTTATCCTTCACCTCACACTATTCACTCTATTCCTATACTCATTGTCGCATGGCACAGGCAGTAATCCCGAGATTACTAACTTTGAGGTCCTGCTTCTCTACTTCCTTCCTAACTCCCTATAGTCTCTTTTCAGGACCTCCTCCATTTTCCTACCTATGTTGTTGGTACCAATATGTACCATGTTGTTGGTACCAATATGTACCATGACCTCTGGCTGTTGACCTTTCCACTTCAGGATATCATGAACGCAATCAGAAACATCCCGGACCCTGGCACCTGGGAGGCAAACTACCATCCGTGTTTCTTTCCTGCGTCCACAGAATCATCTGTCTGACCCATTAACTATAGAGTCCCCTATTACTGCTGCCTTCTTCCTCTCTTTACCCTTCTGAGCCACAGGGCCAGTCACTGTTGCTTCCTCCAGGTAGGTCATCCCCCCCCAACAGTACTCAAACAGGAGTACTTATTGTTAAGGGGGACAGCCACAGGGGTACTCTCTAGTATCTGACTCTTGCCCTTCCCTCTCCTGACTGCTACCCACTTACCTGTCTCCCGAGGCCCCGGTGTCTACTTACCTATAGCTCCTCTCTATTGTCTCTTCACTTTCCCTGACCAGACGAAGATTATCAAGCTGCACCTCCAGTTTCCTAACCTGGTCCCCAAGGAGCTGCAGCTCGACACACCTGGTGCAGATATGGCTGTCTAGGGGACTGGGAGTCTCCCGGACTTCCTACATCCGACACCCAGTACATAACACCAGCCTCACTGACATACTTTCTGTTTCTAATCCTCACAGGTAACTTACCTCGCCTTGACCAGTTATCGCTGAAGCCCAAATGAGACAAAGTCCTACCACTCTGCCTCAGATCATTCTATCGATGACTGCTCCGCTAGGCAGTGTCTCACTTTTATGCCTCAACTTTCCCTGCTATCTAACTCACGATTGGTGTTCCGGTTACAGCTGCCAATAGGCCACGTTCAATGGAGAAATGCTCTCGAAGCTCCCTTTTTAAAAAACCGCCACCGACTTGCGAGAAATCCTTCTTGGTAAAGCTCTGATGATGCTGCTGATAGGCCACGTACAAATCAGCCACTGCTCTATTCATACTAGTATCATTTCCTGTAATACCATGGGCTCGTAGCTTGTTGTGGTACTTTGTCAAAGGCCTTCTAAAAATCCAAGTACATAACATCAAACAATTCTCCTTTGTCTATCATGTTTGTTATTTCTTCAAAGAATTCCAACAGATTTGTCAGGCAAGGTTTTCCCTTGAGGAAACCATGCAGACTATGGCCTAGTTTATCATGTGCCTCCAAACATCCCTGAAACTACATTCTTAATAAATTACTCCAACATCTTCTCAACCACTGAGGTCAGACTAACCAACTTATAATTTCCTTTCTTCTGCCCACCCCCCGCCCCCCACTTCTTGAAGTGTGGAGCGACATTTGAAGTGTTCCAGTCTTCTGGAACTATTCCAGAATCTAGTGATTTTTAGTGATTTTTCCAAAATCTAGCAGCACAGAGCGTCATAGGAAGTCATTCCTACCTGTGGCCATCAAACTTTACAACTCTTCCCTTGGAGGGTCAGACACCCTGAGCTGATAGGCTGGTCCTGGACTTATTTCATAATTTACTGGCATAATTTACATATTACTATTTAACTATTTATTACTATTTTCTACTACTATTCTATTACTATTTATTATTTCTATGACTATTACTATTTACTAATAGTAATATTACTATTACTATTTATTATTTATGGTGCAACTGTAACGAAAACCAGTTTCCCCCGGGATCAATAAAGTATGACTATGACTATTTTTGAAAGAATGAATGAAGTAACAAAGAATCAAGTGTACAGGAAGGAGATAGAAAGGCTAGTGGAATGCTGTCATGACAACAACTTTTCCCTCAATGTCAGCAAAACAAAAGAGTTGGTCATTGACTCCAAGAAGCAGGACAATGTACACATTTCTCTAAATCAATAGAGCTAAAGTCAAGATGGTTGAGAACTTCCAAGTTCCAATATCACCAGAAGCCTCTCCTAGTCCAATCACGAAGATGTTATAACCAAGAAAATGCATTATTGCACAGCAAGCTAAAGAAATTCGGTATGTCCCCAAATTAGTATTGTTAAAAAATGGAAAGTATCTAGTCTGGATGCATCCTGGCTTGTCACGTCAACTGCTCTGCCCAAGACCACAAGAAACTTCAGAGAGTTGTGGACACATCACAAAAACTAACCTCACCTCTATGGGTTCTATCTACACTTCTCATTGGTTCAGTAAAGCCAGTCAACATAATCAAAATCTCCTTGCACCGCAGACACTCTTTTTCCACCTCTCCTTAGACAGAAGGTACAAAAGCCTGAAAGCGTATACCACACAAGAACAGCTTCTATCCCACTGTTATAATGCTAAGTGGGCCTCTTGTACAATAAAATGAACTCTCAAAATCAGAATTGATCTCATAATGGTCTTGAGCCATTTGTCTGTCTGCACTGGACTTTCAATGTAACAGTAACACCGAATTCTGCATCATGATATTGCCTTCCCTTGTAAAGTTCAAGTTCAATATAATTTTATTTTCAAAGTACATGTGTGTCACCAAAATTGACCCTAGGATTAATTTTCCTGTAGGCATATTCAAATGCATAACCATAACAGAATCAATACAAGACCACACCAAGAGGGCAGACAACCAGTGTGCAAGACAATAAACTGTGCAAATACACACAGGAAAAAATAACAATAATAAATAAACAATAAATATCTAGAATATGAGATAAAAATAAGTCCATAGGTTGTGGGAACAGTTCCATGAAGGCACAAGTATAGTTGAGTGAAGTTATTCTCTTTGGTTCAACACCCTGATGGTTAAGGTGTAATAGCTGTTCTTGTACAAGGTGGTGAGAGTTCTGAGGCTCCTGTATCTCCTTCCTGATGGCAGCAGCGAGAAGAGAACATGACTGGGCAGTGAGGGACCCTGATGATGGATGCTGCTTTCCTGCAATAATGCTCTGTGTAGATGCTCAATGGTGGAGGGAGCTTTCCCTGTGATGGACTGGGCCATATCCACTGCTTTTTGTAGGATTTTTCATTCAAGGGCATTGATGCAACCAGTCAATATACACTCCAGCACAATCGATAGAAGTTTGTCAAAGCCTCAGATGTCATGCCAAATCTTTGCAAACATCTAAGGAAGAAGAGGCGCTGTCGTGCTTTATTCGTCAAACCCCGCTGGTTTCCTTGGCTCTGTAAGTCCAGGGAATACACACTTTGGTCCTGCCAAACCCACCCCAAACCCCAGTTTGTGTGGATGCTGTGTAATATACTACCTGTTACAACTCTGTGCCAAGCAACAACAGACAGCATACTGCATATGATTAAAAGAATATTTATGAATCTTAACTTAACTAAAGGGTTAGTAAAGAAAAGAAAGAAGAAGAAAAAAAAGAGTCCATTATAATTAAACACACAAATATGCACAAGTTGGAGTTCAACTCTTCCCAAAATTCATATTCAACGATCCTCAGTCGATCTCAGCATCTGGATCCATCAAATCATTGTACCCCCACCGAGTTAAATCCTACGACCAGTTATCTCCAGTGTCTTCTCTTCATCTCCCGCTGAACAAAAGACCCAGCTTACATTTCAAAGCAGCTGTTACCTCTACTATAACCCAAACACTGCTTCTACAGAAAGACCATTACGTTAACAGTGAAACCTTTCCCAGGGTGTTGCACTCTCCCTCCACCAAAATCACTCATGTCCCCATGACGCTGAGATAATTTGTCACCCCTTCATACAAAGCCAAAACTCCAACCCAGGTGTAAATAGCAGTGACATAGCTCACCAAGGGAACAGGTGCTACACTCTGTTCCCTGGGTGCGACATAGGCCAGTCTACCTGGAGGTCTCCTCTTATATTCTTAGTTCTACTTGGTAGCCGAGACCTTAGTTAGTTCATAAGCCTTTTGCAGCTTCCTTCTCATATCAGCCACATACTTCAGATAAGTATTCTGTTGTAGCTCTTCCCTGCCAGTCCCAAAACAGAGGTCAACGGGCAGCCTCGCCCAAACATCAGATAATACAGCGAGTACCCGATAGCTTCATTCTATGTACAGTTGTAATACAGGTTGAATATGTTGACCTCACTTGTTCATTTTACTGATCACCAAGGTTCGAAGCACTACTAGCAAGGTTCAATTGAACCTCTCAGGCTGGGGATCACCCTGTAGGTGGTAAGGCGTAATCCTCAACTTCTCTACTCCAAGCATGCTCAGTAACTCATGTATGAGCCTACTCTCGAAATCCCATCCCTGATTGCTACGTATCTGCCTGGGGAGACCATAAAAACAAAATACTTCTCCCAAAACACTTTGGCCACCGTGGACGCCCTTTGATCCTTGGTAGGGAAGGTTTATGCACATCTGGTGTAGTGATCCATAATGACCAAGACTTTCGCCATGTTGCTGGCGTCTGGCTCTATTGACAGGAAATCCATAAACACCAGGTCAAGTGGCCCCACACTCTGCAAGTGGGATAACAAAGTGGCCCTCGTAAACAGCATCTTCCTCTGTATACATCCAATACACACACAGTACCCTTCGACCTCCTGCTTCATTCGGGGCCAGTAGAACCAACTTCTGAGCAATCCATAGGTCTTGTCAACCCCAAATGACTGGAATCATCATGCAGTGACTTCAACACAATACCCCGATGCTTCTCAGGCAGAACCAGCTGGGCACACTGAGCAACGTGACCTCAGAATCAGTATTAGGTTTATTATCACAGGCATGTGTCATGAAATTTGTTAACTTAGCAGCAGTAGTTCAAGGCAATACATAAAATAGAATAAATAAATAAATCAGAGGCAGGTTCTATAACTTATCAATCAGGATTGTGGGAATGATGGTGTTAAATGCTGAGCTATAGTCGATGAACAGCATCCTGACATAGGAGATTGTATTGTCCAGGTGGTCTAAGGCTGTGTGAAGAGCCATTGAGATTGCATCTATTGTGGCGATAGGCAAATTGCAGTGGGTCCAGGTCCTTGCTGAGGCAGGAGTTCAGTCTAGTCACGACCAACCTCTCAAAGCATTTCATCACTGTAGATGTGAGTACTAATGGGCGATAGTCATTAAGGCAGCTCACATTATTCTTCTTAGGCACTGGTATAATTGTTGCCTTTTTGAAGCAAGTGGGAACTTCCGCCCATCGCAGTGAGAGGTTGACAATGTCCTTGAATACTCCAGCCAATTGGTTGGCACAAATTTTCAGTGCCTTACCAGGTACTCTGTCCGGGGCCTTCTGCCTTGCGAGGATTCACTCTCTGTAAAGACGGCCTAACATCGGCCTCCGAGACAGAGATCACAGGATCACCGGGTGCAGCAGGGATTTTCACAGCTGCAGTTATATTCTCCTTTTCAAAGCGGGCATAGAAGGCGTTGAGTTCATCTGGTTGTGAAGCATCGCTGCCATTCATGCTATTGGGTTTTGCTTTATAGGAAGTAATGTCTTGCAAACCCTGCCAAGGTTGTTGCACATGCAATGTCACCTCCAACCTTGTGCAAAATTGACTCTGCACCCTTGAAATAGCCCTCCACAAGTCATACCCAGTTTTATGGTACAGACTGGGGTCGCCAGACTTGAATGCCACAGATCTAGTCTTCAGCAGACAATGTACCTCCTGGTTCATCCACAGATTTTGGTTTGGGAATTTATAGCAAGTTTTTGTAGGCACACACTCATCCACACAGGTTCCTCAACTCCAATCTGGGCCTTTCCCTCAGTAGCGGAGACACTGCAGAGTGTTTCAACTTGTCCACTCGGGCCATGTCCCCTTCCGCAACCACTGACCAAATGGGGCCTATGCATGGTCATCTCGCTGAGCGGCTGCCACTTCCCCAGGACTCAATTCTGGCAACTGCTTCGTCTTCAGAGCAGTCAGGTTTGCAGTAAGCTTGTGGAATGGCACCATCAGAGGCTCCCAAATGACCCACCGCTTGATTCTGCCCTTGTCCTTCCTCTGCCTTCTCCATGATGGAGAACTGGCACATGGCTTTGATCCCAGAGGCAGGAACGCTTTTCCACTCTCCATCCCTGTTCAACCCTTCATGTGCATGTTGGGACAATGCATTGACATTAATGTTTCGACTCCCCAGCCGGTACTTCAGGCTAAAATCATAAGCAGACAACACTGCCAACTATTGATGGCCTGTGGCATCCAGTTTCACCGAGGTCAGGATATAAGTTAATGAGTTGTCGTCTTTCCTCACCTCGAACTTTGCACCATATATATAGTCACTTAGCTTCTCCACGACAGCCGATTTCAATCCCAGGCACTCCAATTTTTGCATGGGGTAGTTTCGCTCAGAGGGTGACAGACTCCAGCTGACAAATGCAACAGGTTTCAACCCTGTGCACTGATCCTGATACAGAACACTCCCCAAGCCCTTTCTGCTGGCATCTGTATGCAATACATACGGCAATCGTGCCTGCAAAAGCCAGCAAAGGCACTTTCGTCAGTAGCTCCTTCAGCAACTGAAAGGCCTCTTCACATTTCACATCCTATCTCACTCCAAAAGGCTCTGAAGGGCCAAGATAGTCTTGTACCGTTCTTTCATTTTGTCCTCCTCCCTTTCATCCCCAAAGGAGAGTAACCATACAGAAGCTGATTTAAAAGGGTGACTCACTTTAGAGTAGTCCTTTATGAACCTCTGATAATACCCACAGAATCCAAGGAATGAGCACAGGCACTCACAGTCCGGGGCCTTGGCCATGTTGTCATCCCCTCTATCTTAGACGAATTCATAGCTACTCCATCCCGAGACTACGGTTGACAGAAGTCTTGCAGAACTGCCACTTTTCCAGGGAAAGTTTTATCTCTTCAGCTTTCAGGCAGCCCAGTACCTTCAGTTGCCTCGTTTCATGTTCCTCCAAAGTGGACTCTGAGATCATCCAGGTACACCAAATCTCAAATTCATATCCCCCACTTTTTTCTCCATGATATGCTGGAAAGTCACCGGGGCTCCCGATGTGCCCTGAGGCATCCTTTCAAAATGGAAGAATCCCAGTGGACATATGATTGCCATCTTCTCTTTATCAGCCTAACTCATGGGGCTCTGGTAATATCCACTCAAGTCCAGCACACTGAAGCACTTTGCACACTCAGGCCAGCACATCCCTGAATCTTAGGACCGTATATTGGTCAGGGACTGTACACCTGTTCAAAGTCCAATAGTCCATATACATCTGTACTTTCCCATTCTTCTTCCATGCCACCACTATTGGAGATGCATAGGAGCTTCTGGACACAGAAATGATCCCAGCTTCTTTCAGCTTTTGCAGATACTACTGAACATCTTCCACCTCTGCAGACGCCATTGCCGTGATTTTTCTCTGAACGGGGTGTCCTCTGTCACCCAGATGGTATGGCGGGTGCTCTTGGAACAACCCACAAACTCATCAGTAGAAAAGACATCTAACAGCTTCAACATCTTCTCTAGCAACCTTCTCTTCCAACCTCCAGGTACCGGGGTGTCCCCAAAGTTCAAAGACTCAGCAGTCAACTTCCCCTTTTTCGGTGAGAGTTTCTCCCCAGCTTGTTTCACAGGGGCACTTGACATTGTTGTCACTGGAAAGAGGTGCACCATTGGTAACCCCCACTTGAAGGTGACCTCCCTCTCCAAAGTGTTCCTGACAGTCAGTGTCATCCTGTTTACCTGTACAATCGCCAGTCTCTGCAGTTTGGGCTTCAGCAGTACACCAGCAGGTAAGCGTGAACTCCTCTTCGTGGTCTTCCGGAGTTTGGGCTTCACCAGTACCCCAGCAGGTAAGCATGAACACCTCTTCGTGGTCTTCCGCAGCATCCATCAAGAGGACCTTGGCATCAGAAATTTCGGGTTTCCTATCACTCTAGCAACTTCCCCAGGCCATAACACCACTGGCTTGGACTGGGTGTATCACACAGTTCCTCGCTTACACTCATCATTCCGCCCAGTGCGGCTACGCACTTCTTCAAAGGCAGCTCGGAACACGGGGTGAATGGACAATGTTTTCAGAAAGTCCTCCAACTACCTCCTTGCAGGCTCCCGCTAGCCTCCTCACAATAGGAGTATTTGTCCCCACAAGAATTGAAGCTTCACCCTTCTCAACCGGGTCCAGACAAACCAAAACTAATGTATCAAGGACCTCAGCTACTCCCACATCTGCCTCCGAAAACTCCAGCTTCAGTGACAAGTAACCATCATATGGATAGTCATCTGTACCAAGACCCCAGATCTCTAGTGCACTGCGTGGTGTGATTGGTAAATGCATCAATTAACAGTTGTAAAACGAACAGTACAGCAGAGTAACCTGAGAGCCGGTGTCAAGAGGTCTAAAAAAATAAGAGCAGGGATGTGATGCTGAGGCTTTATAAGGCACTGGTGAGGCCTCACCTTGAGTACTGTGAACAGTTTAGGACTCAGCATAAAGATGTGCTGGCATTGGAGAGGGTTCGGAGAAGAATTATTCTGGGAATGAAAGGGTTATCATATGAGGAATGTTTGATGGTCTGGATCTGTACTCACTGGAATTCAGAAGGATGAGGGGGGATCTCATTGAAACCTTTCAAATGTTGAAAGACCTAGACAGTAGATGTGGAAAGGATGTTTCCCATGTTGGGGGAGTCTAGGACAAGAGGGCATAGCCTCAGGATAGAGGGGCGTCCATTTAAAACAGAGATGTGGAGAAATTTCTTTAGCCAGAGGGTGGTGAATTTGTTACCACTGGTAGCTATGGAGGCCAGGTTGTTGGGTGTATTTAAGGCAGAGATTGATAGGTTCTTGATTGGACATGGCCTCTAAGGTTATGGGGAGAAGGCCAGGGAGTGGGGCTGAGAAGGGGAGTAAAGGATCAGCCATTATTAAAGGGCAGAGTAGACTCAATGGGCCAAATGGCTTAATCCTACTCCTATGTCTTATGGTCTTATGGTTTTCATGTGGGGTATTTTGTGCTTGTTTGTGGGTTAAAACTTGGTGGGTCGGAGCTGTTTCTGTGTTGTATAACTCTCTAAATATAACTTCAAGCAAGAAGTTCGCATTTGATGACTGCAAATACTAAGTGTTTAGTCATTCGAATCATCTTCATTTAAAAATTATTGAGGGGGAAATGATAACATTAAAATTGCCTGCATAAGCAATTCCCATGTTATGGAGGTTTGCATTTCTAGAAAATGGACAAAGTTGCAATTTTGCACAGAATGAAGCACTGTCATCTGTATGCATTAAGGAACTCAAACTCATACTGTTTTCTTCCCCACACAAATTCTGTGAGCACAGATTTTATTCCATATCTCAAATGTTTGGGTAGTGATTTGTAAATTCTGTAAGAATATATTTTCATAAACCAAAAGGCTGTAATGTGGGGACTGCCTGTATGTTGAAAACATTAGAAGTAAATATTTCTTCCTATTGTTAAGTAGTCTGCTGGGTAACAAGTAACATATCTTACACCTAAAAATGAAATATTTAACTTTCTAATACTCACCCACACCACGGTCATCAACTGTAGGATTATCAATCCAGCGTTGGGCTTGCTCAATTTTACCTTCTAGATTGACAGCTGCTTTCACTGGCCGACTGCTGGCCACTGCTCGATTTGTCTTACTTTGCAAGTTTTGCAGGGTTGTTGCAATTTGCTTAGACAAAGCACGGGCTTCTGGGCTATCGCCTTTGCCTCTGGAAGGCAAATCAAGAATATAAAAATAACACTTAAAAAATAAACTTACATATGACTAAGAAAAGTCTATTGAGCTCAATTTGAATAGTGAATGTAAACTGAGTTAACTGTAAATATGTACAGCCACTTTATGGAGGCATTAAATGTCAAATTTAGGTAAAACATACAACAGTTATAATCCAGACTGATCATCTCATACTGAATGGACAGGATAGATTTAAATTGAAACAAGAACACCTGATATACTACTAGTCATTAGTTATTTTTTCAGAATACATACTGCCTTCTCAAGTCAGATAGCTTTGCAGTCAGTGCTCCTATTTCATTAATGGAACGCAGTATGTCATCACGTTCTTTAGCATCTTCACAAAGATCTGCAATTTTCTTAGCTTCTTTTAAAATACCATGAACTTGCTCTTCTCCTTCAGGACCTCCATGTGGATCAGCTAGCCAGCTCTAAATTAAAACCAAACCAATGTTAAACTATGGAAGCAAACTTAGGAGAAAAATTATACTCTATGTTGTAACAATGTACCACTCTTTGATATAGAATTTTGCTCTTCAATACAGGCCATCTTTTTTTTATTTTAAAAACTCACAGGTAAATAATGAACGTTCTGGTCATCTCATTACAGTAAGGATTGGGAGGCTGCAGAAAGGAAATACTTTGGAAAGTGTATAAGTCACCTCTATCACCAGGGTAGGAATGAATGACTTGTACAAGAGAGGGATATTGTATCTGAATTGAAGGGGTGGTGGGGGAGGAAATTTTCTGGCTGGGGAATTTGCAAGTGCTACCTGGGAGGGTTACAGGACTGAAGGTGCCAAATTTGGAATAAGGCTTAGCATTTGGAATAAGGTGGGCAAACTCTTGGTGCAATTGGAGATAGTTTAGTATGACGTTGTGGGCATCACTGAGTCATGACTGAAAAAAGGCCATAGTTGGGAGCTTAACATCAAAGGGCACACTTTATATCGAAAGGACAGGCAGCCCTCCCAAGACTATGGTTAACACGCTCCTAGAAGACAGCGGCGCAGCTAATGTAGATGAACTGAACACACTGATGAGGGACGCTGGCCCCTTGGGGGGGGGGAGGGGGGGGGAGGGGGAGGGGAGAGGGGGAGGAGGAGGGGGGGAGGAGGAGGAGGGGGAGGGGGAGGAGGGGGAGGGGGAGGAAGGGGAGGGGGAGGAAGGGGAGGGGGAGGAAGGGGAGGGGGAGGGGGAGGGGGAGGGGGAGGGGGAGGGGGAGGGGGAGGGGGAGGGGGAGGGGGAGGAAGGGGAGGAGGAGGAGGAGGAGGAGGAGGAGGAAGAAAGGCAGTGGTGTGGCTCTGTTGGTAAGAGATGGAAGTACATCTTTAGAAAGAGGTGACATAGGGTTAGAGAATGTTAAATCTTTATGGGTTGTCTTAAGAAATTGCAAGGGTAAAAAAAACAATTATGGGATTCATATACAGGCCTCCAAATAGCAGCCAAGATGTGGGGTTAAAATTGCAAAGGGAGCTGGAAAGGACATGTAAAAAGGGTAGTGCCCCAATTGTAATGGGGACTTCATTATGCAAGGGAATTAGGAAAATCAGGTTGGTGTCGGATCACAAGAGAGGGAACTTGTTGAATGCCTATGAGATGGCTTTTTAGAGCAGCTTGTGCTTCAGCCTGCTCCGGGAAAGGCCATCTTAGATTGAGTGTTGTGTAATCTCCCAGATCTTATTAGGGATCTTAACATAAAGGGGCCCTTAGGAGGAAGTGATCATAATATTTGAATTCATACTGCAATTTGAGAGGGAGAAGCACAAGTCACATGTATCCGTATCACAATGGAATAAAGGGAATTAGAGGTATGAAAGAGCTTGCCCAGGTGGATTGGTGGGGATGACAGCAGAGCAGAGATGGCTGAGGTTTTTGGGAATAGTTCACAAGGCACAGGACAGATACGTCCCATAGAGGAAGTAGTTCTCAAATGGCAGGGGTAGGCAACCATGGCTGGCGAAGAAAGTTAAGGACATAAAACCAAGGAAAGGGCATATAAGGTAGCAAAAGTGCGTGGGAAGTTGGATGATTGGTAAGCTTTTAAAATCCAACAAAAGGCAACTGAAAAAGCTACAAGGGAAAATATGAAATACAAGGGTAGATTAGCCAATAATATAAAGCAGGATACCAAAAGTTTTTCAGTTATATAAAGAGTAAAAGGGAGGTGAAAGTTTATATTGGACCACTAGAAAATGATGCTGGTGAGGTAGTAATGGGGGAAAAAAGAACTGGCAGATGAACTTAATGGGTACTTTGCACTTGTCTTCACTGTGGAAGACATTTGCAGTGTGCCAGTGGTCCATGCGTGTCAGGGAGCAGGAGTGAGTGCCATTGCTATTGCAAAGGACAAAGTGCTAGGCAAACCGAAAGGTCTTAAGGTGGATAAGTCACCTGGGCCAAATGGACAACATTCCAGAGTCCTGAGAGAGACTGTTGAACAGATAACAGATGCATTTGTCATGATCTTTTAAGAATCACTTGTTTCTGGCACAGTCCTGAAGTAGTGGAAGACTGCAGATGTCACTCTACTCTTTAAGGGAGGAAGACAAAAGAAAGGAAATTATAGGCCAGTTAGCCTAACCTCAATAGTTGGGAAAGTGTTGGAGTCTATTATTAAGGATGAGGTTTTGAGGTACTTGGAGACTAATAAAATAAGTCAAAGTCAGCATGGTTCCTGTAAGGCGGAATCTTGCTCGACAAAACTGTTAGAATTCTTCGAGGAAGTAATAAGCGGGGTGGACAAAGGAGAGGCAGTGGATGTCATTTACTTGAATTTTCAGAAGACGTTTGATAAGGTGCCACACAAGGCTACATAACAAAATCCTATGGTGTTACAGGAAAGATACTGGCATGGATAGCGGAATGGCTGACAGGCAGGAGGCAGCAAGTAGGAATAAAAAGGACCTATTCTTGTTGGCTGCCAGTGACTAGTGGTGTTCCTCAGGAGTCAGTATTGGGACTGCTGCTTTTCACATTGCTTGTCAATTATTTAGATAATGGAATTGATGGCTTTGTGGCAAAGTTTGCAGACGATATGAAGATAGGTGGAGGGACAGGTAGTGCTGCGGAAGCAATTCGATTGCAGCAGGACTTGGACAAACTGGAGAAATGGGCAAAAAAGTGGCAGATGGAATACAGTGTTGGGAAATGTATGATGGAGACATCTTATAATAACCATATAAAATTATTAAAGGGATAGACAAGATAGAGGCAGGAAAGTTGTTTCCACTGGTAGGCGACACTAGAACTAGGGGACATAGCCTCAAGATTCAGGGGAGTAGATGAGGAGGAACTGCTTTTCAAAGAGAGTGGTGAATCTGTAGAAATCTCTGTCCAATGAAGCAGTGGAGGCCATATTTCAGTAAATATATTTAAGGCAAGGTTGGATAGATTTTTGCATAGTAGGGGATTTAAGGGTTATGGGGAAAAGGCAGGTAGGTAGAGTTGACTCCATGGCCATATCAGCCATGAGCTTGTTGAATGGCGGAGCAGGCTCGATGGGCCAGGTGGCCTACTCCTGCTCCTATTTCTTATGTTCTTATAATGCATTTTGGTAAAAGGAACAATGGTGCAGACTATTATTTAAATGGAGACAAGGTTCAAATATCAGAGGTGTAGAGGGACCTGGGAGCCCTAGTGCAAGACTTCCAGAAGGTTAATTTACAGGTCGTGTCTGTGGTAAAGACGACAAATACAATGTTGACATTTATTTCAAGGGGATAATGCTGAGACTTCATAAAACATCAGGCTGCACTTGGAGTATTATCAACTGTTTTGGACACCATATCTCAGAAAGCATGTGTTGTCATTGGAGAGAGTCCAGAGGAGGTCACGAGGATAATTCCAGGAACGAAGGGGTTAGTACATGAGGAACATTCGGCAGCTTTGAGCCTGTACTCACTGGAATTTAGAAGAATGCAGAGGGATCTCATTGAAACTTACCCAATGTTGAAAGGACTAGATAGGGTGGATGCGGAAAGGACATTTCCTATGGTGGGGGTATTCAGAACTAGACAGCACAGCCTCAAATTTGAGGAGCAACCCTTTAGAACAGAGGTAAGGAGGGATTTTATTTTAGCCAGAGAATAGTAAATCTGTGGAATGATCTGCAGTGGAGGCCAAGTCTGTACATATATTTAAGGTGGAAGGTGATTGTTTCCTGATCAGTCAGGGCATCATAAGATGTGTTGAGAGGGCAGGTGTATGGGGTTGAGTGGGATTCGGGATCAGCCATGATGGAATGGCAGAACAGACTCGATAGGCTGAATGGCCTAATTCTGTTCCTATGTCTTACGGTCAGATGGGAGAGTTTAAACTTCTGGGGTCAGGTAGGACCCTGAGCAGTAGAGTGGATGATGAGAAATACTGTAGCCAGTGAGAGCAAATTTAGTCACCAGGGATGACAGGTGCACAGTAAAGGGAAAGACCATAGGTTTAAGCTGCACTTATTTCAATGCAAGAACAATGACAGGTAAGGCAGACAATGACAGACAAGTAACAATAAACTCAGGGCATAGATTCAGATATTCATTACTATAAACAAAAACATGGCTCAGGCAATGGCAGGACTGTCAACTCAACGTTCCAGGTTACAATGTAGAGACATAGGATACAGGCATGACAAAGGAGCAGGTAAAGGAGGAAGGGGAGTTGTCTGCTTGATGAAAGAGAACATAACAATGGTCATTGCCCTCTCTAATGACAAAAATCCCCCTAATGGTCCTTAACCACAGGTGAGGTGCCAGTGGACTGGAGGATAGCTAATATTGTTCTGTTGTTCAAGAAAAGTTTTAAGAAAAAGTTTGAAAATTATAGGCGGGTAAGCCCATCATAAGTAGTGGGGACCAGATGTACAAGTACAGTGGATTCAGTTAATTGGGACTCTTCGGGGCCAGTATGTCTTGGCCCAATTACACAGTTGCCCCAATTATCCGAAGTTTCATAGAAATAGTAGAGGCAAACTACTGTTTAACTGTGTAACAAATTACCTCTTCAAATGATATACTGAACAAGTTAGAACACTATCAATATTACTACAGTACTATAAAACTGTATTACCAGAGGAATTCTAGTGTACATCATTTTGATTGACTGTAAATGAACAAAATCAGTACAGACAATGGACTGCCTTAATTTATTTCCTGCATGAAGTAGTGTTGTAATCCACCAATAAGTTTCCTGGCATCCTGTGTGGTCACGAGTTCAGGTTCAGTCGTGCCATCCTCATCACTTTCCTATAGTAGTATAGTAGTCATAGTCATACTTTATTGATCCCGGGGGAAATTGGTTTTCATTACAGTTGCACCATAAATAATAAATAGTAATAAAACCATAAATAGTTAAATAGTAATATGTAAATTATGCCAGTAAGTTATGAAATAAGTCCAGGACCAGCCTATTGGCTCAGGGTGTCTGACCCTCCAAGGGAGGAGTTGTAAAGTTTGATGGCCACAAGCAGGAATGTCTTCCTATGACGCTCTGTGTTGCATCTCGGTGGAATGAGTCTCTGGCTGAACGTACTCCTGTACCCACCCAGTACATTATGTAGTGGATGGGAGACATTGTCCAAGATGGCATGCAACTTAGACAGCATCCTCTTTTCAGACACCACCATGGGAGAGTCCAGTTCCATCCCCACAACATCACTGGCCTTACAAATGAGTTTGTTGATTCTGTTGGTGTCTGCTACCCTCAGCCTGCTGCCCCAGCACACAACAGCAAACATGATAGTGCTGGCCACCACAGACTCGTAGAACATCCTCAACATCGTCCGGTAGATGTTAAAGGACCTCAGTCTCCTCAGGAAATAGAGACGGCTCTGACCCTTCTTGCAGACAGCCTCAGTGTTCTTTGACCAGTCCAGTTTATTGTCAATTCGTATCCCCAGGTATTTGTAATCCTCCATGTCCACACTGACCCCCTAGATGGAAACAAGGGTCACCGGTACCTTAGCTCTCCTCAGGTCTACCACCAGCTCCTTAGTCTTTTTCACACTGAGCTGCAGATAATTCTGCTCACACCATGTGACAAAGTTTCCTACCGTAGCCCTGTACTCAGCCTCATCTCCCTTGCTGATGCATCCAACTATGGCAGAGTCATCCGAAAACTTCTGAAGATGACAAGACTCTGTGCAGTAGTTGAAGTCCGAGGTGTAAATGGAGAAGAGAAAGGGAGATGAGACAGTCTGAGACGACTCAGGACGACTCAAGACTCAAGATGACAAGACGACTACATTGGCGCTGATTTCTGCACGCATGCTGAGCTCGTTGACTTTATTAACTTTGCCTCCAACTTTCACCCTGCCCACAAGTTTACCTGGTCCATTTCCGACACCTCCCTTCCCCTTCTAGATCTTTCTGTCTCTATCTCTGGAGACAGCTTATCTACTGATGTCTACTATAAGCCTACTGACTCTCACAGCTATTTGGACTATTCCTCTTCTCACCCTGTCTCTTGCAAAAATGCCATCCCCTTCTCGCAATTCCTCCATCTCCGCCACATCTGCTCTCAGGATGAGGCTTCTCATTCCAGGACGAGGGAGATGTCCTCCTTTTTTGAAGTGGGGGGCTTCCCTTCCTCCACCATCAACTCTGCTCTCAAACGTATCTCCCCCATTTCACGCACATCTGCTCTCAATGCATCCTCCCGCCACCTTTCTTGTCATGTGCTTTCTTGAACTTAATGCGGTGCCTACATTTCCATTGATCCAGTCAACCATGTGTTGCTTCAGAATTTTCATGACCCAGCTTCTTAGTTAGCTCCTCTGACTTGTTTTCTTAAACACTGGTCCACTGACACGCACACCTTATTCAGTTACAATGGAAAACCATTGATTGAGATTCTTTTCAACATTTGAATCCTTGCCTTCATGATTTTGTTTTTCGGATGTTCCCTGGTGTCCCTTGTGTAATGTCCATTCTTTTCAGTTTACCTTGCTGAAGTATCAAATATGCAATTGTAGATGTCAGCACTCCAGATATCTCTACCAACTGGTGAATGGTGTTAGGTGCCTGAAACACATTGCTGGGAGTGCTGATGGAGGCTGCTACAGGGACATTTAAGACACTCTTAGATAGGCACAGGGATATAAGAATGATGGATGGTGACATGCCATTTAGGAGGGAAGGGTCATATTGGTTGGTAAAACATCAAGTGCAAAAGGGCCTGTACTGTGCTATTCTAAGTATTATAGAACATGCACTTAAGGTGAGGGGAGGAAAACTGAAAGGACATGTGCAAGGTCAGTTTTTTCTCCCTGCCTGGACTGTAGTAGATGGCTGGAACGATCTGCCAGGGGTAGTGGTGGAAGCAGCAGTGGCACTTAACAGGCTGTTTGTTAACAGACTAACATGCAGGAAATTGAGGTATATGGATCATACACAGGCAGAAGAGATAATGGCACAGACATTATGGGACAAATGCTGTACTATTCAATGAATTTCGTTAGCCAGAGAGTGGTGAATCTGTGGAATTGTTTGCAACAGACAGCTGTGGAGGCCAAGTCTTTATGTATATTTAAGGAAGAGGTTGATAGGTTCTTGATTGATCAGGGCATGAAGGGATACGGGGAGAAGGTAGGAGATTGGGAATGAGAGGAAAATCAGATCAGCCTTTATGAAATGGCAGAGCAGACTCGATGGGCCAAATGGCCTAATTCTGCTCCTATATCTTACGGTCCCGTGTTCTCTGTTCACTATTTCTTAGATAACAGGAAAAATTGATGTTCAGGTGGAAAAGCCATTTGGACATTAATTTTTCAAACATGCCGTTTTCTTCCTCTGTATAACAGGCAGGACACCGATGCTTCACAGTTCTTGCTGATCAAACACCTCTACAGGGGGATGATCACTATTTATTTCCCTAATTGCACAATGTTTTCATACATACAGGCACTCTAATCGTGAGAAAAAGGAGGGGGAAAAAACAGTCATTGTGGTGTGCAATAGTTTTCCGGGAAAAACTTCTGCCAAGAGTAGCTGACCTATACCTGAAACATATGTGGTGTCATGAACAATAACTTAGCATTACTTTGCACAATCTTTCTTGATTTGAATACCATAATCTACACTAGTGTTAATTAATGATCTGTAGTAAAGCTAATGTACATAGATAATGTTAGCTTAGATTTGGAAAAGAAAGTGAACTCTGTTGCATCCAATGGCTGCTTCTAAAGCAAGTGACATTTGGAAATGGGAATAAGTTGTCTCTTTGATTAGATTTGTAGCAGGTGCTCAGCTTGAATATCCCATTGAACATAGAACATAGAATAGTAGAGCACAGTACAGGCCCTTCGGCCCACAATGTTGTGCCGATCCTCAAACCCTGCCTCCCATATAAGCCCCCACCTTAGATTCCTCCATATACCTGTCTAGCAGTCTCTTAAACTTCACTAGTGTATCTGCCTCCACCACTGACTCAGGCAGTGCATTCCATGCACCAACCACTCTCTGAGTAAAAAAAACCTTCCTCTAATATCCCCCTGGAACTTCCCACCCCTTACCTCAAAGCCATGTCCTCTTGTATTGAGCAGTGGTGCCCCGGGGAAGAGGCGCTGGCTATCCACTCTATCTATTCCTCTTATTATCTTGTACACTTCTATCATGTCTCCTTTCATCCTCCTTCTCTCCAAAGAGTAAAGCCCTAGCTCCCTTAATCTCTGATCATAATGCATACTTTCTAAACCAGGCAGCATCCTGGTAAATCTCCTCTGCACCCTTCCAATGCTTCCACATCCTTCCTATAGTGAGGTGACCAGAACTGGACACAGTATTCCAAGTGTGGCCTAACCAGAGTTTTATAGAGCTGCATCACTACATCGCGACTCTTAAACTCTATCCCTCGACTTATGAAAGCTAACATAGAAACATAGAAACATAGAAAATAGGTGCAGGAGTAGGCCATTCGGCCCTTCGAGCCTGCACCGCCATTTATTATGATCATGGCTGATCATCCAACTCAGAACCCAGCCTTCCCTCCATACCCCCTGACCCCTGTAGCCACAAGGGCCATATCTAACTTCCTTTTAAACATAGCTAATGAACTGGCCTCAACAGTTTGCTGTGGCAGAGAATTCCACAGATTCACCACTCTCTGTGTGAAGAAGTTTTTCCTAACCTCGGTCCTAAAAGGCTTCCCCTCTATCCTCAAACTGTGACCCCTCGTTCTAGACCTCCCCAACATCGGGAACAATCTTCCCGCATCTAGCCTGTCTAATCCCTTTAGGATCTTATACGTTTCAATCAGATCCCCCCTCAATCTTCTAAATTCCAACGAGTACAAGCCCAGTTCATCCAGTCTTTCTTCATATGAAAGACCTGCCATCCCAGGAATCAATCTGGTGAACCTTCTTTGTACTCCCTCTATGGCAAAGATGTCTTTCCTCAGATTAGGGGACCAAAACTGCACACAATACTCCAGGTGTGGTCTCACCAAGGCCTTGTACAACTGCAGTAGTACCTCCCTGCTCCTGTACTCGAATCCTCTCGCTATAAATGCCAGCATACCGTTCGCCTTTTTCACCGCCTGCTGTACCTGCATGCCCACTTTCAATGACTGGTGTATAATGACACCCAGGTCTCGTTGCACCTCCCCTTTTCCTAATCGGCCACCATTCAGATAATAATCTGTTTTCCTATTTTTGCCACCAAAGTGGATAACTTCACATTTATCCACATTAAATTGCATCTGCCATGAGTCTGCCCACTCACCCAACCTATCCAAGTCACCCTGCATCCTCTTAGCATCCTCCTCACTGCTAACACTGCCACCCAGCTTCGTGTCATCCGCAAACTTGGAGATGCTGCATTTAATTCCCTCATCCAAGTCATTAATATATATTGTAAACAACTGGGGTCCCAGCACTGAGCCTTGCGGTACCCCACTAGTCACCGCCTGCCATTCTGAAAAGGTCCCGTTTATTCCCACTCTTTGCTTCCTGTCTGCTAACCAATTCTCCACCCACACCAATACCTTACCCCCAATACCGTGTGCTTTAAGTTTGCACACTAATCTCCTATGTGGGACCTTGTCAAAAGCCTTTTGAAAATCCAAATATACCACATCCACTGGTTCTCCCCTATCCACTCTACTAGTTACATCCTCAAAAAATTCTATGAGATTCGTCAGACATGATTTTCCTTTCACAAATCCATGCTGACTTTGTCCGATCATTTCACCGCTTTCCAAATGTGCTGTTATCACATCCTTGATAACTGACTCCAGCAGTTTCCCCACCACCGACGTTAGGCTAACCGGCCTATAATTCCCCGGTTTCTCTCCCCCTCCTTTTTTAAAAACACCCCATAAGCTTTCTTAACTACCCTATCCACCCGTGAGGCAACTTTCAGGGATCTGTGGACATGTACCCCCAGATCCCTCTGCTCCTCCACACTACCAAGTATCCTGCCATTTACTTTGTACTCTGCCTTGGAGTTTGTCCTTCCAAAGTGTACCACCTCACACTTCTCTGGGTTGAACTCCATCTGCCACTTCCCAGCCCACTTCTGCATCCTATCAATGTCTCTCTGCAATCTTTGACAATTCTCTACACTATCTACAACACCACCAACCTTTGTGTCGTCTGCAAACCTGCCAACCCACCCTTCTACCCCCACATCCAGGTCGTTAATAAAAATCACAAAAAGTAGAGGTCCCAGAACAGATCCTTGTGGGACACCACTGGTCACAATCCTCTAATCTGAATGTACTCCCTCCACCACCACCCTCTGCCTTCTGCAGGCAAGCCAATTCTGAATCCACCTGGCTAAACTTCCCTGGATCCCATGCCTTCTAACTTTCTGAATAAGCCTACCGTGTGGAACCTTGTCAAATGCCTTACTGAAATCCATATAGATCACATCCACTGCACTACCCTCATCTATGTGCCTGGTCACTTCCTCAAAGAACTCTATCAGGCTTGTTAGACATGATCTGCCCTTCACAAAGCCATGCTGACTGTCCCTGATCAGACCATGATTCTCTAAATACCTATAGATCCTATCTCTAAGAATCTTTTCCAACAGCTTTCCCACCACAGACATAAGGCTCACTGGTCTATAATTACCCGGACTATCCCTACTACTTTTTTTAAACAAGGGAACAACATTCTCCTCCCTCCAATCCTCCGGTACCATTCCCGTGGACAACGAGGACATAAAGATCCTAGGCCAGAGGCTCAGCAATCTCTTCTCTCGCCTCATGGAGCAGCCTGGGGAATATTCCATCAGGCCCCAGGGACTTATCTGTCCTAATGTATTTTAACAACTCCAACACCTCCTCTGCCTTAATATCAACATGCTCCAGAACATCAACCTCACTCATATTGTCCTCACCATCATCAAGTTCCCTCTCATTGGTGAATACCGAAGAGAAGTATTCATTGAGGACCTCGCTCACTTCCACAGCCTCCAGGCACATCTTCCCACCTTTATCTCTAATCGGTCCTACCTTCACTCCTGTTATCCTTTTTTCTTCACATAATTGAAGAATGCCTTGGGGTTTTCCTTTACCCTACTCGCCAAGGCCTTCTCATGCCCCCTTCTTGCTCTTCTCAGCCCCTTCTTAAGCTCCTTTCTTGCTTCCCTATATTCCTCAATAGACCCATCTGATCCTTGCTTCCTAAACCTCATGTATGCTGCCTTCTTCCACCTGACTAGATTTTCCACCTCACTTGTCACCCATGGTTCCTTCACCCTACCATTCTTTATCTTCCTCACCAGGACAAATTTATCCCTTACATCCCGCAAGAGATCCCTAAACATCGACCACATGTCCATAGTACATTTCCCTGCAAAAACATCATCCCAATTCACACCCGCAAGTTCTAGCCTTATAGCCTCATAATTTGCCTTTCCCCAATTAAAAATTTTCCTGTCCTCTTTGATTCTATCCTTTTCCATGCTAATTATAAAGGCCAGGGAGCGGTGGTCACTGTCCCCCAGATGCTCACCCACTGAGAGATCTGTGACCTGACCCGGTTCATTACGTAGTATTAGATCTAGTATGGCATTCCCCCGGTCGGCCTGTCCACGTACTGTGACAGGAATCCATCCTGGACACACTTAACAAACTCTGCCCCATCTAAACCCTTGGAACTAATCAGGTGCCAATCAATATTAGGGAAGTTAAAGTCACCCTTGATAACAACCCTGTTATTTTTGCACCTTTCCAAAATCTGCCTCCCAATCTGCTCCTCTGTATCTCTGCTGCTACCAGGGGGCCTATAGAATACCCCCAGTAGCGTAACTGCTCCCTTCCTGTTCCTGACTTCCACCCATATTGACTCAAAAGAGGATCCTGCTACAGTACCCACCCTTTCTGTAGCTGTAATAGTATCCCTGACCAGTAATGCCACCCCTCCTCCCCTGAAATAGGAAAGCAGATAAAATCTTTTCAAGAACTATTAATTTTAACACACATTTGGCAATACAAGTTTGTAATACTAAACATTAAAAAATCCTTATTTGTGTATAAGCTTGCAGATGAAAGATTCCAATAATTTTGTAATATTACCTGCGCAGCATCAATTTTCTTAGCAATGGCCTGCTTTGAATTAGTCATGGCTTCCAGTTTCCTGGCTGCATTTTCCACTTTTGCTGTTAACATGTCCAACCCTTGGGATACTTGCTGTGATTTCTGCATGGCAATTGGTGTAGCCCCTTGACCCCTACATTTAAAAAAAATTACACCCAATGTTATTGGCACTCTTATATACACATTACAAATCTAAAATGCATGTGATTTGCACAGAATAATTTCTATGCAACACACACAAAATGCTGGAGGAACTCAGCAGGCTAGGCAGCACCTAGGAAAAGAGTATAGGCGACATATTAGGCCAAAACCATTCGGCAGGACTTTTCCTCGTTGCTGCCTAGCCTGCTGAGTTCCTCCAGCATCTTGCTCGTGTTGCTTGGATTTTCAGCATCTGCAGATTTTCTCTTGTTTGTGATTTCTATGCGTTAGTATTGTAATTGCATTTTGGTTTTTAAAAACCACATTCTTGGCTTCTTCTGAAACAACATGAACTACTGTAAGAATGCAATTTCTATATAAATTATCTTTGTATTTCAAATATTCAATAAACAATACTGTACCAAACAAAACTAAAACTGTTTTATTAGTTAAACTAAGCAAAGTTTTTTTTAAAACTGTATTTATTCATTTTACCTGGCTCGGAGTTCAGATACTTGGTCAGTCATCTGACCCAAAGCCTTGGTGGTGCCCAGAATTTCCCTCCGTTCCTTGCCTGCACACAGTTCTCCCACTTTGCCAGCTTCATCCAATATTTGTTTGATGGCCTGCTCTCCAGCATCACCTAAATCATACAAAAGATCAGATCAATCTAGCACTAATGCCCTATCTAAAGAACTAACAAGAAAATAATTATTTGCCAAAAGAACATTTTGGGACATTAGGTAAGCTAAATGAATGAAATACACCTGGTATTTTATGTAGTATCATCAGTAATTATTATTACCTGGAGGTGCATTAGGATCTCTTAGCCAGTTTTTGGCCTGATTTATCTTTGAGTCAATCATAGCCAGAGCTCTTCTCATGGTCTCAGTGTCCTGTTCAAATAGACATCAGTTAAAATTATGTTATTAGGTTGAAGATTAATAACTGACTGTATTCAAATTAAAAATTAAGTCTCCAATATCCCGAAAAGAAAAACACTGAACATACCTTGATGATCAAGCAGTCACCTATTCACTATTCACCAAATTGCCACCAGGGAGTTGCTACAAGTCCATCACCACCAGGACCACACATTTCTGAAGCTTCTTTCCTCTAGCTATCAAGCTTCTCCACAACACTAACTCACTCGTTTCATGTTTTTTCATGTTCTCCTTGTCCTGTTGATAATTATTTAGTCTTTCCTATACTCACATTTAAGTCATTATTGATGTTTGCACTAATTTTTAATTGTTCGTGGCTGTTTGTAAATTGTTGGTTGCTATTGTGTTGTCTATTACAGTATTGTCCTGTGTTTTACGTGTGGCATTGAACCACAATCATTTCGGGTATGTTTCAGACATTGGCAATAAAGTGATTCTGATCTTAAGAGGCGTTGGCTCTGGGTAAGTTTCTGCTAAGGTTCCCCATTTTCTTCTTCTTACCGTACCGTACTAAGGGCTGTTGTGTGTTCTTCATGCTGGATGTTGGAGTCCTAGGAGACCCTGAGTCTTCCGGGGAACTACGTCTATGCGAAGTGCATTCAGCTGCAGCTCCTTAAAGACCATGTTGGGGATCTGGAGCAGCAGCTGGATGACCTTTGGCTTGGTGGGAGAGTGAGGAGATAATCAGAGTTACAGGGAAGTATTTCAAAGTTGCAGGAGGCAAGTAGTTGGGTGACTGTCAGGTGAAATATATAGGACCCTGGTCAGATCCCACTTGGAGTACTGTGCCTCACTAAAGGAAAGATGTGGAAGCCATAGAAAGGGTGCAGAGGACATTTACAAGGATGTTGCCTGGATTGGGGAGCATGCCTTATGAAGACAGGTTGAGTGAACTTGGCCTTTTCTCCTTGGAGCGATGGAGGATGAGAGGTGACCTGATAGAGGTGTACAAGATGATGAGAGGCATTGATCGTGTGGATAGTCGGAGGCTTTTTCCCAGGGCTGAAATGGTTGCCACAAGAGGATACAGGTTTAAGGTGCTGGGGAGTAGGTACAGAGGAGATGTCAGGGGTAGGTGTTTCTACTCAGAAAGTGGAGGGTACGTGGAATGGGCTGCCAGCAATGGTGGTGGAGGCGGATACGATAGGGTCTTTTAAGAGACTTTTGGATAGGTACATGGAGCTTAGAAAAATAGAGGGCTATGGGTAAGCCTAGTAATTTCTAAGGTAGGGACATATTCAGCACAACTTTGTGGGCCAAAGGGCTTGTATTGTGCTGTAGGCTTTCTATGTTTCTATGAAATAGAAATGTTAATAGGAAGTTAGCACAGAGCACCCCGTGACCATTCCTCTCAATAATAAGTATACCATTTTGGAAATTGTTCTGGGGGATAACATCCCAGGGAAATGCCATGGAGACCGAATTACTGGCATTGAGCATAGGTCCATGGTGTAGGAGGTAAAGAGGGAGGAACAGACAGGAGATCCTGTGGACTTGAACAGGACATCCAAATGGTATGTTGCCTCCCAGGTGCCACGGTCAGAGATGTCTTGGATCGCGTCCACAACATTTTGTAGAGGGAGAGTAGTCAGACGTCTTGGTACATAATGGTACCAATGACATAGGATGGAAAAGCAAAGGTCCTGAAAAGAGAATTTAGAGAGCTATGTAGAAAGCTGAGAAGCAGGACCTTCTGGGAAGTAATTTCTAGATTGTGCCTGTACTGCGCACCAGAGAGGGTAGAATCAGAATGATTTGGCAAATTAACGCATGGCTGAAAACTGGTGCAGGGGTCAGGGCTTCATGTTCTTGGATCATTCGGAACTCTTCTGGGGGTGGCAAGACCTGTTCAAAAGTGGTGGGTTGCACCTGAACCTGTGGGGAACCAATATTCTGATGAGCAAGTTTGTTAGAGGTGTCGGAGACTCAGGTAGGAGTGATGGTAAAAAAACGTAAAGATGGCATGCAGTCATACTATCAGGAAGGATGATAGGACATAATTGCGGCCAGCAGGGTGAGTATCAGTGCATTAAGGATGCAAACTCAATAAAAAGGTGGGAAATGCAGCACTCAAAAGTGTTATATCTCAATGCACAGAGTACAATAAATAAGATGGATGATCTTATTGCACTATTACAGGTCGTCAGGTATGATGATGTGGTCATCACTGAATCATGGCTGAAGGATGGTTGTTAGTTGAGAGCTGAATGTTCAAGGTTACACGTTGTATCAGAGGGGCAGGGAGGGCAGCAGAGGGAGTGGCGTGGCTCTACATATAAAGAATGGTTCGCTAGCAAATCAGTGGAAAGATGTGACATAGGATCATAGAAGTTGTAACCTTGTGGATCGAGTTAAGAAACTGCGAGAGTAAAAGGACCCTGATGGCAGTTATATACAGGCCTCCCAGCAGTAGCTGGGATGTGGACCACAGAATACAACAAGAAATAGAAAAGGAGTGTCAAAAAGGCATAGGAGATAGTCATAGGAGATTTTTACATGCAGGTCGATTGGGAAAATCAGGTTGGAAATGGATCTCAAGACAGTGAGTTGTTGAATGCCTAGGAGACGGCTTTTTAGAGCAGTTTGTCATTGAGCCTACTGGATTTGGTGTAATGTAATGAACCAGGGGTAATTAGGGAGCTGAAGGCAAAAGAATCCCAGTGATCACCATATGATCGAGATCAACTTTAAGTATGATAGGGAGAAGGTAAACTCTGATGTAGCAGTATTTCAGTGTAGTAAAGGAAATCACAGTGGTAAGAGAGAGGGGTTGGCCAAAGTAAATTGGAAGGAGATGCAGGCAGGGATGACAGCAGAGCAGCAATGGTGTGAGTTTCTGGGGAAAATGAGGAAGGTGCAGGATAGATGTATTCCAAAAACAAGGAAATATTCAAATGGCAAAACGGTACAATCATCGCTGACAAGGGAAATCAAAGCAAATATAAAAGCAAAAGAGAGGGCATACAACAAAGCAAAAATTAGTGGGAAGACAGAGGATTGGGAAGCTTTTAAAACCCGACACAGAGCAACAACAAGAATCGTAAGGATGGAAAAGATGAAATATGAAAGCAAGCTAGCAAACAATATCGAAGTGGATAGTAAAAGCTTTTTCAAACATGTTCAAAGTAAAAGATATGAGAGTGGATATAGGTTCGCTAGAAAATGAGGCCAGAGAAATAATAACGGGGGCCAAGGATATGGCTGATGAACTAAATGAGTATTTTGCATCACTTTTCATTATGGAAGACATAGTGTGAAGGAAGATAAATTAGTGTAGTTACTATTACAAGGGAGAGAGTACTCAAAAACCTGAAAGACCCAAGGGAACACAAATCACCCAGACCATATAACCATATAACAATTACAGAATGGAAACAGGCCATCTCTGCCCTTCTAGTCCATGCCAGACGCTTCCTCTCACCTAGTCCCACCGACCTGCACTCAGTCCATAACCCTCCATTCGTTTTCTGTCCATATAGCTATCCAATTTTTCTTTTCTTTATCCAATATCGAACCTGCCTCTACCACTTCTACTGGAAGCTTGTTCCACACAGCTACCACTCTCTGAGTAAAGAAGTTCCCCCTTGTGTTACCCCTAAACTTTTGCCCCCTAACTCTCAACTCACGTCCTCTTGTTTGAATCTCCCCTACTCTCAATGGAAAAAGCCTATCCATGTCAACTCTATCTATCCCCCTCATAATTTTAAATACCTCTATCAAGTCCCCCCTCAACCTTCCACGCTCCAAATAATAAAGACCTAACTTGTTCAACCTTTCTCTGTAACTCAGGTGCAGAAACCCAGGTAACATTCCAGTAAATCTCCTTTGTATTCTCTCTATTTTGTTGACATCTTTCCTATAATTCGGTGACCAGAACTGTACATAATACTCCAAATTTGGTCTTACCAATGCCTTGTACAATTTTAACATTACATCCCAACTCCTATACTCAATGCTCTGATTTATAAAGGCCAGCATACCAAAAGCTTTCTTCACCACCCTATCCACATGAGATTCCACCTTCGGGGAACTATGCACCATTATTCCTAGATCTCTCTGTTCTTCAATGCCCTACCATTTACCATGTATGTCCTATTTTGATTAGTCCTACCAAAATGTAGCACCTCACACTTATCAGCATTAAACTCCATCTGCCATCTTTCAGCCCACTCTTCTAACTGGCCTAAATCTTTCAAGAGCTTTGAAAACCTGCTTCATTATCGACAACGCTACCTATCTTAGTATCATCTGCATAATTACTAATTCAATTTACCACCCCATCATCCAGATCATTAATGCATATGATAAACAACATTGCACCAGTACAGATCCCTGAGGCACACCACTAGTTACCGGCCTCTAACCTGACAAACAGTTATCCACCAGTACTCTCTGGCATCTCCCATCCAGCCACTGTTGAATCCATTTTACTACTTCAATATTAATACCTAACGATTGAACCTTCCTAACTAACCTTCTGTGTGGAACCTTGTCAAAGGCCTTACTGAAGTCCATATAGACAAAATCCACTGCTTTACCCTCATCAACTTTCCTAGTAACCTTTTCAAAAAATTCAATAAGATTTGTCAAACATGACCTTCTACGCACAAATCCATGATGACTGTTCCTAATCAGACCCTGTCTATCCAGATAATTATATATACCATCTCTAAGAATATTTTCCACCCACCACTGACGTCAAACTTACAGGCCGATAATTGCTAGGTTTACTCTTACAACCCTTTTTAAACAATGGAACAACATGAGCAATACACCAATCCTCCAGCACCATCCCCATTTCTAATGACATTTGAAATATTTCTGTCAGAGCCCCTGCTGTTCCTACACTAACTTCCCTTAAGGTCCTAGGGAATATCCTGTCAGGACCCAGAGACTTATCCACTTTTATATTCTTTAAAAGCGCCAGTACTTCCTCTTCTTTAATCATCATAGTTTCCATAACTGCCTACTGATCAACACTGGGTGGTGCTCGGACACAGTGGCACTGACAAGCTCCTGCAGCCCAACCTGGAACACCTGTCGGTGAAGTATCGTTCCTACTATCTGCCATGGAAATTCACCTCGGTCATATGGACAGCGGTCTACATTCCCCCCCAGGCAGACGTGGAGTGCGCTCTGAAGATACTGTATGCCAACATCAGTGAACTTGAGATCAGGTATCCAGAGGCTTTGCTCATTACAGCTGGGGACTTTAACTAGGCCAACCTCAGAAAGGCGCTGCCAAAGTTATACCAACATGTCTCCTGCCCCACTAGAGGCCCGAATATACTTGACCACTGCTACACAGCAGTCAAGGATGCCTACTGTTCCGTCCCACGACCTTACTTTGGAAAATTGGACCATCAGGCCGTACTCCTCCTCCGGGCTTACAAACAGAAACTGAAGCGGGAGGTCACGGTGTCAAAAGTAGTGTCACATTGGACGGAGGAAATGGATGAGGTCCTCTGTGACTGCTTTGAATCGGTGGACTGGTTAGTATTCAAGGACTCGGCAGCTAACCTCGATGAGTATGCCTCAGCTGTCACGGACTTTATTTGGAAATGTACGGAGGACTGTGTGTCTTGCAAGAGGATCTGGGTGTTTCTTAACCGGAAATCTTGGATGAATTATGAGGTCAAGTCCCTTTTAAAGGCTAGAGCTGCGGCATTTAGGTCCGGGGATACCAGTCGCTACAGAGAATCCAGGTGTGAACTCCGGAAAGCCATTAAGGGCGCCGAGAGGCAATATTGAGCCAAGGTGGAAGCCCAGGCTAACCAAAGGGATGCCAGTAGACTATGGCAGGGTCTAAATGAGATCACTGGGTGCAAGGAAAAGGCTGGGAATATCAATAACTGTGGCGCTTCTCTTCCTGACGAACTTAACGTATTCTATGCAAAATTCCAACAGAAGAAGAGCGTCCCACTCCCTCCGGATGAACCGGACCTGGTGGCATTGAGATTCATCGTCACTGAGGAGGACGTTAGAAGGGCCTTCCTGAAGATAAATCCAAGGAAGGCGACGGGCCCGGATGGCGTCCCAGGACGGGTTCTCCGGGCCTGTGCAAGCGAGCTAGCTGGAGTGTTTGCTGACAACTTCAACTGCTCCTTGCTTCAGTCTAAGATCCCCTCGTGTTTTAAGAAGGCAATGATAATCCCAGTGCCGAAGAAGAGCAAGGTGACATGCCTGAATGACTATCGACCTGTGGCTCTGACATCAATTGCTATGAAGTGCTTCGAGAGATTGGTTTTGGCACACATCAACCACAACCTACTGGTCAACCTTGACGCTTTGCAATTCGTCTACCAGAGCAACAGGTCAACGGCAGATGCCATCTCTCTGGCCCTATATTCCTCCTTAGAACACCTGGAGAATAAAGACGCATATGTAAGGCTCCTTTTCATTGACTACAGCTCTGCCTTTAATACTATCTTTCCAAATAAACTGATTCCTAAGCTCCGGAACCTGGGCCTTAGCACTCAGATCTGCAGCTGGATCTTCAACTTCCTCACAGACAGGAGCCAGGCTGTGAAAATAGGGGACAAGCTCTCCTCCACAATCACTCTGAGCACCGGTGCCCCACAAGGCTGTGTATTCAGCCCCCTGCTGTACTCACTGTACACCCATGATTGTGTAGCCAAGTTTCCATCAAACTCAATATATAAGTTTGCTGATGACACAACAATTGTAGGCCATATCTCGGGTAATGATGAGTTTGAGTACAGAGAGGAAACTTGGTGGCATGGTGCGAAGACAATAACCTATCCCTCAACGTCAGCAAGACGAAGGAATTGGTTGCTGACTTCAGAAGGAGTAGCGGACCGCACGACCCAATTTACGTCGGTGGTGCGCAAGTGGAACAGGTCAAAAGCTTTAAGTTCCTTGGAGTCAATATCATAAATGACCTGACTTGGTCCAACCAAGCAGAGTCCACTGCCAAGAAGGCCCACTAGTGCCTTTACTTCCTGAGGAAGCTAAGGAAATTTGGCCTGTCCCCTAAACCCCTCACTGATTTTTATAGATGCACCATAGAAAGCATTCTTCTAGGGTGCATCACAACCTAGTATGGAAGTTGTCCTGTCCAAGACCGAAAGAAGCTGCAGAAGATTGTGAACACGGCGCAGCACATCACACAAACCAATCTTCCATCCGTGGACTCACTTTACACCCAAACTTTTAACCTTTCCTTTCATCCTAACAGGAACATAAAGATTCTGTACTCTCAAAATTTCACCTTTAAATTACCTCCATTTCTCTATTACACCCTTCCCATAAAACAAATTGTCCCAATCCACTCCTTCTAAATCCTTTCGCATCTCCTCAAAGTTAGCCTTTCTCCAATCAAAAATTTCAACCCTGGGTCCAGACCTATCCTTCTCCATAATAATACTGAAACTCATGGCATTGTGATCACTGGAACCCGAAGTGCTCCCCAACACATACCTCCATCACCTGACCTATCTCATTCCCTAACAGGAGATCCAACCCTGCCCCTTCTCTAGTTGGTACCTCTATGTATTGCTGCAAAAAACTATCCTGCACAGATTTTACAAACTCCAAACTATCCAGCCCTTTTACAGTATGGGCTTCCCAGTCTGTGTGGAAAATTAAAATCTCCCACAATCACAAACTTGTGGTTACTATAAATATCTGCTTTCTCCTTACAAATTTGTCCTCCAATTCTCGCTCCCCATCAGGTGGTCTATAATACACACCTATAAGTGTTACTACACCTTTCCCATTCCTCAATTCCACCCAAATAGCCTCCCTAGATGAGCCCTCTAATCTATCCTGCCAGAGCACCACCGTAATATTTTCTCTGACAAGCAATGCACACCTCCCCCCTCTTGTCCCTTCAATTCTATCACACCTGAAGCAACGAAATCCAGGAATATTTAGTTGCCAATCACACCCCTCCTGCAACCACGTTTCACTAATAGCTACAACATCATATTTCCAGGTATCAATCCATTCTCCAAGCTCATCAACCCTTCTTACAAGGCTCCTAGCATTAAAATAAATGCATTTAAGAAATTCTCCACCTCTTACTCTCTGTTTATCACTAATGGTGCAAACAACTTTACTTTCTTCTTTTTCTTCCTTCTCCCCTACATCTGTTCCTACACTCTTGTTCCCCTCCCCCCTCGAATCTAGTTTAAATCCACTGGAGCCTCTCTAGCAAACCTACCTGCAAGAATATTTGTCCCCCTCCAGTTCAGATGTAAACCGTCCCGCCGGAACAGGTCCCACCTTCCTTGGAAAACTGCCCAATTATCTATAAATCTGAAGCCCTCCCTCCTGCACCATGTCTTCAGCCATGTGTTGATATGCTCTCTCTCACTATTTCTAAACCTGCCTGCATGTGGCACTGGTAGCAATCCTGAGATTGCTATCCTGGAGGTCTTGTCCTTTAACTTGGCGCCTAACTCCCTAAACTCACCTTTCAGGACCCCCTCACTCTTCCTACCCACGTCATTGGTCCCTACATGGACCACAACATCTGGCTGCTCACCCTCCCTCTTGAGAATACTGAGAACTTGATCCAAGATATCACGGACCTTGGCACCAGGGAGGCAACAGACCATCTGGGATTCTCGATCTCTTCCACAGAACCTCTTACCAGATGAACTGCACCCTACGATTCTAAAAGAGGCAGCATTGTAGACCTTGTGGAAGCATTATGAATGACCCTTCAAAAATAATTGGTCTCTGGCATGGTGCCAAATGACTGGAAAATTGCAAATGTCACCCCACCCTTTAAGAAAGGAGAAAGGCAGCAGAAAGGAAATTATAGACCAGTTAACCTGACCTCATTGGTTGGGAAGATGCTAGATTCAATTGCTCTGGATGAGGTTATGGAGCACATGGTGATATAGGACAAAATTGGACAAACTCAGCATGATTTCCCTAAGGGAAAATCCTGCCTGAAGAACCTGTCGGAATTCTTCGAGGACATTACAAGCAAGTTAGATAAAGGGGATACAGGGGATGTTGTATATTCGGACTTTCAAAAGGCCTTTGACAAGGTGCCACACATGAGGCTGCTTACCAAGTTAAGAGCCCATGGTATCACAGGAAAGTTACTGCCATGGTTAGAGTATTGGCTGATTGGTAGGAGGCAGCGAGTGGGATCTTTTCTTGTTGGCTGCCAGTGACTCGTGGTGTTCCGCAGGGGTCAGTGTTGGGACTACTTTTTCTTATGCTGTATATCAATGATTTAGATGATGGAATAGATGGCTTTGTTGCCAAGTTTGCAGATGATTGAAGATTGGCGGGAGGGGCAGATAGGCTTCAGAAGGACTTAGATTATGAGACTGGACAAGAAAGTGGCAAATGAAATACAATGTTGGAAACTGCATGGTCATGCACTTTGATAGTAGAAATAAATGTGCGGACTATCTTCTAAACTGGGAGAAAATCCAAAAACCTGATATGCAAAGGGACTTTGGCATCCTTGTTCAGGACACCTTAAAGGCTAACTTGTAGGCAGAGACTGTGATGAGGAAGGCAAACACAATGTTAGCATTCATTTCAGGAAGTTTAGAATACAAGAGCAAACATGGTAAGGCACTGGTGAGGCCTCAAATTGAGTATTGTGAACAGTTTTCGGCCCTTCATCTTAGAAAAGATGTGCTGGCATTGGAGAGGATTCAGGAGGTTCACAAGGATGATTCTGGGAATGAAATGGTTATCATACAAGGAATGTTTGAGAGTTCTGGGTCTGTACTTGCTGGAATATAGAACAATGAGGAGGGGATCTCACTGAAACCTTTCAAATGTTGAAAGGCATAGACAGAGTAGATGGGGAAAGGCTATTTCCCATGATGGGGGAGTCTAGGACAACAGGGTACAACCTCAGGATAGAGGGGTGTCCATTTAAAACAGAGATGCGGATGAAGTTCTATAGCTGGAGGGTGCTGAATTTATGGAATTTGTTACCACAGGCAGCTGTGGAAGTCAGACCGTTGTGTGTATTTAAAGCAGAGGTTGATGGTTTCTTGATGGAACATGGCATCAAAGGTTATGGGCAGAAGGCTGGGGAGTGGGGCTGAGGAGGGGGAGAAAAGGATCAGACTTGACTGAATAGCAGAGCAGACTTGATGGGCCAAATGGCCTAATTCTGTTTCTATGTCTTACGGTCTTATTCTTAGTCCTAGGTAATCACATTCTGATTCGCCTCTACCTACAAATGAGAAACGAACACTCCATTTGCAACAGTAGAATTATTCTGTGCTAAGTGGTTTGTTATTATGTAAATTATAAATAACAACCAACTGTCTCAAACCAAAACAGATGCACTTAGATTAAAACTTCTAACTAGTTTATGATTATTGGCAATTCAAAATATCTAATTAATGCAGAAAACCAGGTAATTGCAAAGGGTTCACAAACTTGTTTTTGCAACTGTATACCAATTAGCATTAGCAAATTTTATGAAGGTATACCTCCAGATGCATTTAATTATCTTATAGCAAACCAAATATGTTCATCACAACTTCTCCTTTAGATCACAAGACATAGGAGCAGAATTAAGCCATTGGGCCCACTGAGCTTCTCTGCCATTCATGGCTGATTATTATCCTTCTCAAAGAACTTGTCAAACTTTGCCTTAAACGTATCCAATGACTTGGCCTGCATAGCCACCTGTGGCAATGAATTCCATAGATTCACCAGCCCCAGCAAAAGAAAGTTTTCCTCATCTCTGTTCTACATGGACATACCTCTATTCCGAGTCCTGAGTCCCTCTGATCCTAGACACCCCCAGTATAGGAAACATCCACTATCTAGGTCTTTCAATATTCCATAGATTTCAATGAGATCCCCTCTCATTCTTCTAAACTCCACTGAGTACAGGGCCAGAGTTAACAAATGATCCTCATATGTTAACCCTTTCATTCCTGGGATAATTCTTGTGAACCCCTTCTGTACTCTCTCCAATGTCAGCACATCTTTTCTTGGATAAGAGGCCCAAAACTGCTCAGAATACTCCAAGTGCAGTTGACCAATACTTTATAAAGCCTCAGCATTACAGCCCTCCTTTTGTATTCTTGTCGTCTTGAAATAAATGCTAGCATTGCATTTTCCCTCCTTACCACTGACTTAAACTGCAAATTAAGCTTTAGGGAATCCTGCACAAGGACTCCCAAGTCCCTCTGCACCTCTGATTTTTTGATTTACTCCCTATTTAGAAGATAGTCTATGCATGTATTCACTCTTCCAAAGTGCATATTTATGCAGTTCCCTGCAATACATTGCAATTGATCATTCTCCCTATCTAAGTCCTTCTGCAACTACCCTGCTTCGTCAACACTACATCTCCCCCCCCACCGCCACTATCGTTGTGTCATCCGCAACCTTGGCTATCCAGCTGCAGCTCCTAACAAACCACGTTAGGGAACTGGATGACCTGCGGATCATTCGGGAGAATGAGGAGATGATAGATAGTAGCTACAGGGAAGTAGTTACGCCAAAGGAGCAGAGCACAGGAAATTGGGTCACTGTCAGGCGAGGGAAGAGGAAAGGGCAGGCAGAGCAGGGTTCCCCTGTGGCCATTCCCCTCAACAAGTATCCCGCATTGGATACTGTTGGGGGGGATGACTTACCTGGGACAAGCTGCAGTAGCCAGATCTCTGGCACTGAGTCTGGCTCTGCAGTGCAGAAGGGAGGGGGGAAAAGAGGAGAGCGGTAGTGATAGGGGACTCGATAGTTAGAGGTGCAGATAGGAGGTTCTGTGGTCGTGACAGAGAATCCAGGATGGTTTGTTGCCTCCCGGGTGCCAGGGTCAAGGATGTCTCTGATCGATTGCATGACATTCTGAAGTGGGAAGGTGATCAGCCAGATGTCCTGGTGCACATCGGTACCAATGACATAGCAAGGAAGAGTGAGGAGGTCCTGGAGAGTGAGTATAGAGAGCTTGGTAGGAAGTTGAAAAGCAGGACCTCGAGGGTGGTAATCTCAGGATTGCTACCTGTGCTAGGTGCCAGTGAGGGTAGGAATAGGATGCTCTGGAGGATGAACAAGTGGCTGAGGAACTGGTGTAGGGGGCAGGGTTTCAGATTTCAGGAAAATTGGGACCTCTCCTGGGGCAGGTGGGACCTGTACAAGAGAGACGGGTTACACTTGAACTACAGGGGGACCAATATCCTTTCAGGGAGGTTTGTTAGTGCTATTGGGGAGGCTTTAAACTAGATTTTCAGGGGGATGGGAACCAGAGTGCCAGAGCTGACAGTGTGGCTGGAGTGAAAATAAATGTTGTTAAAAGTTCAAGCAAATCCGCTAATAGAAAGGTTGTGAGTGGTGGTAAAAATCTTCTGAGGTGTATATCTTTCAATGCTAGGAGTATTGCGGGGAAGGCGGATGAGTTGAGGGCATGGATTGACACGTGGAATTATGACGTTATAGCAATTAGTGAAACTTGGCTACAGGAGGGGCAGGACTGGCAGCTTAATATTCCAGGGTTCCGATGTTTCAGATGTGATCGAGGCAGAGGAATGAAAGGTGGGGGAGTAGCATTGCTTGTTAGGGAAAATATTACAGCAGTGCTCAGGCAGGACAGATTAGAGGGCTTGTCTACTGAGTCCTTATGGGTGGAACTAAGAAACAGGAAAGGTATGGCCACATTAGTGGGATTGTATTACAGACCACCCAATAGTCAACGAGAATTGAAAGAGCAAATCTGCAGGGAAATAGCAAGCAACTGCAGGAAACATAAAGTTGTGGTGGTAGGGGATTTTAATTTTCCATATATTGATTGGGACTCCCATACTGTTAGGGGTCTAGATGGTTTAGAGTTTGTAAAATGTGTTCAGGAAAGTTTTCTAAATCAATATATAGAGGGACCAACTAGAGGGTATACAATATTGGATCTCCCGTTAGGAAACGAGTTAGGACAAGTGACGGAAGTCTGTGTAGGGGAGCACTTTGGTTCCAGTGATCATAATACCATTAGTTTCAACTTGATCATGGACAAGGATAGATCTGGTCCTAGGGTTGAGGTTCTGAACTGGAAGAAGGCCAAATTTGAAGAAATGAGAAAGGATCTAAAAAGCGTGGATTGGGACAGGTTGTTCTCTGGCAAGGATGTGATCGGTAGGTGGGAAGCCTTCAAAGGAGAAATTTTGAGAGTGCAGAATTTGTATGTTCCTGTCAGGATTAAAGGCAAGGTGAATAGGAATAAGGAACCTTGGTTCTCAAGGGATATTGCAACTCTGATAAAGAAGAAGAGGGAATTGTATGACATGTATAGGAAGCAGGGAGTAAATAAGGTGCTTGAGGAGTATAAGAAGTGTAAGAAAATACTTGAGAAAGAAATCACGAGTGCTAAAAGAAGACATAAGGTTGCATTGGCAGTCAAAGTGAAGGATAATCCAAAGAGCTTTTACAGGTATATTAAGAGCAAAAGGATTGTAAGGGATAAAATTGGTCCTCTTGAAGATCAGAGTGGTTGCCTATGTGGGGAACCAAAGAAAATGGGGGAGATCTTAAATAGGTTTTTTGCATCTGTATTTACTAAGGAAACTGGCATGAAGTCTATGGAATTAGGGGAAACAAGTAGTGAGATCATGGAAACTGTACAGATCGAAAAGGAGGAGGTCCTTGCTGTCTTGAGGAAAATTAAAGTGGATAAATCCCCGGGACCTGACAGGGTGTTCCCTTGGACCTTGAAGGAGACTGGTGTTGAAATTACAGGGGCCCTGGCAGAAATATTTAAAATGTCGCTGTCTACAGGTGAGGTGCCGGAGGATTGGAGAGTGGCTCATGTTGTTCCGTTGTTTAAAAAAGCATCGAAAAGTAATCCGGGAAATTATAGGCTGGTAAGTTTAACGTCGGTAGTAGGCAAGTTATTGGAGGGAGTACTAAGAGAAAGAATCTACAAGCATTTGGATAGACAGGGACTTATTAGGGAGAGTCAACATGGCTTTGTGCATGGCAGGTCATGTTTGACCAATCTATTGGAGTTTTCCGAGGAGGTTACCAGGAAAGTGGATGAAGGGAAGGCAGTGGATATTGTCTACATGGACTTCAGTAAGGCCTTTGACAAGGTCCCGCATGGGAGGTTAGTTAGGAAAATTCAGTCGCTAGGTATACATGGAGAGGTGGTAAATTGGATCAGACATTGGCTCAATGGAAGAAGCCAAAGAGTGGTAGTAGAGAATTGCTTCTCCGAGTGGAGGCCTGTGACTAGTGGTGTGCCACAGGGATCAGTGCTGGGTCCATTGTTATTTGTCATCTATATCAATGATCTGGATGATAATGTGGTAAATTGGATCAGCAAATTTGCTGATGATACAAAGATTGGAGGTGTAGTAGACAGTGAGGAAGGTTTTCAGAGCCTGCAGAAGGACTTGGACCAGCTGGAAAAATGGGCTGAAAAATGGCAGACGGTGTTTAATGCAGACAAGTGTGAGGTATTGCACGTTGGAAGGACAAACCAAGGTAGAACATACAGGGTTAATGGTAAGGCACTGAGGAGTGCAGTGGAACAGAGGGATTTGGGAAAACAGATACAAAATTCCATAAAAGTGGCGTCTCAGGTAGATAGGGTTGTAAACAGAGCTTTTGGTACATTGGCCTTTATTAATCGAAGTATTAGTATAAGAGCTGGAATGTTATGATGAGGTTGTATAAGGGATTGGTGAGGCCGAATCTGGAGTATTGTGTTCAGTTTTGGTCACCAAATTACAGGAAGGATATAAATAAGGTTGAAAGAGTACAGAGAAGGTTTACAATGTTGTTGCCGGGACTTGAGAAATTCAGTTACAGAGAAAGGTTGAATAGGTTAGGACTTTATTCCCTGGAGCGTAGAAGAATGAAGGGAGATTTGATAGAGGTATATAAAATTATGACGGGTATAGATAGAGTGAATGCAAGCAGGCTTTTTCCACTGAGGCAAGGGGAGAAAAAAACCAGAGGACATGGGTTAAGGGTGGGGGGGGGGAGAGAGTTCAAAGGGAACATTAGGGGGGGCTCCTTCACACAGAGAGTGGTGGGAGTATGGAATGAGCTGCCAGACGAGGTGGTAAATGCAGATTCTTTTTTAACATTTAAGAATAAATCGGACAGATACATGGATGGGAGGTGTATGGAGGGATATGGTCCGTGTGCAGGTCAGTGGGACTAGGCAGAAAATGGTTTGGCACAGCCAAGAAGGGCCAAAAGGCCTGTTTCTGTGCTGTAGTTTCTATGGTTCTATGGTTCTATAAAGCCATCAATTCCTTCATCCAAAACATTGACATATAACATGAAAATAAGCAGTCCCAACACTGACCTGGTGAAACACTAGTCACCAGCAGCCAATCAGAAAAGGCCCTCTTTATTCAGACTCTGCCTCCTGTCAGTCAATCTTCTCTTTCCTGTAATACCATGGGCTCTTAACTTCTTAATCAGCCTTATGTGTGGCACCTTGTCAAAGGCCTTCTAAAAATCCAGATAAGCAACATCCACTGACTCTCCTTTGTCTATTTTGCCTGTTATTTCTTCAAAGAACTCCAACAGGTTTGTCAGGCAAGATTTCTGTTTAAGAAAACCTGGTGACTTTGGCATATTTTGTGCTTTGAAGTACCCCGAAACCTCATCTTTAATAATAAACTCCAACATCTTTCCAACCACTGAAGTCAGGTTAACTCCCCTACAATTTTCTTTCCTTGGCCTCTGTTGTTGCATGAATGAAATCACCAGAGAAAATTACTGGTAGATATGAAGCAGCTTCTTTATTCATCAAAACCAGGTTCAACGGGCATCATATGGAGATGCTTTCGGTTGAAAGGTCTCACAGGCCTAGCGTGAGGCTCAGTATTTTATGTGCTAATCACTACCTACAAAATGCTAAGCAGAGAGATTGCTCCAGAAATTTGACCAATAGCCTTTAGAAACGTGGCTCTTTTCGTATGTCTGTTGGCTCTTCCCCTGCTGGCCAATTGGCTACATAATCACATTTCTTCTCTTCACCTCTTCATTCTCTTGGAGCTAAACCCCTCTTTCCAGGGGCACCAGCAAGGTATGTGCATCAGGCTCACACGCCCTCTCATCGATCGACAGGAAGGTGCTGGGGTGATCTCTATTTGAATAACTGTAAGGTCCTCTTCCCAGTGGCATGCCCCTCCGAACTACCCAATCATTGGCCCAACTGCTGAAAGGGCCCAGTTCATTTGTATTTGCTCCCCATTCAAGCAGGGAGTGACTGCCTTCAGGTGCCGTGTGCAATCTCTCTCAGTCTGCCATGCTACCAAAGTTGTGGAACCTGCTGTCTCTGCTTTAACTTAAATCCCTCCTCATCTATTTTTCCACATTATCTTTTTTATTCTATGCTATTCAACTAATCATCCACCTTCAGCAACCCAGCCTTCATTACAGAGTACCATCACACTTTAGTATGCTATTCATGGGTTTTTTATCACTCTGTCTGTGTCTTCTGCCTTTACGTTTCTTGTGGATATGTTTTCATCAGCTGTGGTTAGCTCTGGTGTGGCCGGCTGATGTTCCTCTCTTAGGTTATCTGCAATTACATGGTTACCGGGTACATTTGATCCCCCGCAATGTCTGTGGGAGCAACAAGATGAGTCGTACAGTTTACTCTGAGTCTAGTGTTTCCACTATCTGCCTCACCGAGTTTGCACACAGACACGAGTGTCACTTGTTAAAAGTACCACCTTTGGTGTTATCCATCTGGAAGCAAGCCCTGTCCTTTCAGGCACCTCATTCACCATGACTTGGTCACCTGGCTGTGGGAGGACCATCTCATTTCCCTCTGGCTCTCTCTGATCAGCAATGTGCTGTTGCTGTTTTGCTTGGTCCTTCAACATTTTAAATTGGTTTCCAAGGTCTTCCACATACTGTGTCATTCTATCTCTGTAAGCCCCAGGCTCATCACAACCCATAACTACCCTATAAGGAAGTTGCACTGCAGATAAAGTAACCTATAGATACCATCCTGGCTCCAGTCTCTGATGATCGGGGCAGCTGTGACTAGGCTAGCCAGGGTGTGTATTCTATTGGTAGTACAGGTTTGCTGCCCCTGGCTTGCCCATGTTATTTCTCTCTTTCCCAAATCTATACCTTAGGATGTCTATTCCAAGGATAGTACCCTCATTGTTTGGACATAGACAGAAATACGGGAAGCTGCATTCTGCCAATTTCGAGTATTTGCGACTTGCTCTTTACTGCTTTCCCTCCTACAAATAGCCTGTGCATTTGTTGGCAAGGGTAGATCAGTTATCGAGACCACTAACATATCGCATTGCTGGCTCCCTAGCAATGGGGTTGTGTACATCTGGGGGGTCATCAGCACTGCAGCGCCACCAGCTATTTTTCTGACCTAGAGGCCGTCTTCACCAGCTCTATGATCTGATCAGCAGTCAGATTGGACACACTGGGCACATGGAGTGAGCGACTGCATGTCTACCATGACTTTTGCCTGTTTCTTCCCCTCCTTTTTGAATACTGCCTCCAACCATGTCCCGATAGGCCACAGCTGGTCTGGCAGTCCTTTGCTAGGTGCCCGAACTTTCTAAGACATCACAGCAGCTGCATCCACTGCAGCCACTTTACGACTTCTCTTGCACTTTCTTTGGCCCATCTCACTGGACCAAAGAAACTATTGTGGAGTAGGTCAACCCCACCGCTATTCCTAAATCTAAAACTTCCGGAGCTCAGGCCTTCCTTCATCATTTTCAAGAAGACTGGGTCACCCCTCCCTGGATTATCCAACCCTGAATACTCCTCATACGCTCAATATTTACCTTCTGCATGATCAGTCAATCTGCAGGGGCTGGCTCACTCGGATCATCAGGGTTCTTGACTTGACGGTGCCTGACCTCAATAGGTGCCATCCTGGCAGATATATCTGGGTTAAAACCTCTCCCTGAAATATCTCCATACTAATTCCCACACTACACAAAATATAAATGATAGGTACCAGTTAAAGAGCACATACTTAAAACTGCAGTATGTATTCCGCAATCTGCCACTTTTGAGCACCTAAACTCGTGAATGCCTGCTGTATTCCTCTGCATCACACTCGCAAAATGCTTATGCTAAAATGCAGCTCCCTGAATGAGTATATACCGATGCACTGACTCCGGCACCCCAGACTGTCAGTGACCACCCTTCTCAATTGATGTCTCCATCTCACCAAATTAACACGCAGAGTTTCCTCTCTTACATAAACACACATGCACGAGTACACACCACTTTTACGTCTACCAGTTCAGCTCCATGTTCATGATACTTCATGTTTATGTACCACCAATCCAAACAGATCCAAGTGAGAGTGTTAATTTTTAAAAAAATACTCACCCACTTAGACTGCTAAGATTGCTGGTCACACGATGGGTCACAAAGGTATCACACCACTGCCACCAAATGTTGTTGCATGAATGAAATCACGGAGATACAAAGCAGCTTCTTTATTCGACAAAAAAGGGCACAGCAGGCATCATATGGAGACGCCTTCAGTAGAAAGTTCTCACTGGCTCAATGTGGGTCTGGGTATTTTATGTGCTAAACATCAAAGGACAATTCCAAATTTACAAAGTATGTATCCACCATGCCAGAGTCCATTGAGTTTTGAAAGATCGTTACTAATGTCTCCACAATCTCAACTGCTACCTCTTTCAGAACCCAGGGACGCAGTTCATCTCATCCAGGTGACTTTTGTACCCTAAGGTCTTCCAGCTTAATCAGTACCTTTTCCCTTATAATAGTAACTGCACTCACTTCTCTTCCCTCACATCCTTCAACATTTGGTACAGTGAAGACTGATAAAAAATACTCATTCAGTTCATCTGCCATCTCCTTGACACCTGTTATTATTTCTCTGGCCTCATTTTCTAGCGGTCCTATATCCACTCTCACTCTTATTTTTTTTTACATACTTGAAAAAGCTTACTTGAAAACACTTTGATATTGTTTGCTAGCTTGCTTTCATATTTATGTTACAGCTCAGTTTTCAAAACCATCACCCCTCAGTACTTATCAAGCTTCAATATATGGTCCTCTGAACCTCCTTATGGAACTGGATCCTCTACTTCTCACATCAGGACACCTCAAAATACCTGCATTTGTGGGGCTGGGCAAGTTCAAACACAATCTATAAATTCACCGATAATACCACTGTTGTGGCAGAATCTTAGTTGTAATGAGGAAGTGTACAGAGGTGAGACAGATCAGCTGATGGAGTGGTATCACAGCAACAGCTTTGCATTCAGTGTCAATAAGACCGAAGAATTAATTGTGGATTTCAGAAAGGGGAAGTTGGGAGAATACATACCAATCCTTGAAGGGTCAACAGTGGAAAGGGTGAGCAGTTTCAAGTTCCTAGGTGTCAATATCTGTGAAGATCTATCCTGGACCTAATATACGGATGCAATTATGAAGAAGGAACACCACCAGCTATATTTGATTGGGAACTTGAGAAGATCCGGTATGCCACTAAAGACTCTAGCAAATTTCTATAGACGTACTGTGGAGAGCATTCTAACTGGTTGCATCACCATCTGGTATGGAGCTGCCAATGCTGAGCACTGGAAAAAGTTTCAGAGGTTGTAAACTCAGACAACTCCATCAGTAGCACTAGCCTCCCCACCATTGAGAACAGCTTCAATCAGTGATGCCTCAAGAAGATGGCGTCCATCATTAAGGACCACCGCCCCCCCCCCCCCACCATCCAGGACCTGCCCTCTTCTCATTACTGCCATTAGGGAGGAGATACAGGTACACTCAGCATTTCAGGAACAGCTTCTTTCCCTCGTCATCAGATTCTGAATGGACCATGTACTCACAAACTCTACCTCACTATGTTTTGTATTGTAACATACTAATTTTTATGTATTACACTGTACTGCTGCTGGCGAACAACAAATTTCGTGACATATGTCAGTGATAAGTAAATCTATCTTCTCCAACAAAACACAATCATTCCTCAAACAGCGAACCTTAAGTCCTGAACATTCTTTCCTTTCATCAGTGGCCTTTGCATTCTAAGGTCAAAACAAAACACACTAAAACACCACCCACAAACATCAACCGTGCCTTTCAAACACTCTTTCTTAACCATTCCTTATTATTCTTTACTCTGATACAAACCAGATTAATCTTCAATCTTGTGCTACAGTCACTGTTGTCATTGTAAGCCTGAAACATCACTACAAATTTTGTACTGCTGATTTCATATTTGTTTTGCAACTGAACTAAATTACTTCACATGATTAATGCTCCTTAGTCATGGAGTGTATATGAAAGAGCTTCAAAATACACAGAATTATTCAAAGTACTTTTTCCATTTAGAATTGAATCTTGTGTATATTTTATTTACTGGTCTGAATTCAACAACTCACAAGCTTTCCAGTTGAACTTTTCATAAATTGACTGGCAATTCCATTATTCTTACAGAAACATCTGCATGATGCTCTTCTTCTTACAGTTTATTAAAAGATTAATAAACTGTACAACTTTGAGTATGCAATGTTTAAGGCAGTGAGCAAAGTCAGTAAATTCAATGTGAAAGGAAAACTTATAGCAATTCAAAATAAATTTTAAAAACAAATTTAACATGGATTTTAAATTGAGAGCAACTTACTTGAAAATGATCAACAGAGTATATACATTAAGAAACCTGAGCTTCTTGAAAACAAGTTTTCAATTTTAACAAGTTCTGGCTAAGTCTATGCCAAAACTAATTTCTTGGCAGCTTACAATTTTTTTTTATTCTGTCATTGTCTGGAAAAGGAAATAGCTATTTTGAAGGCAAATTGCTCTCTAATATTCAAACCAACAAAGGTCTATACACTTCTATGCGCCTTTTCAAGCATGGCCTTCTTTGGTCAAACATGCAAAATTCTCTTGTGTATGCACATATCAATTCATCACAACCATATCTGTGCTGTGACTTACAAGCAGTGCTCATCTGTAAAGTGTCTTTTTAAGTAAAGCATGATGAGGAGCAGCAAAGAAACACAGTAAAGCACTTGGTTCTTTTCCAATTGATAAATTGGCATATTTTAGATGGTAATACACTAACAGTGATCTCATATTTCCTTCCTTCAATATAGGGTATAACAACTTGGCATTCTGTTCCAAATCAATGTAACAACTGTAAACAATTAAATAAAGCTTATCCGTACATGGCTACAACAGAGGAAGTGCTCAATAGAACCTCATGCCTTAATGTGATAGTTGGAAGCAGAATCTTATCATTTTAAGCACCAAACATTGATGGGTTGAATAGCCAAAGTTGATTTCCCAGATAGCATTTTGCAAAGTATAATAAACTGATTATTCCCCAATTGCTTCACAATCTTAAGTCTAAATGGAATATAGTAAGAATGGCTGGCATCAATGAGTGGTGGCAAATGCTTCAGTTTCATAATTAGCTTTAATTTCACAATTAGTGTTGAAATAAAGAAAATTTTTGCATAAATGATTTGCAATTAACTATTTGGTCAGAATATTTAACTACTGCTTAAACTTTCACTAAATTCAACTGGCTGCGTAACTGGTTTACCTTTCATCACACACCCCAACTTTTGGTATGACTTCAGTGCAGTAAGAATAATACCTACTGAACGGGTCAACATCAAAAATACCCACCCAACATCAGGACAACATTCATTTGCATAAATCACAAAATCTAAACATAATGCAAAATTATTACAATGTGGTTATAGCTAAAATGATTGAACTACGAGGGGTGATTGATACATTCGTGGCCTAAGATAGGAGTCAATTTTAGAAAACCTAACACATTTATTTTTCAACATAGTCCCCTCCTACATTTACACACTTAGTCCAGCAGTTGTGGAGCATATGGATCCTGGACCTCCAGAAAGTGTCCAGAGCAGGGGTGAATGATAAGTTCATGGCCTAAGATAGAAGGAGATTAATTAGACCGCTCTCGTTATATGCACATGCAGGTCAACTCTTTGAGTGATTATGCAGAAAGTTTGAAGTTAATAACTCATCTCCTTCTACCTTAGGCCACGAACTTATCAATCACCGCTGATGAGTTATTAACTTCAAACTTTCTGCATAATCACTCAGAGTTGAACTGCATGTGCATGTAATGAGATCTATTAACCGTTTATCAATTCACTTCTTACTACACTTCAAACTCTTCTTCAGAATATCTCAGATGGTACCTCATTGTATCAAGACTAGAAAAGCGACACTAATTATGGATCCACAGCAGTAACCTTAATCCTACTTGCCAAATTTACAGGGCTGAGCAGTTCTTAAAAACAATGAACAAATGAGTAGACAGAGGAAGAATGGAACTCAAAATATCTTTGTGTATCAAGAAGAATCTCTTAAAGTATGTAGAGAATCCAACCAGGGAAAATATCACAGCTGGACCTCATTTTGAGAAATAAGCATGGTCAGGTGATCAAAGTTATAGTGGGTGAGCATTTTGGAAACAGTGATCATAAATCGCCAAGTTTTCAGACAATTAAGGATAAGAACAAGACAGAATCTTAGGGGAATAGTGCTAAATAGTGCAGGTAGATTTGGAGGAGCGGAGCAAAGTGATGAGGGCGCTAAATGGCGACTCCTTCACTTGCATCTTTGGAAACAGCTCTATTTCTATCTTTGATATCTCTTTTTACCCTTTTCAAGTTCTTTTGAAGACCCTGACCCAGAGTTACACTCTGACTTTGGATCTTTGCAGAAATGGGACCCGCTCGCAGGGTCTCACGACCGGGCGTTCATTGATATCCCAAAGATATGGCCGAGAAAACTAATGTGCCTTCAGGGTGCCAGATATTCGTGGCTCTGGAGACGGGTTGATTCAAGGCAATGACAGAATGGCAGAGACTCAATGGGCTGAATGGCCTAATAATGCTCCTATGTCTTATGATATAAAAACATAAAAACATAGAAACCATACAGCACAATACAGGCCCTTCAGCCCACAAAGCTGTGCCAAACACGTCTCTACCTTAGAACCACCTAGGCTTTACCCATAGCTCTCTGTTTTTCTAAGCTCAATATAGCCATCCAGGAGTCTCTTAAAAGACCGTATCGTTTCTGCCTCCACCACCACCGCCAGCAGCCCATTCCACACACTCACCACTCTCTGCATAAAAAAGTTACCCCTGACATCTCCTCTGTACCTACTCCAAGCACCTTAAAACTATGCCCTCTCGTGCTAGCCATTTCAGCCCTGGGGAAAAGTCTCTGACTATCCACACGATCAATGCCTCTCATTGTCTTGTCAGGTCACCTCTCATCCTCTGTCACTCTAAGGAGAAAAGGCCGAGTTCACTCAACCTATTCTCATAAGACTTGCTCCCCAATCCAGGCAACATCCTTGTAAATCTCCTCTGCATCTTTTCTATGGTTTCCACGTCATTCCTATAGTGAGGCGACCAGAATTGAGCACAGTACTCCAAGTGGGGTCTGACCAGGGTCCAATAGAGCTGTAACATTACCTCTCAGCTCTTAAACTCAGTCCCACGATTGATGCAACGTATGCCTTCTTAACCACAGAGTCAACCTGCATAGCAGCTTTGCATGTCCTATGGACTCGGACCCCAAGATACTTCTGATCCTCCACATTGCCAAGAGTCTAACCATTAATGCTATATTCTGCCATCATATTTGACCTACCAAAATGAACCACCTCACACTTATCTGGGCTGAACTCCATCTGCCACTTCTCAGCCCAGTTCTGCATCCTATCAATGTCCATTAGTAACCTCTGACAGCCCACCACACTATCCACAACACCCCCAAACTTTCTGTTATCAGCAAATTTACTAACCCATCCCTCCACTTCCTCATCCAGGTCAATTATAAAAATCACAGAGTAGGGATCCCAGGACAGATTCCTGAGGCACACCACTGGTCACCGACCTCCATGTAGAATATGACCCGTCTACAACCACTCTTTGCCTTCTATATAACTATACAACCATATAACAATTACAGCAAGGAAACAGGCCATCTCGGCCCTTCTAGTCCGTGCCGAACTCTTACTCTCACCTAGTCCCACCGACCTGCACTCAGCCCATAACCCTCCATTCCTTTCCTGTCCCTATATCTATCCAATTTAACTTTAAATGACAACATCGAACCTGCCTCAACCACTTCTGCTGGAAGCTCGTTCCACACAGCTACCACTCTCTGAGTAAAGTTGTTCCCCCTCATGTTACCCCTACACTTTTGCCCTTTAACTCTCAAATCATGTCTTGTTCGAAACTCCCCCACTGTCAATGGAAAAAGCCTATCCACGTCAACTCTATTTCCCTCATAATTTTAAATACCTCTATCAAGTCCCCCCTCAACCTTCTACACTCCAAAGAATAAAGACCCAACTTATTCACCCTTTCTCTGCAACTTAGGAGATGAAACCCAGGCAACATTCTAGTAAATCTCCTCAGTACTCTCTCAATTTTATTGACATCTTTCCTATAATTCAGTGACCAGAACTGTACACAATACTCCAAATTTGGCCTTACCAATGCCTTATACAATTTCAACATTACTTGTACAATTCCTATACTCAATGTTCTGATTAATAAAGGCCAGCATACCAAAAGTTTTCTTCACCACCCTATCCACATGAAATTACACCTTCAGGGAACTATGCACCATTATTCCTAGATCCCTCTGTTCTACTGCATTTTCAATGCCCTACCATTTACCATGTATGTCCTATTTTGATTAGTCCTACCAAAATGTAGCACCTCACATTTATCAGCATTAAACTCCATCTGCCATCTTTCAGCCCACTCTTCTAAGTGGTCTAAATCTCTCTGCAAGCTCTGAAAACCTACTTCATTATCCACAACTCCACCTATCTTAGTATCATCTGCATACTTATTAATCCAATTTACCACCCCATCATCCAGATCATTAACGTATATGACAAACAACACTGGACTCAGTACAGATCCCTGAGGCACACAACTAGACACCGTTCTCCAATCTGACACACAGTTATCCACCGCAACTCTCTGGCGTCTCTCATCCAGCCACTGCTGAATCCATTTCACAACTTTGATATTAATACCTAACGATTGAACCTTCCTAACTAACCTTCCGTGTGGAACCTTGTCAAAGGCCTTACTGAAGTCCATATAGACAACATCCACTGCTTTACCCTCGTCAACTTTCCTAGTAACCTCTTCAAAAAATTCAATAAGATTTGTCAAACATGACCTTCCATGCATAAATCCATGTTGACTGTTCCTAATCAGACCCTGTCTATCCAGATAATTATATATGCCATCTCTAAGAATACTTTCCATCAATTTACCCATCACTGACGTCAAACTCACAGGCCAATAATTGCTAGGTTTACTCTTGTATAGGCATCCGTTAATCTTGCGAGACCATGGATCTGCGCCTGGAAATTCTTCACTCTCCAGGGCACAGGCCTGGGCAAGGTTGTATGGAAGACCAGCAGTTTCCCCATGCTGCAAGTCTCCCCTCTCCACGACACCAATGTTGTCCATGGGAAGGGCATGAGGACCCATACAGCTTAGCACCAGTGTCGTCGCAGAGCAATATGTGATTAAGTGCCTTGCTCAAGGACACAACACGTTGCCTCGGCTGGGGCTGAACTCATAACCTTCAGGTCGCTAGTCCAATGCCTTAACCACTTGGCCACGTGCCCAACCGGTTTACTCTTAGAACCCTTTTTAAACAATAGAACAACGTGAGCGATACGCCAATCTTCCGGCACCATCCCCGTTTCTAATGACATTTGAAATATTTCTGTCAGAGCCCCTGCTATTTCCACACTAACTTCCCTCAAGGTCCTAGGGAATATTCTGTCCAGACCTGGAGACTTATCCACTTCCATATTCCTTAAAAGCCCCAGTACTTCCTCTTCTTTAATCATCATACTTTCCATAACTACCCTTCTTGTTTCCCTTACCTTACACAATTCAATATGCTTCTCCTTAGTGAATACCGAAGAAAAGAAATTGTTCAAAATCTCCCCCATCTCTTTTGGTTCCGCACATAGCCGTCCACTCTGATTCTCTAAGGGACCAATTTTATCCCTCACTACCCTTTTGCTATTAATATAACTGTAGAAACCCTTTGGATTTATTTTCACCTTACTTGCCAAAGCAGCCTCATATCTCCTATAGATGCTGCTTGGCCTGCTGCGTTCACCAGCAACTTTGATGTATGTTGCTTGAATTTCCAGCATCTGCAGAATTCCTGTTGTTTGCGTTTAAATTCACTACTGCGAAGCCTCTTCCGGTGATGCCTACACCGAAGAAGTTTAGATCCTCTCTTCGACAGGAGTTCAGTGAAACCATCTCTCACTGCTCCCCATCTGTAATTTCTTCGGCTCTTCAAGTTTTCGACCACACTTTGACTCAGACTCGCTATCACAGCCATATATCCTTTCTTGGAACGTGCCTCCGTCGCCAACTTACTCCAGTTGGCTTTAGGATTCGTTTCCAAGCCTCTCAATTTGGACCTTCTGAGGATCCCAGGTACTCACATTTTATTGACTCTGCCTCTCACCGCTTCTCCCGTCAAGCTCTGAAGGCGACGCTCTCTGCCATGAGGAGGTACTTGGTGTCCCTATCCCAGACCCTTCCACACCTTCGGGACACTTTCTTCGCCGTCTGTAATGGTCCTACCCATTATTTCATCCTCTGTCGGATTCACGCCTGCAATCGCCGTTTGTTTGACTTGTCATGTTAGGCAAAGATCGCAAGATCCTACATCTACGGACTCCAGAGCCTGCCGGCCCTGACGCTAGCAGGCATGAACTTCAGATTGCGGCCCCTGCCATTGATCTCGGTGGCTCCAACACCTCAGGGCATATTCAAAACCCGGACTCCAGCAACGACCATGGACACCTTCACAGCGATTGCACAACCAACTGTGACGCCAGCCTTGAACTCCAGGCCGGGTCTTTATGTGCTGCTATTGTGACTCCCGTCTCCCCTTCCCCCACCACCACTCCGCAGCCCCGTCTTCCTCAGATCCCACCGTCAACTCCTGGTCCCTCAGAGGCTCCATCTTCCTCTCACCCCAACCCTCCCCTCTCCACTGACACCACCAGCCTCCCTCCTCCCCCCTCTGATCCCAGCTCTCATCCGTGCCGGGTCTTTAGCATCCCCTCCGACCTTCAACTGTCAGAGGCAGAACGCTCTTTTCTCAGTAAGGGCCTCACGTTTCTCCCCCTTCGCCCACACCTCAGCGAGTTCCGTGTTCGCCATGATGCGGAACTTTTCTTCCGCCGTCTCCGTCTCCGAGCCTACTTCTTCGGCAAGGACTCTTCCACCCCCACCGATGACCCCTTCTCCCGTCTTCAACCCTCCTCTTCTTCATGGACACCCCGCTCTGGCCTTCTGCCTGCTCTGGATCTCTTTATTGATAACTGCCGGGACATCAACCGTCTCGACTTCACCGCACCTTGTCCCCATTCCAACCTCACTCCTTCGGAACGCTCTGCTCTCCACTCCCTCCGCACTAATCCTAACCTTATTATTAAACCCGCTGATAAAGGGGGTGCTGTTGTAGTCTGGCGTACTGACCTCTACCTTGCCGAGGCACAGCGACAACTTGCGGATACCTCCTCTTATTTACCCCTCGATCGTGACCCCACTAAGGAGCACCAGGCCATTGTCTCCCACACCATCACCGACTTTATCTGCTCAGGGGATCTCCCATCCACTGCTACCAACCTTATAGTTCCCACACCCCGCACTTCCCGTTTCTACCTCCTACCCAAGAACCACAAACCTGCCTGTCCTGGCCGACCTATTGTCTCAGCTTGCTCCTGCCCCACCAAACTCATTTCTGCATACCTCGACACTGCTTTATCACCCCTTGTTCAATCCCTTCCGACCTATGTTCGTGACACTTCTCACGCTCTTAAACTTTTCGATGATTTTAAGTTCCCTGGCCCCCACCGCTTTACTTTCACCATGGATGTCCAGTCCTTATATACTTCCATCCCCCATCAGGAAGGTCTCAAAGCTCTACGCTTCTTTTTGGATTCCAGACCTAATCAGTTCCCCTCTACCACCACTCTGCTCCGTCCAGCGGAATTAGACCTTACTCTTAATAATTTCTCCTTTGGCTCCTCCCATTTCCTCCAAACTAAAGGTGTAGCTATGGGCACCCGTATGGGTCCTAGCTATGCCTGCCTTTTTGTTGGCTTTGTGGAACAATCTATGTTCCGTGCCTATTCTGGTATCTGTCCCTCACTTTTCCTTCGCTACATCGACGACTGCATTGGCGCTGCTTCCTACACGCATGCAGAACTTGTTGACTTTATTAACTTTGCCTCCAACTTTCACCCTGCCCTCAAGTTTACCTGGTCCATTTCCGACACCTCCCTCCCCTTTCTTGATCTTTCTGTCTCTGTCTCTGGAGACAGCTTATCCACTGATGTCTACTATAAGCCTACTGACTCTCACAGCTATCTGGACTATTCCTCTTCTCACCCTGTCTCTTGGAAAAACGCCATCCCCTTCTCGCAATTCCTCCGTTTCCGCCCCATCTGCTCTCAGGATGAGGCTTTTCATTCTAGGACGAGGGAGATGTCTTCCTTTTATAAAGAAAGGGGCTTCCCTTACTCCACTATCAACTCTGCTCTTAAACACATCTCCCCCATTTCACGTACATCTGCTCTCACTCCATCCTCCCACCACCCCACGAGGAATAGGGTTCCCCTGGTCCTCACCTACCACCCCACCAGCCTCCGGGTCCAACATATTATTCTCCGTAACTTCCGCCACCTCCAACGGGATCCCACCACTAAGCACATCTTTCCCTCCCCCGCTCTCTCTGCATTCGGCAGGGATCGCTCCCTACACAACTCCCTTGTCCATTCGTCCCCCCCATCCCTCCATCCCTCCCCACTGATCTCCCTCCTGGCACTTATCCGTGTAAGCGGAACAAGTGCTACACATGCCCTTACACTTCCTCCCTTACCACCATTCAGGGCCCCAAACAGTCCTTCCAGGTGAGGCATCACTTCACCTGTGAGTCGACTGGGGTGATATACTGCGTCCGGTGCTCCCGATGTGGCCTTTTATATATTGGTGAGACCCGACGCAGACTTGGAGACCGCTTTGTTGAACACCTACACTCTGTCCGCCAGAGAAAGCAGGATCTCCCAGTGGCCACACATTTTAATTCCACATCCCATTCCCATTCTGACATGTCTATCCACGGCCTCCTCTACTGTAAAGATGAAGCCACACTCAGGTTGGAGGAACAACACCTTATATTCCATCTGGGTAGCCTCCAACCTGATGGCATGAACATCGACTTCTCTAACTTCCGCTAAGGCCCCACCTCCCCCTCGTACCCCATCTGTTACTCATTTTTATGCACACATTCTTTCTCTCACTCTCCTTTTTCTCCCTCTGTCTCTCTGAATATACCTCTTGCCCATCCTCTGGGTCACACCCCCCCCTCCGTCTTTCTTCCCGGACCTCCTGTCCCATGATCCTCTCGTATCCTCTTTTGCCTATCACCTGTCCAGCTCTCGGCTCTATCCCTCCCCCTCCTGTCTTCTCCTATCATTTTGGATCTCCCCCTCCCCCTCCAACTTTCAAACCCCTTACTCACTCTTCCTTCAGTTAGTCCTGACGAAGGGTCTCGGCCTGAAACGTCGACTGCACCTCTTCCTATAGATGCTGCTTGGCCTGCTGCGTTCACCAGCAACTTTGATGTATGTTGCTCATATCTTCTTTTAGCTTTTCTAACTTCTTTTTTAAGATTCTTTTAAAATTCTTTATATTCCTCGAGCACCTCATTTACTCCAAACTGCCTGTATTTATTGTGGATCCCTCTCTTTTTCTGAACCAAGTTTCCAATATCCCTTGAAAACCATGGCTCTCTCAGACTTTTAACCTTTCCTTTCAACCCAACAGGAACATAAAGATCCTGTACCCTCAAAATTTTACCTTTGAATGACCTCCATTTCTCTATTACATCCTTCCCATAAAACAAATTGTCCCAATCCACTCCTCCTAAATCCTTTCGCATCTCCTCAAAGTTAGCCTTTCTCTAATCAAAAATCTCAACCCTGGGTCCAGTCCTATCCTTCTCCATAGTTATATTGAAACTAATGGCATTGTGATCACTGGACCCGAAGTGCTCCCCAACACATATCTCCATCACCTGACCTATCTCATTCCCTAACAGGAGATCCAATACTGCCCCTTCTCTAGTTGGTACCTTTATGTATTGCTGCAGTAAACTATCTTGCACACATTTTACAAACTCCAAATAATCTAGCCCTTTTACAGAATGGGCTTCCCAGTCAATCTGTGGAAAATTAAAATCTCCCACAATCACAACCTGTGCTTACTACAAGTGTCTGCTATCTCCTTACAAATTTGCTCCTCCAATTCTCGCTCCCCATTAGGTGGTCTATAATACACCCCTATAAGCATCACTACACCTTTCTCATTCCTCAATTCCACCCAAATAGCCTCCCTAGATGAGTCCTCTAATCTATCCTGCCAAAGCACCGCTGTTATATTTTCTCTGACAAGCAATGCAACACCTCCCCCTCTTGCCCCTTCTATTCTATCACACCTGAAGCAAAGAAATCCAGAAATATTTAGTTGCCAATCATACCCCTCCTGCAACCACGTTTCACTAATAGCTACAACATCATATTTCCAGGTATCAATCCATGCTCTAAGCTCATCCACCTTCCTTACAATGCTCCTAGCATTAAAATAGATGCATTTAAGAAATTCTCCACCTCTTACTCTCTGTTTATTCCTAATGGAGCAAACAACTTCACTTTCTTCTTTTTCTTCCTTCTCCCCTACATCTTCGGTCTGTATGCTCCCGTTCTCTGTCCCCTGCCTATCCTACCTCACACACTGTCTACTGGATTTCTCTATTTGTGAACTAACCTCCTGTCTCCTAGTCTCTTCAATTTGATTCCCACCCCCCAACCATTCCAGTTTAAAGTCTCCTCAGTAGCCTTCGCAAGTCTCCCCATCAGGATATTGGTCCCCCTAGGATTCAAGTGCAACCCGTTCTTTTTGTACTGGTCACACCTGCGCCAAAAGAGGTCTCAATGATCCAAAAACTTGAATCCCTGCCCCCTGCTCCAATCCTTCAGCCATACATTTATCCTCCACCTCATTCCATTCCTAATCTCACTGTCGCGTGGCACAGGCAGTAATCCCGAGATTACTACCTTTGCGGTCCTTCTTCTCAACTCCCTTCCTAACTCCCTATATTCTCTTTTCAGGACCTCTTCTCTTTTCCTACCTATGTCATTGGTACCTATATGTACCACGACCTCTGGCTCCTCACCCTCCCACTTGAGGATATCTTGGACACGATCAGAAACATCCTGGACCCTGGCACCAGGGAGGCAAACTACCATCTGGGTCTCCTGATTGTGTCCACAGAATCGCCTATCTGACCCCCTAACTATAGAGTCCCCTATTACTACTGCCCTCCTCTTCCTTTCCCTACCTTTCTGAGCTACAGGGCTGGACTCTGTGCCAGAGGGACGGCCACTGTTGCTTCCCGCAGGTAAGCTGGCCCCCCCAACAGTATTCAAACAGGAGTACTTATTGTCAAGGGGCACAGCCACCGGGGTACTCTCTAGTACCTCACCCTTCCCCTTACCCTTCCTAACCATGACCCACTTGTCTTCCTCCTGTAGCCTTGGTGTGACCACCTGCCTGTAACTCCTCTCTATCAACGCATCACTCTCCCTGACCAGACGAAGATCATTGAGCTGCAGCTCCAGTTCCCTAATGTGGTCCTTTAGGAGCTGCAGCTCGGCGCACCTGGCGCAGATGTGGACGTCCAGGAGGCTGGGAGACTCCAGGACCTGCCACATCCGACACAGAGAACAAGCTGCTCTCACACTCATACTCCCTCCCTTTCCTCAATTAACAGGAAAAATTGAAAACCAACCCTTCTTCGCCTCACCCATTTCCGCCTAAGCCCGTTCAGCCAAAGCCCTTACGCCTTCACTCTGCTCCTGGCTCACTCCGCAGCCCGCAAATGACGCTGCCCGCTGTATAAGGCTGTGTTCCTTTTAAATCTTCCGCACTTGACTGTCCAACGACATATGCCTGCGCAGTCCCGCCTCTCCTAACTCCGATGAAAAAACAAAAAATTCAAAATGGCTTCCACTGCACTCCCGTTCCAATTCTCATACTTCCTTCTTCTGTGGGCAAGCCAGTTCTGGATCTACAAAGCAATGTCCCCTTGGATCCCATGCCTCCTTACCTTCTCAATAAGCCTTGCATGGGGTACCTTATCAAATGCCTTGCCAAAATCCATATACACTACATCTATGGCTTACCTTCATGAATGTGCTTAGTCACATCCTCAAAACATTCAATCAGACTCGTAAGGCATGACCAGCCTTTGACAAAGTCATGCTGACTATTCCTAATCATATCATGCCTCTCCAGATGTTCATAAATCGTGCCTCTCAGGATCTTCTCCATCAACTTACCAACCACTGAAGTAAGACTCAGGATGTGAACATCCCATCTGGTCCCAGTGACTTAACCAATTTGATGCTTTCCAAAAGCTCCAGCACATCCCCTTTCTTCATATCTACATTCTCAAGCTTTTCAGTCTACTGTAAGTCACCCCTACAATCGCCAAGATCCTTTTTCAGTGAAAACTTTAGGCACAGTATTCATTAAATACCTCCGCTATTTCCTCTTGTTCTGTATACATTTTTCCATTGTCACACTTGATTGATCCTATTCTCTCACCTCCTATCCTCTTGCTCTTCACATACTTGTAGAATGCCTTGGGATTTTCCTTAATCCTGTCCACCAAGGTCTTCTCATGGCCCCTTCTAGCTCTCCTAATTTCATTCTTAAGCTCCTTCCTGCTAGCTTTATAATCTTCTAGATTCATATCATTACCTAGTTTTTTGAACCTTTCATAAGCTGTTCTTTTCTTCTTGACTAGATTTACAACAGCCTTCATACACCTTGGATCTTGTACCCTACCATTCTTTCCATGTCTCATTGTACTCAGAACCCCACGCAAATATCCCCAGAACATTTGCCACATTTCTTCCATATGTTTCCCTGAGAATATCTGTTTCCAATTTATGTTTTCAAGTTCCTCCCTGATAGCCTCGTATTTCCACTTACCTCAATTAAACGTTTCCCTAACTTGTCTGTTCCTATTCCCTCTCCAATGCTACAGTAAAGGGGATAGAATTGTGATTACTATCTCCAAAATGCTCTCCCACTGAGAGACTCGACACTTGACCAGGTTCATTTCCCAATACCAGATCAAGTGCAGCCTCTCCTCTTGTAGTCTTATCTACATATTGTGTCAGGAAACCTTCTTGAACACACCTAACAAACTCCACCTCATCTAAACCACTCACTCTAGGGAGATGCCAATCAATATTTGGGAAATTAAAATCTCCCACCACAACAACCCTGTTATTATTACTTATTTCCAGAATCTGTCTCCCTAGCTGCTCCTCGATATCCCTGTTACTATTGGGTGGTCCATAAAAAACACCCAGTAGAGTTATTGATGCCTTCAAAGGTCAGTATAAAGCAGTATACTAAAAGCTTTTTCAGTTATATAAAAAATAAAAGGGAGGTGAGAGCTGATACTGGACCACTGGAAAATGTTGCTGGAGAGGTAGTAATGGGGGACAAAAAAATGGCAGATAAACTTATTGAGTATTTTGCATCAGTTTTCACTGTGCAAGACACTAGCAGCGTGTCAGAGGACCATGAGCATCAGGGAGCAGGAGTGAGTGCCTTCGCTATTACAAAGGAAAATGTGCTAAGCAAACTCAAAACACTCAAGGTATATAATCACCTGGGTCACATGGACTACATCCCAGAGTCCTGAGAAAGACCATAAGATCATAAGACAAAGGAGCAGAAGTTGGCCATTCGGCCCATCGAGTCTGCTCCGCCATTTCATCATGAGCTGATCCATTCTCCCATTTAGTCCCACTCCCCCGCCTTCTCACCATAACCTTTGATGCCCTGGCTACTCAGATACCTATCAATCTCTGCCTTAAGTACACCCGATGACTTGGCCTCCACTGCTGCCTGTGGCAACAAATTCCATAGAGTCACCACCCACTGGCTAAAAAAATTTCTTCGCATTTCTGTTCTGAATGGGTGCCCTTCAATCCTTCTCGTACTAGACTCCCCCATCATGGGAAACAACTTTGCCACATCCACTCTGTCCATGCCTTTCAACATTTGAAATGTTTCTATGAGGTCTCCCCTCATTCTTCTAAACTCCAAGGAATACAGTCCAAGAGATTGCTGAAGAAACAGATACATTAGTCATGATCTTTCATGAATCACTTGATTCTGGCATGGTCCCAGAGGACTGGAAGACTGCAAATGTCACTCCACTTTTTAAGAGGAGAAGGCAAAAAAAAAGTAAATTATAAGCCAGTTAGCCTAACTTCAGTGGTTGGGGAAAGTGCTGGAATATATTATTAAAGATGAAGTTTCAGGGCACTTTGAAAATAATGCTAAAATAATTTAAAGCCAGTACGGTTTTTGCAAAGGGAAATCTTGCCTGACAAATCTGTTAAGAGTCCTTCCAGGAAGTAACAAGCAGGATGGATATAGGAGAGGTAGTGGACGTCATTTACTTTAATCTTCAGAAGCCATTTGATAAGGTGCCAAACATTAGGCTGTTTCAGGATAAAATCCTATGGCATTACAGAAAAGATACTGGCATGGATAGAGGAATGGCTGACAAGCAGGAGGCAGTAGGTGGGAATAAAGGGGGCCTTTTCTGGTTGGCTGCCAATGGTGGTGATCCTTAGAGGTCAGTATTGGGACCACTACTTTTCACATTGTTTGTCAATGATTTGGATAATGGAAATGATGACCTTGTGACAAAGTTTGTAAGATAACATTAAGATAGGTGGAGGGGTAGGTAGTGTTGAGGAAGCAATGCAATGGCAGCAGGACTAAAGACAAATTGGAAGAATGGGCAAAAAAGTGGCAGATGGAATACAGTGTTGGGAAATGTATGATAATGCATTTTGGTAAAAGGAACAATAATGTGGACCGTTATCTAAATGAGGAGAAAATTCAAACATCAGAGGTGTTGAGGGACTTAGGAACTCTCGTGCAAGACTCCCAGTTAAAGCTCACCTTCAAAAAACAGAATGGAGGATTTGCCTCACCCAATTTTAGGTTACATTATTGGGCAGCTAATATATGAAATATTACATTCTGGATATATGACATTAACCATGAGAATTGCCCCACAGGGTTTCTTTGGAAGTCAACTCTGTTATAAAATTTTCCATTATTTCTTTACTTGGATCCTCGCTTCCTTTATCTTTAAATAAACTAATTGACAATGTGGTGGTTAAACATACATTGAGGATTTGGTTACAGTTCAGGAAACATTTTGGTTTATTGAGATTCTCCCTCTCAAGTCCCATATTTTCTAATTGTTCTTTTTAAACCATCTTTAATTGACTTATCTTTTAAAGAATGGGATAGATTGGGTATTAAACGATTTCAGGATTTGTTTGATGGAGGGAATCTCTCTTCTTTTGAGCAACTTTCAACGAAATTTAACCTTTCCAAAACTCACTTTCCAATACTCACTTTTTTCGATACTGACAGATTAGAGATATTTTAAGATCTCAATTACTTACATTTCCTACAAGTCCAGATAAAAATATAATCAATACAATTTTTAAATTTGAAACCCTTTGATAACAGTTCAATATCTTACATTTATGGTCTACTGTTGGGACTGAAAAAGGCCTCTTTAGATAAAATTAAAGGAGATTGGGAAAAGGATTTACAGATTTTCATATCTGAAGAGAGCTGGAAGATTATTTTAAAATGAATTCTTCATCATTATGTGTTCATCATTCTTTATTACAATTCAAAGTGGTACATAGAGTTCATATGTCTAAAGACAAGCTCTCCCGTTTCTACGCAGATATTTCCCCTTACTGTGATAAATGTACTAATGGAGTGGTCACACTAATTCATATGTTTTGGACATGTCCGAGCCTTGAAAAATTCTGGAAAGATGTATTTCAAACTTTTTCTGCACTCTTCAATGTCAGCTTTAAGCCCAATCCATTGATTGCCTTGCTTGGTATTGTTGAGGATAGTGTTACAAAATTGAAACCATCTAATTGGCGGGTATTGGCCTTTATGTCTCTTATGGCCAGGAGGGCGACCTTGCTTAAGTGGAAGGAGGCCACCCCGCCCACTCATGTTCAATGGCTATCTGACGTTATGTTGTGCCTTGATCTAGAGAAGATTCGTTGTTCGATTTCTGATTTTAAACATGATTTTCTAATGTTATGGGGACCCTTTCTGAATTATTTTCACAATCTTTGAACTGTTATTAAAGTATGGATCTGAGCCATTATTATTATAATATTATATGGTAAGGTATTTTTCTTTTCTTTTAAACCAATCAGCTCATTTTGGTAGTGGGGGTAGTTTTTTTAATAAAATACAATTATTTAATTTTATTTCATTTCATAATTCAATCTTTTTCCTATATGATTGATTTGGAATATGGGATACCGTGATCATATTACTATGATTTAAATGTAATGTAATTCGTATTATTTACTTGTATCCTTATGAATTTTGTATTTGTATTCATGCAATTTATATAATATCAATGAAAATATTGAAAGACGACTCCCAGAAGGTTAATTTACAGGTTGAGTCTGTGGTAAAGGCGGCAAATGCAAAGTTGGCATTTATTTCAAGAGGAATAGAATACAAAAGCAAGGAGATAATGCTGAGCCTTTATAAGACACTAGTCAGGCTGCACTTGGAGTATTGTCAACAGCTTTGGACCCCGTATCTCAAAAGAATGTGTTGTCATTGAATAGAGTCCAGAGGAGGTGCATGAGGATGATTCTGGGAAAGAAAGGGTTAACATATGAGGAGCGTTTGGCAGCTTTGGCCTGTACTCACTGGAATTTATCAGAATGCAGGGTGGTGGGGGGAATCTAATTGAAACCAATCCAGTGTTGAAAGGACTATATAAGGTGGATATGGAGAGGATGTTTCCCATGGTGGTGGTATCCAGAATTAGAGGGTACAGCCTCAAAATTGAGGGGTGACATTTTAGAATAGAGGCATGGAGGAATTTTTTAGTCCGATAGTAGTGAATCTGTGGAATGCTCTGCCACAGACTGCAGTGGAGGCCAAGTCCATGGATATATTTAAGGTGAAAGCTGATTGTTTCTTGACGGTGGGATCCAGGATCAACCACGATGGAGTGGTGGACCAGACTCAATGGGCTGAATGGCCTAAATTCTGCTCCCAAGTCTTTTGGTCTTATGATGATGTTGGTAACAAGGGTTCTGTAAAACCCTAGGTAGACTACACATGGAATATTGTGTTCAGTTCTTATCACCTCATTGTAGGAAGGATGTGGAAGCTCTAGAGAGGGTTCACAGGAGATTTACCAGGATGCTGCTTGAATGAGATAACATGTTTTCTGATGATAGGTTGAGCAAGCTAGGCTTTTCTCTTTGGAGAAAAAAAAAGAGAGGCGTCTTGATAGAGGTGTACCAGATGATGAGAGGCATAGACTGAGTAGCTAGCAAGAGACTTTTTCTAAGAACTGAAGTGACTAATATGATGGTATTAAGGTGATTAGAGTGAAGTATAAGGGGGAGGTGAATGTCAGTGATAAGCATTTTCACAGAGAGAGTGTGAGTGCATGGAATGCCCTGCCAGGGCTGGTGGTAGAGGCAGAAGCATTAGGGGCATTTAAGAAACTCTTAGATAGGCACATACATGGAAGAAAAATGGAGGGCAATGTGGAAGTGAAGAGTTAGCTTGATCTTAAGAGTAGGTTAAAGGGCTAGCACAACATCATGGGCTGAAAGGCCTGTACTGTGCTATAGCATTCTATGCTGCACATGCAATGTGCTGGAGAAACACAGTAGGCCAGGAGAGAAATAAATACGTGTCAGGCTGAGACTAAATATGTTAATCAAGGACAAAATTAATTGGAAAAAAAATGTAACTGAATGAGAGTCAACATTGGTTTGTAACAGAAAAGCAACTGCAGCCTGCAATCCAAGAAGATGCTTCAGCACTATTTTCTTTAAGAAAATTAGAGATGGGCAACAAATGTTTGCCCCAATATTAACACCCAAGTTACACAAATAACACCATCAATAACACCTCAAGTACTGCTTAATAAAATAGCTTGCAAACCTGATGACCACACTTCTAGTTAGCTACTAGGTAAAAAGCATTATTACAATTGCAGTTTATATACATTTTTTTTTTAAATGAAGAGGCGATAAGGATTGCAATTAGCTCAGAGAACAAAGATAACTGGTGAAATAAGCAGATATATGGCAAATAAAATTTAACACAGACATGTGAAATGAAGCATTTTGCCAAAAAGGGGAGAGACAACTTAAAACTAAAGGCATGATTTTAAAATGACTGCATGAACATAGCTTAGGGACTATGCAAATACAAGAGACAAGCATAAAAAACTGCAAGGAGGCACAAATGATGTCTTTATAAATGGATACAGTCTTTAAGTAGGAAATTCGACTAAACGATTCTATAAAATACTGATCAGGCTCTAGCTAGAGTCCTTCATACAACTTTAAGATGATTAAAAGGTTTAATTTAAAATGTCTTGCGTGGACCTTTCAGAGGAGTGCAAAGATGGCTTTCAGGAATGGATGCAGAAACATGGCGACTCAAGACATTTGAAAAGACAGATAAAGGAAAATCTGCAGATGCTGGAAATCCAAGCAACACACACAAAATGCTGGTGGAACGCAGCAGGCTAGGCAGCATCTATAGGAAGAAGTACAGTCAATGTTTTGGGTTGAGACCCTTTGTCAGGACTAACGGAAACAAGAGATAGTAAGAGATTTGAAAGTGGGAGGGGGAGGGGGAGACCCAAAATGATAGGAGAAGACAGGAGGGGGAGGGATGAAACCAAGAGCTGGGAAGTTGATTGACAAAAAGGATACAAGACTGGAGAAGGGGGAGTATCATGGGACGGAAGGTCTTGGAAGAAAAGTGGGAGAGGAGCACCAGAGGAAGATGGAGAACAGGCAAGGAGTTATTGTGAAGGGGAAAGAGAAAAAAAAACAATAAATTAGTGATGGGTACAACAGATGTTCTCTTTGGAGCAGAAAAATTATGAGATTTGATAGTGATCTTCAAAACCAAGGGTTTTGATCAAGTAAAGGAAAATCCTGTTCCAAATAAATCAATACCAGACGTCAATGATCTGAGGTAAATGGGGAAAGAGTCAAGATGATGCCAAATGAGGTTAGGTTTCCATACAGTCCAGTCATGATGACCAGGAACACATTGAAAGGATTATGAAGAATGGTGTCTTTCAAACGGGAATCTGACTATAGGAAAAGAGCAGAGCGGAGCCATTTATTGTTTAGCTCCACAAAGTAATGGAACAAGTGGAATGAAATCAATAACCTCTTCCACGATTAAACGCAAACAACAGGAATTCTGCAGATGCTGGAAATTCAAGCAACACACATCAAAGTTGCTTGTTCACCAGCAACTTTGATGTGTGTTGCCTCTTCCATGATGCTCCATTCTACCAAAACCAATATTTTAAACATAAAAGCAGAAACATTGATCAATTACAGTGCCTATAAAAACTATTCACATCCTTCCCCCCCACTCCCCCCCAGAAGTTTTCATGTTTTATTGTTTTACAACAGTGAATCACAGTGAATTTCATTTGGCTTTTTTGACACTGACCACAGAAAAAGTGATCAAACTGAAAACAGATCTCTTACAAAGTGATCAAATGAATTGCAAATAGAAAACACAAAATAATTGATTGAATAAGTGTTCACCCCCTCCTCCCCCTTTAAAATGATACACCAAATCATCACTAGTGTAGTCATTAGGTTTCAGAAGTCACATAATTAGTTAAACGGAGATCTGGTTTTGGAGACCCGTGTGTAGTCCAGATGTATCAATTGATTGTAGTAAAAATACACCTGTATCTGGAAGATCCAACTGCTGCTGAGTCAGTATTATGGCAAATACTACACCATGAAGACAAAAGTTCAAGTGCAACCCATCCAATCTGTACAGACCATAAGACCATAAGATATAGTAGTTGATGTAGGCCATTTGGCTCCGTCATTCAATCATGGGCTGATCCAATTCTTCCAGTCATCCCTACTCCCCTGCTTTCTCCCCATGTCCTTTGATGCCCTGGCTAATCAAGAACCTATCTATCTCTGCCTTAAAAGCACCCAATGAGTTGGCCACCACAGCCGCTCATGGCAACAAATTCCACAGATTTACCACCCTCTAAAATAACGTCAATGCATCTCTGTTCTAAATGGACGTCCTTCAATCCCATGCCCTCTTGTCCTGGACTCCCCTGCCATGGGAAACAACTCTGTCATATCTAATCTGTTCAGGCCTTTTAACATTCGGAATGTTTCTACAAGATCTCCCGTCATTCTCCTGAACCCCAGGGAATACAGCCCAAGAGCTGCCAGACAATTCTCATACAGTAACCCTTTCATTCCTGGAATCATTCTCGTGAATCTCCTCTGAACCATCTCCAATGTAAGTATATCCTTTCTAAAATAAAGAGCCCAAACTGCACACAATACTCCAAATGTGGTCTCACAAGTGCCTTATTGAGCCTCAACATCACATCCCTGCTCTTATATTCCATACCTCTAGAATGAATGCCAAGACTTCATTTACCTTCCTCACCACCAATTCAACCTGGAGGTTAATCTTTAGGGTCTCCTGCACAACCACTCCCAAGACCCTTTGCATGTCTGCATTTTGAATTCTCTCCCCATCTAAATAATAGTCTGCCCGTTTATTTCTTTCTAAGTGCATGACCATACACTTTCCAACATTGTATTTTATTTACCACTTCTTTGCCCATTCCCCTAAACTATTTAAGGCTCTCTGTTTCCTTAACACAACCTGCTCCTCTATCTAACTTTGCTTCAGAGGTTTGATCGAGGCACGACTACTCAAGCATGTGGACATCAGCGAATTAGACCAGCAGGAAGAGTTTAAAAGGAAGCCAGCTTTATAGAGCAGGCAGAATAGAGATAGAGAGAGAAGGAGGGCTTTGGTTCAAAGGGACTTTGACGATAACGTGTCGAAGCGAGGTAAGCCACTTGCGAGGAATAGAAACAGGAAGCATGTCTGTGAGGCCAGTGTTCTGTACAGGTGTTCCTTGCTTTTCGAATGTTCGCTTTACGAAACCTCACTGTTATGAAAGACCTACATTAGTTCCCTGTTTTTGCTAACAGAAGGTGTTTTCACTGCTACGAAGAAAGGGAGCGCGTGGGGAAAATCAGCGCGCGATTAAAAAAAAAGCAGCACGCGCCCCAAGCAGCCACTCCTCCCCCGGATTCAGAACGGCATTCTCGCCGGCATTGCTTAAACGCGTGCCTGTGAGCAGCCGCTTGCAAGATGAGTTCTAAGGTATCGGAAAAGCCTAAAGGAGCTCATAAGGGTGTTACACTTAGACTAAAACTAGACATAATTAAGCATTTCGATTGTGGTGAATGAAGTAAGGACAAAGTGAGTTTGGCTTGTGGAAGTTGATGAAGATGATGTTGAAGAGGTTTTGGAATCCCATGACCAAGAACTGATAGATGAAGAGCTCATGCAACTGGAAGAGGAAAGGATAACAATCGAAACCAAATTCTGAAGCGAAAGTGAAGTCGTCCAGGAACTGAACATGAAAAAACTATGTGAGATTTTCGCTGCAATGATAAAGTACGACTTTAATTTTGAAAGGATATGTCGGTTTAGGGCATATTTGCAAGATGGTTTGAGTGCTTACAAAGAACTATATGATAGAAAAATGCGCAAGGCTAAGCAGTCAAGCAAGCCTTCCACATCAGCCACAGCAGACGATGAACCTCAACCTTCGATATCGAGGCAGGCAGTCATAGGAGAAGATAACCTGGCTGCCCTGATGGAAACAGATGATGATGAGATGACACCCCAGTGTCCCACCACCCCAAACCCCGACAACTCAGTCTAACACATCATCAGCAGTATGCTCGGCAAGCTGTCTTCCCGGTTCCCGTAAGTGATACTACACTGTACATACATTATTTCTACTTTATATTGGCTGTGTATTCTTATGTGTTATTTGGTATGATTTGGCAGCTTCATAGCTTAAAGGTTACTGGAGAGTGTGTTTTTGCCAACAGTGCTTGCATGAGATTTTCTTCCGAGAGCACTTGCGTGAGATTTTCGCTATGGAGAACAGTGCCGGCAATGATTGTGGAAAAGTGTTTCTACTTTATACAGGTTGTGTATTTATCATATCATTCCTGCTTTTACTATATGTTACTGTTATTTTAGGTTTTATGTGTTATTTGGCATGATTTGGTAGGTTATTTTTGGGTCAGTGAACTCTCAAAATTTTCCCATATAAATAAATGGTAATTGCTTCTTCGCTTTACGACATTCCGGCTTACGAACCGTTTCATAGGAACGCTCTACCTTTGGATGGCGGGGGAAACCTATACTGGGTGTCAGATGTGGGACGTCCAGGAAACTCCTGGCCTCCCGGACAGCCACATCTGTGCCAGGTGCATCGAGCTGCAGCTCCTTTGGGACCAGTTTAGGGAACTGGAGATGCAGCTTGATGACTTTCGTCTGGTCAGGGAGAGTGAGGTGGTGACAGAGGGGAGCTATAGGCAAGTAGTCACACCAGGGCCTCGGGAGAGAGATAAGTAGGTCACAGTCAGGAGAGAAAAGGGCAAGGGTCAGATACTGGAGAAAACCCCTGTGGCTGACCTCTGAATAATAAGTACTCTTGTTTGAGTACTGTTGGGGGTGGGGGAAAATATCTGGGGGAAGTAACAGTGATTGCGCCTCTGGCACAGAGTCTGACCCTGTGGTTCAGAAGGGTAGGGAAAGGAAGAGGATGGCAGCAGTGATAGGGGACTCTATAGTTAGGGGGGAGGGTCAGACAGGCGATTCTGTTGATGCAGGAAAGAAACATGGATGGTAGTTTACCTCCCAGGTGCCAGGGTCCAGGATGATTCAAATCGCTTCCACAATATCCTGAAGTGGGAAGTGAACTGCCGGAGGTTGTGGTACATATTACTACCAATGACATAGGCAGGAAAAGGGAGGAGGTCCTGAAAACAGACTACAGGGAGTTGGGAAGGAAGTTGACAAGCAGGACCTCAAAAAGGTAGTATTTTGGGATTACTGCCTGTGCCACGCGACAGTGAGCATAGGAATAGAGTGAGGTGAAGGATAAGTGTGTGGCTGAGGGATTGGAGCAGGCAGCAGGGATTCAGATTTCTGGATCATTGGGTCCTCTTTCGGGATAGGCATGACCTGTACAAAAAGGACGTGTTGCACTTGAATCTGAGGGGGATCAATATCCTGGCAGGAAGGTCTGCTAAGGCTATTGGGGAGAGTTTAAACTAGAATTGCTGGGGGGTAGGAACTGAACTGAACAGGCAGAGGAAAGGGCGGTTGGCTCACAAAAAGAGAAAGCTTGGAGACAGTGCGAGAGGGAGGATAAGCAGGTGATAAGAGAAGGGATGCGCTCAGACTGATGGTTTGAGGTGTGACTATTTTAATGCAAGGAGTATCATGAACAGAGCAGATGAGCTTACAGCGTGAATCAGTACTTGGAGCTATGATGTTGTGGCCATTACAGAGACTTGGATGGCTCAGGGGCAGGAATGGCTACTGAGAGTGCCAGGCTTTAGATGTTTCAGAAAGGACAGGGAAGGCGACAAAAGAGGTGGGGGCGTGGCACTGCTGATCGAGATAGAGTCACAGCTGCTGAAAGCCCCAAGGCATTCTACAAATATATGAAGAAAAAGAGGATAAGACGTGTGAGAACAGGACCAATCAAGTGTGACAGTGGAAAAGTGTGTATGGAAGTGGAGGAGATGGCTGAGGTACTTAATGAACACTTTGATTCAGTACTCACTATGGAAAAGGATTGTAGGGACGACTTACAGCGGATTGAAAAGCTTGAGTATATAGACATTACGAAAGAAGATGTGCTGAAGCTTTTGGAAAGCATCAAATTGGATAAGTCTCCGGGATGGGATGAGATGTATCCCAGGCTACAGTGGAGGGCGAGGGAGGAGATTGCTGAGCCTCTGGCAATGATCTTTGCATTATCATTGGGGATGGAAGAGGTTCCGGGGGATTATAAGGTTGAAGACATTGTTCCCTTATTCAAGAGAGGGAATAGAGATAGTCCAGGAAATTATAGACCAGTGAGTCTTACTTCCGTGGTTGGTAAGTTGATGGAAAAGAGGCTGGGTTTATGAACATTTTGAGAGGCATGATATGATAAGGAATAGTCAGCATGGCTTTGTCAAAGACAGTTTGTGATTTACCAGCCTGACTGAATTTTTTGAGGATGTGACTAAACACATTGATGAAGGTAGAGCAGGTCACATTCTGCATGGAGGTCGGTGACCAGTGGTGTGTGTCAGCGATCTATTCTGGGACCCCTTCTCTTCGTGAATTTTACAAATGACCTGGATGTGGGAGTGGAGGGATGGGTTAGTAAATTTTCTGATGACACAAGTTGGGGATGTTGTGGATATTGTGGAGGACTGTCAGAGGTTACAGCGGGATATCGATAGGATGCAAATCTGGGCTGAGAAGTGGCAGATGGAGTTCAACCCAGTGAGGTAGTTCATTTTGGTAGGTCAAATATGACCGCAGAATATAATATTAATGGTAATACTCTTGGCAGTGTTGAGGATCAGCGGGATCTTGGTGTCCAAGTCCGTAGGACACTCAAAGCTGCTGTGCAGGTTGACTCTGTGGTTAAGAAGGCATACGGTGCATTGGCCTTCATCAACCATGGGATTGAGTTTAGGAGCTGAGAGGTAATGTTGCGGCTATATAGGACCCTGGTCAGACCCCATTTGGAGTACTGTGCTCAGTTCTGGTCTCCCTCACTACAGGAAGGATGTGGAATGAGAAGGAGGAAGAGCAGTGCGCCTGCGCGTGCGCAGCCCTCCGGTGAAAAATGATATCGTATCTGTTAAATAGGGGCTGTGGACAATTCTGATTTGATGGAGAATAGACGTGAAAGCACAGAGGAACATCTGGAGAAATTTCTGAAACGCTCGTTCGCTGCTATCGTTACTGCGTGGTTGGGAATCTTTTGGAGGGTGGGCCTCAAAATCCCCGGCTTTGCCTGCTGTTGACGACCGAGGTTGAGGTTGAATCGTTCGGACAGAGATGGCGCTCAGTACTCTGTGTTGGAGGGCTGATCAGAGCTCGAAGTTTTTGGATGACTCAGAATCAGACTATGGTCGGCATGGCAGGGAGAGTTCTTCCTTCTCCCGTCTGCGTGAGATGTGGGACATTTGAGAGACTGAACTTTTACCGTGCTCATGAACTTCTTCATCAAGTTATGGTATTGTTGCACAGTTGTAACTATATGTTATAATTATGTGGTTTTGTCAGTTTTTTCAGTCTTGGTCTGTCCTGTGTTTTGTGATATCACACCGGAGGAAATATTGTATCATTTCTTAATGCATGCATTACTAAATGACAATAAAAGAGGACTACGGGTCTTCATAATCTAAAACTACAGAAAGGGTGCAGAGAAGATTTAGAAGGATGTGGTCGGTATTGGGAAACATGCCTTTTGAGAATAGATTGAGTGAACTTGGCCTTTTCTCCTTGGAGCGACAGTGGATGAGAGGTGACCTGATAGAGGTGTACAAGATGAAGAGAGGTATTGATTGTGTCGATAGTCAGAGGCTATTCCCCCCACTGCTGAAATGGCCATCATGAGAAGGCACAATTTTAAGGTGCTTGGAAGTAGGCACAGAGGAGATGTCAGGGGTAAGTTTTTTTTAAAAAAACAGAGTGGTGAGTGCATGGAATGGGCTGCCGGTGAAGGTGGTGGAGGCAGATACAATCGGGTCTTTTAAGAGACGGATAGGTACATGGAGTTTAGAAAAATAGATGGCTATGGGTAACCCTAGGTAATTTCTCAAGTAAGTAAATGGTCGGTACAGCATTGTGGGCCAAAGGGCCTGTATTGTGCTGTAGGTTTTCTATGTTTCTAACATCGGCAAATTTAACCACAAACTCATTCATCCCATAGTCGCCGACCTCTGTGGAACTCCACTGGTAACCAGCAGCCAGCCAGAATAGGATCCCCTTATTCGCACTCGCTGTTTTCTGCCGATCAGCCAATGCTCCACCCATGCTACTAACTCCCTGTAATTCCAGGGGCTCTTATCTTGCGAAGCAACCTCCTGCGCAGCACCTTGTCAAAGGCATTCTGAAAATTGAAGTACACCACATCTACTGCATTTCCTTTGTCTACCCGCTTGTAGTTTCCTCAAAAAATTGCAGTCGGTTAAGCAGGCAGGATTTTCCTTTCAGGAAACCATACTGGCTTTGGCCTATCTTGTCATGTGCCTCCTGATACACCATAATCTCATCCCTAACAATCGATTCCAACAACTTTCCAACCACTGATGTCAGGCTAACAGGTCTATAGTTTCCTTTCTGCTGCCTCCCACCCTTCTTAAATAGCAGAATAACATTTGCAACTTCCCAGTCATCCGTTAGAATGCCAGAATCTATCGATTCTTGAAAGATCATTGTTCATTCCTCCACAATCTCAACAGCTACTTACTACAGAACCCAAGGGTGCATTCCATCAGGTTCAGGAGATTTATCCACCCTCAGACCATTAAGCTTCCTGAGCAGCTTCTCAGTCGTAATTTTCACTGCACAAACTTCACTTCCCTGACATTCTTGAATGTCCAGCGTACTGCAGATGTCTTCCACTGTGAAGACTGATGCAAAATACGCATTCAGTTCCTCTGCCTTCTCTGCGTCTCTCATTACAATATCTCCAGCATCATTTTCTATTGGTCCTATATCTAGCCCACAACTCTCTTTAACCGTTTATATACTTAAAAAAGCTTTTAGTGTCCAATATGTCTCCATCTCTATGAAGTTTTTCCTTTGACTTCAACTTGCCTCCAAAACATTTTTTCTTTCTACCTCTTCTTCTGATGTGATCTATACAAAGCTTCCCTTGATGGCTTTGTTAATACTTAATCATGCAAGTTTTACATGAACTTTCATCTAGAGGGAGCAAACTGACTCCTCATCCATGGAAGAGTTTTTTTTTAATCAAATACAGACACAGTATATTTCCAGGAAGTACAGTTCTCCACTGAATGAGCATTAGCAAACCCAAAAGGCACCAAAAACTACCCATGGCACTCATCCAGCAACTGCAGTTTATTTCCTCCAACTCTTATCGACTGTTGGCCTTATGTTGTTTGATATCACATCAACAAGGGAGGAGAGTGTTTTTTTTTTAAATATAATTTTTATTGAGTTTTCAAAGTAAATACAAGAGAAAAAAAAATACCCTCCCCCCCCGATATATACTACTACCTAAAGAGAAAAGAAAAAAAAAGAGAAAAAAAAGGACCGCCTGAATATTGGAAGGTTTCCGCATGCTCCATGGGATTAAAAATAAATTTAATATATAATATAGTCCTGACGAAGGGTCTCGGCCTGAAACGTCGACTGCGCCTCTTCCTACAGATGCTGCTTGGCCTGCTGCGTTCACCAGCAACTTTGATGTATGTTGCTTGAATTTCCAGCATCTGCAGAATTCCTGTTGTTTGCGTTTAATATATATTTGTTACTTTCCCCAAGGAACCAAGATGTTTATCATATCTAAAACATTACTTAGCTTCTCAACTCTCATAGTTCCCTGGGGAATCTCTTTGAACTTCACCATGTTGCTATGTGTTTCCCTCCCAATCATCCAGGCAAAAAAAAGAGATGAGATACAAAAAAAAGAAAACACAAAATACCCCCCGACTAATGTTGTGAATGAAAAGCTACACAACCCTACCCCACTCTATTTTGCGGGTCGTGGCTATTGCCACGTTTGCACACATGAATAACGTAGCGATTGGTCAGTGTTTCTTCCAGCTCCCCCGTAACAAAAAATTGTATGTATATAAAAAAGAAATTAATGTCATTATTCCCAGCTAGTATTCCTCAAATTTTAACCTTTCTTCCCCTCCCTCATATAATTAATAATATATTTATGTATTCATCTGCCTAAAAATCCAACAGGCCTATTCCTTAATCCAGTCTTCATCTTCAATCCATCTTGCTCCCCTGGGTTTGTTCTTGTATCTGGTGAATATTCAAAGAATCTCGCACAAACTCCTCCGCTTTCCGGTAATCGTCAAAAAATCTTTTTTCTCCACCAGTCAAAAAAATCTTCAAGGCTGCAGGATAACGCAATATAAATTGATAACCGTGATCCCATAGGGCTTTTTTCACTGGATTAAATTTCTTCCATTTCTTCAAAAGTTCATAACTTATGTCAGGGTAGAAAAAAATTTTCTTCCCTTCTATCATCAGTGGCCCTTTTCTCTTCTTGGCAGCTTGGGCAGCCACCTGTAGAATCCTTTCTTTGTCTTGAAATCTTAAGAATTTTATTAAAATTGATCGTGGATATTGGTCATCTTGTGGTTTTGGTCTTAGAACTCTATGTACCCGCTCAATTTCAATTGATCGGTCTTCCTCTTTCATTTGCAAGGTTTTCGGGATGCATCTTTGAAAAAATTCTATTGGATTATCTCCCTCTATACCTTCTTTAAGACCAACAATTTTAATATTATTACGTCTACTAAAATTTTCCAACACGTCCACTTTCTCCAAGAGTCGATTTCTTTCTGTATTCCAGACGAGCACATCATTTTCTGTTTTTTCCACACTATCGTTAATACGCTTCATTGTTCTTTCCATCTTCTGAAGTTTCTTATCCATTTTATCCTGTCTTTTCATAGCTTTATCATAGCACATCTTCACGTCCCTAAGCTCTGTTCTTAATTTTCTTAGTTCAGCCATTAATTGCAATAAAGCCTCTCTTATGTCTCCGTCGTCTCCTTTATTTCCAGTCTCTTCCAGTTCTTCCTCCTCTTCTTCATCTGTATTCTCTGCGGAATCCTATTCTGACTCCGAGTCACTTTCAGTTGCAGTGGCCGTCAGTTCTTGTAGTTTAAGTTGTGTCGATTTGCGCATGCGTACTTCTTTGCACATTCGCATTTCCGGCATCTTCTTCCGAGAGACCGCTACGGCCGCCATTGCTCCCTGTTCTTCTACACCAGAGATAAAATGCGTCTCCTCTGAAGGAGATCCAATCTGAATCCGAGGCTCCATCGCTGCAGTAGGCCCTTTTTTCTTCCCATCTCGCGGCGACTTCACAACAGACTTCTTCTGTTGCGGTTTACGAGGCATATCGTAGAGTAGTCTTACAAAGTTTATAAGTAGTTTTCGGAAAGTATTTATTAACTTTACTTCGTTTAAACGGTACTTTGCTGATTTTTTAACGGGAGAGCTGGATTTACACGTCTCAATCCCACGTCATCATGTGACGCCCCCCCAAGGGAGAAGAGTGTTGATTAATATTGCGTCTGTCTAGAGGTCACTCTTATCCTTGGCTAGATTATTAAAGTTATCTTCTCCTCTGCCGCTGGTTAGGGCGGCGTATGGAGTGTTGGCCTCCATTGGTTGGGGATTGAATTCAAGAACCATGAGGTATTGTTGCAGGTCTATAAATTTCTGGTTAGACCATAGTTAAAATAGTGTGTTCAGTTCTGGTTGCATACATATATGAAGGATGTAAAAGCTTTAGAGAGGGTGCAGAGGAGCTTTACCAGGATGCTGCCTGGATTAGAGAACATGTTATATGAGGTTGGGTTGAGCAAACTAGGGCTTTTCTCTTTGCAGTGAAGGAAGATGAGAGGTGACTTGATAAAGGTGTACAACATGGTAATAGGCATAGATAGTGTGGACAGCCAAAGACTAATTTCCCCAGGGTGGAAAAGGCTAATATGAGGAGGGCATGACTAAAGTGTTTGGCGGGAAGTACAGAGGTAGGTTTTTACCCCCTTCCCCACAGAGTGGTAAGTACATGGCACACAGTGCCAGGGGTGATGTTAGAGGCAGATATATAGATATATCAGAGACATTTCAGAATCTCCTAGGTAGGTACAAGAGGACTAGAATGTAAAGGCAAGGATGTAATGCTGAAGCTATATAAGAGATTGGTCACATCGCACTTGGAATATCACGAGCAGTTTTGGTCCCCTTAACTTAAAAAAAGACCTGCTGGCATTGGAGAGAGTCCAGAGGAGGTTCATGTGAATTATCCCAGAAATTAAAGTACTAATGTATGACGAGCTGTGATGGTTTTAGGCCTGTACTTGCAGAAGTTTAGAAGAATGGGGGGGGGGGGGGTAGGGAAATCTCATTGAAACCAACCGAATATTGAAAGGTATAGATAGAGTGGACAGGGAGAGGATGTTTCCTGTAGTAAGAGTCTAGGACCAGAGGGCACAGCCCGTAACCTTTCATGCCCTGATTACACAAGAACCTATCAACTTCTGCTTTAAATATACTGAATGACTTGGCCTCCACAACCGTACATGGCAATGAATTCTACAGATTCAGCATCCTCTGGCTAAATAAATTCCTCTTCACATCTGTTCTAAAGTGGAAGCTGATAGGTTCTTGTGTAGTCAGGGCATCAAAGTTTACAGGGAGAAGGCAGGAGAATGAAGTTAAGAGAGTTAATAAATCAGCCATGATAGAATGATGGAGCAGACTCTATGAGCAAAATGGCCTAATTCTACTCCTGGGTCTTATGGTTTATAAAAGAAAAATGAAGGGCTATGAGGGAGAAAAGGGTTAATCTTGGAGTAGGTTAAAAGTTCAGCACAACCTCATGGCCTATACTGCCTATGCTCCATATTCTACCTTTGATTCATAAATTGTCATATTATAAATTCTATTGCAACAAACTTAAATCTGATCTATTCTCAAAGCTTTAAGAAATATGCTCAGGTCATGGTTTGTAGTTGAAGTTTCAGATTGTGACCTAACAGCATATTTAAGTATGTTCAGCATCTGCTAGCCATGACATTAATTGAAGCATACTGCACCACACACCAAGGCAATAACCTGCATTCTTTATATACATGCTTCAGCAGAAAAGCAAAGAAAAGGTGAGCTTACCTTCTATAAAGGGGAGAACGAAGAAAAAACAAGGAAAATGGTAAAAATAAGATCTTTGTAATGATCAAAGAAGAAAAAGAATGTAAAAGAGAATGTATGAAACATGCAATTTTCGACCACAAAATGGAGAAGATAGTTTACATCAAGGTCTGTGTAAAAATTCTAATTTTGTTCAGTAACCCTTGTAACAAATATAAAAATGTAACAAGTAAATCAGAAAGTTTGTATAATTTTAAATTCATTCGTTATGGTTCAGTTGAGCAATGAATACCAAAAGGAAAAGTATATACTGTCTGTCTAAGAGAGGCATTTCTTCTTTTATGGACATGCTCACAATATTGTGATGATGTGGTAATATGTTACATTTTGCTACAGTATTAGGTGAATAAATAAGGCTCAAAACTACTTTTTGTTTGTGGTCCAATTAAATAATAAAAACTAAATAACTGGCACTTAAATATTTTAAGAAAGTGAAAGATGATAAATGAAAAATTACATTACAGATCTACATTGTAAACACTCCATGGTAGGTGCACACATATTACAATAACCAGAAATTAATTAACCTATTAAGAACATGATGCAAATTAATATTGTACTTTAATAGAAAAATAAATAAAAATCTTCACTTTTTTTTAAATAAAGCTTTCTACTATATATCTTCAGGATTTTCAAACTTACCTTACTGGCCCAAGCATCTTCATCCCAAGATGTCAGCTGCAACACACGAATTATCTCATTGATTTCAGTGCTCATTTTCTCCACAGTGAAGTTACGGTTCTTTAAAGCTTCTTCCACTCCCTGGCTTTTAAATTGTTTTGTGGTCACAAAAATCTTTATAGCTGTATAAAAAATATTTAAACAATATTTAATGCAATTCAACAATTAATACAGCCCAATAAATTCAGACATAAACACACCTACACATCATCTGTATTGCAGAAAAATGAACAACTTTGATGGCATCTCAAACTATAATTTTCAATAACTGCAACTCCACACTGCTATACCTCAAGGAATTATTAAAATAATATACATTTGATTTAGGGCAAAAAGAAAATCAACTCAATTCTGAAACCAAAAGTCAAAGCCATACGGCCTCAAAGAGATAGATTTGAAGACCGGAATTTTAAGGCTACACTGGAGGGATGGAAAGCATAAAAAAAATATCAAAGTTGAATACATTTTCAAAATCTATTCACGCTGAGGCAGTTTGATAGATAGACCAGCTCAAATACATTTCCAGGAACTTGGCTATTATCAAAATGAGAAAAAAGTATTTACCTGAAATGAGTACAGGAAGAAGCTCTTTCACAGTGTTCATAGAATTCACCAGCATTACCCTGTGCTCTTGATGAGTTAGTTCCTGTTGTCTTTCATCAATCATTTTAGCCATTTTAGTCATTCCTTAATTCACCGTGCCATGAAGATACAAAAATTACAATTGATACATATAATTAAAAAAGCAACTATATTTAGACATGTTAAGAACAAGGGGAACTAGAAGGATGTAGGGTCTGTTAAAAACAAAAAAAAAATATGAAAAGTCGAAATGATTATGAAAGAACCATGTTTGACAAATTTACTGTTTTATTCGAGAAAGTATTTGAAACAATTAAGGGAGAATTGATGATATAACACGAATTGGAAAAAAAAGGAAGATCGATTGACAGACATGAAACAAAGGAAGAAAAAGTGGATTCCACCCCACCCCCAGGATAGTGGGTATTGACTGGTAGGATATCGCAGGGATCAGCACTTGGGCCCTAGCTTGTCACTATATATCCGTCAATGAGTTGAATGAGGTACCCAACTATAATGTTTATATGTTTGCTAATAACATGACACTACATAGAATTATGAGTTGTGAGAGGACACCAAGAAAATTCAATCTAATTAGATAAAGCGAGTGGCCAAATATGTGACTGCTACAGTAATGGATAAATATCTTGTTTATTTCACAAATCATTTTAGCCATTCCTTAATCCATGAAAAAAAGGCAAGAGTATTTTTTTAAATGTTGATAGTTTCAGAAATACTAATGTACAGAGGGAACTGGGTGTCATTGTACTTTAGCCACTCAAAACAAACACACAGTTGCACCCAACAATTAAAGTGATATTTTGGCCTTCGTTCCAACTAGTTTTGAGCATGACAGCAAGGATGTTTTATAACAAATGTACCACACATGGAGAACTGAATACTGTTGTGATTACCTTAATCAAGAAAATGTACACTTGCTATGGAGGGAGAGCATCAAAAGTACACCAGACTGATTTCTGAATGCCAGGATTCCCCCAAGAGGGGTGATTGTATCAACTGGGCCTGTATTCACTCGAGGTTAGTAAAATAAGAGATGATTTCAATGACATGTACAATATTCTGACAGCAGCATACAAAGTCCAGGAGAAACTCAGTAGCTCAGGCAGCATCTATAGAGGGGAATGGACAGCTGATGTTTCAGGTCAAGATCCTTTGTTTAAGCTCAGATTCTGAGAGGAATAGACAGACTGGATGCAGACAAAATTTTGTCCCTCACTATGCCTAGATCAAGAGGTCAGAATCTTAGGATATGGGGCAAGACATTTAACTACTGAGATCAGAAGAAATGACTTCACACAGTAATGGAATTCTCTACAGAAAGTACAAGAGAAAGAGTAAGAGCAGGGACGTGACACTGAGTTACAGGATCATTCATGATTACATTGAAAAGATGAGCAGCTTTAGAATGACAGCTTCACTTCTGCTTTCTACTTCCATAGGTATTCTCATAATTAAAGTACAAAGGACACATTAAATGCTCAAATACATATTGTGACTGCCAGTGTACTAAAAAACAACTTAATTGGTTTTCCAAAAATATGTAATACTAAATATACATGCTGATCACTTAATACCCATCCATGCTACACATGTATGCTTCTGATGATAGAGCTGTAAACTGGAATTTAAGAAATAACTGTACAATTTTCTTCTTCCCACATGCAGGCAGGGAGGTTTGCTAAGGCTATAGAGGAAAGTTTAAACTAGAATTGCTGGGGGGTGGGAACCAAGCTGATGAGACAGAGGAAGGGGCAGTTGGCTCACAAATAGAGAAAGCTTGTAGAGAGTGTGAGAGGAAGGATAGGCAGGTGATAGAGAAGGGATGCGCTCAGACTGATGGTTTGAGATGTGCCTATTTCAATGCAAGGGGATCAGTACTTGGAGCTATGTTGTTGTGGTCATTACAGAGACTTGGATGGCTCAGGGGCAGGAATGGTTAGAGTGCCAGGCTTTAGATGTTTCAGAAAGGACAAGGAGGGAGACAAAAGAGGTGGAGGCATGGCACTGCTGATCAGAGATAGTGTCAAGACTGCAAAAAAAAGAAGGTAGTCATGGAGGGATTGACTACCAAGTCTCTGTGAGTGGAAGTTAGAAACAGGAAGGGTTCAATAATTCTACTGGGTGTTTTTATAGACCACCCATTAGTAACAGGGACATCGAGGAGTAGATAGGGAGACAGATTCTGGAACAGTGCAATAATAACAGGGTTGTTGTGATGGAAGATTTTAATTTCCTTAATATTAATTGTCATCTCCCTACAGCAAGAGGTTTAGATGGGGTGGAGTTTGTTTGCTGTGTTCAGGAAGGTTTTCTGACACAATATGCATATAAACCTAGAAGAGGAAAGGCTGTACTTGATCTGGTATTGGGAAATGAACCTGGTCAAGTGTCAAGTCTCTCAGTGGGAGAGCACTTTGGAGGTAGTGATCACAATTCTATCTCCTTTACCACAGCATTGGAGAGGGATAGGAGTAGACAAGTTAGGAAAATGTTTAATTGCAGTAAGGGGAAATATGAAGCCATCAGGCAGGAACCTGGAAGCATAAATTGGGAGATATTCTCAGGGAAATGTATGGCAAAAATGTGGCAAATGTTCAGTGGATATTTGTGTAGCATTCTGCATAGGTACGTTCCAATGAGACACGGAAAGGATGGTAAGATACAGGAACCATGGTGTACAAAGTCAAGAAGAAAAGCTTACAAAAGGTTCCAAAAAAAAAACTAGGTAATGATAGAGATCTAGAAAATTATAAGGCTAGCAGGAAGGAGCTTAAGAATGAAATTAGGAGAGCCAGAAAGGGCCATGGGAAGGCCTTGGTGAGCAGGGTTAAGGAAAACCCCAAGGCATTCAAGTGTTTCAGCGGAAAAGTGTATATGGAACTGGAGGAGATGGCAGAGGTACTTAATGAATACTTGGCTTCAGTATTCACTATGGAAAAGGAGCTTGGCAATCGTAGGGATGACTTAAAGTGGACTGAAAAGCTTGAGCATCTAAACATTAAGAAAGAGGATGTGCTGGAGATCTTGGAAAGCATCAAGTAGGATAATTTACTGGGACCAGATAAGATATACCCCAGGCTATTGTGGGAGGTGAAGGAGGAGATTGCCGAGCCTCTGGCAATGATCTTCGCATCATCAGTGGGTTCAGGAGAAGTTCCAGAGGATTGGAGTGTTGCAGATGTTATTCCCTTATTCAAGAAAGGGAGTGGGAATAGCCCAGAAAATTATAGACCAGTGAGTCCTACTTCAGTCGATGGAGAAAATTCTGAGAGGCAGGATTTATGAACATTTGGAGAGACATAATAGGAATAGTCAGCATGGTTTTGTCAAAGGCAGGTCATACCTAACAAGCCTGATTGAATTTTCTGAGGATGTGACTAAACACATTGATAAAGGTAGAGCCATAGATGTAGTGTATATGGATTTCAACAATGCATTTGGTAAGGTACCCCATGCAAGGCTTATTAATAAAGTAAGGAGGCATGAGATCCAAAGGTAACCTTGCTTTGTGAATCCAGAATTGGCTTGCCCAAAAAAGGCAAAGAATGGTTGTAGATGGGTCATATTCTGCATGGAGGTCGGTGACCAGTGGTGTACCTTGGAGATCTGTTCTGGGACCCATTCTCTATGTGATTTTTATAAATGACCTGGATGAGGAAGTGGAAGGATGGGTTAGTAGATCTGCTGATGACACCAAAGGTTGGGGGTGTTGTGGATAGTGTGCAGGGCTGTCAGAGGTTACAGCAGGACATCGACAGAATGCAAAACTGGGCTGACAAGTGGCAGATGGAGTTCAACCCAGATAAGTATGAGGTGGTTCATTTTGGTAGGTCAAATATGATGGCAGAATATAGTATTAATGGTAATACTCTTGGCAGTGTTGAGGATCAGAGGGATCTTCGGGTTCGAGTACGTGGGACACTCAAAGCTGCTGTGCAGGTTGACTATGTGGTTAAGAAGGTATACAGTGTATTGGCCTTCATCAACCATGAAATTGAATTCAAGAGCTGAGAGGTAATGTTACAGCTATGTAGGACCCTGGTCAGACCTCACTTAGAGTACTGTGCCGAGTTCTGGTCACCTCACTACAGGAAGAATGTGAAAACTATAGAAAGATTGCAGAGATTTACAAGGATGGCGCCTGGATTGGGGAGCATGCCTTATGAAAATAGGTTGAGTGAACTCAGCTTTTTCTCCTTGGAGCGGCAGAGGATGAGAGGTGACCTGACAGAGGTATATAAGTTGATGAGAGGCACGGATCGTGTGGATAGGCAGAGGCTTTTTCCCGGGGCTGAAATGACTAGCACGAGAGGGCACAGTTTTAAGGTGCTTGGAAGTAGGTACAGAGGAGGTGTCAGGGGTAAGTTTAAATTTTATATATATATTTTTTTATATATACGCACATACATATACACACACGCAGAGAGTGGTGACTGCCGGCAACACTGGTGGAGGCAGATACAATAGGGTCTTTTAAGAGACTCTTGGATAGGTACATGGAGCTTAGAAAAATAGAGGGCTATGGGTAAACCTAGGTAATTTCTAAAGTACGTACATGTTCGATAGAGCATTGTGGCCGACCGGCCTGGATTGTGCTGTAGGTTTCTATGTTTCTAAACCATAAAAATCTCTCTGAAAATATTGTTGCAATGCAGCTCAGTTTACCTTTGTTACATAACAAACACCCAAAGAAATTGAATTCCTCACCTGGACCCAAATTTTTAGTATAGGTCACCAAATCCTCCATTGTTTCTACCACTTCAGCAACTGTGAGGTATTCCAAAATACCTTTGCATACACGAATTATTTTACGGACCTGTGATAAAATGGTTATAATAAAAACATTTTAAAAAATCTATATTTGGTGTAAGATTCATACAAGTTATAAGTATTGCAACAGATTTACTCTATGCGTTTTCGTTACCTGCACGCTAAACTCTCTTCTTGACCAACATTGCCCATAGCAGTCTTCCAATGGGAACCTGGCTCCTTGTACGTCAGGGATAGGGGAGATAGGGACAGCAAAGTACAAAAGGGCTTTTACTGAGGCATGACTAGCTGCAGTGGCAGTAATGAAACTAGCCTTCTGACGAATAAAAGTGCTATTTAACATTGAATGCTTATGAACGAATTCCATAACCTGCCAGGAATTTTCCAATAAGTTCTTTTGACAAAAACACAGCATTTTTAAAACACCAGAGATTCTGCAGATGCTGGACATCTAGAGCAACACACAGATAAAAAAAAATATTTTTAAAGTGTAATAAAAATTTTATGTAAAGCAAATTACATTGATAAAACCCCCTTTACTTTCTCCTAGAAGCACTCTTCTCCAATTGTTTACAACTGGCTTGCTCAATCACTGAATCGTGGCTGAAGGATGGTTGTAGTTGGGAGCTGAATGTTATATCAGAGGGATAGGAAGGTAGGGAGATAGGGTGCTGTGGCTCTACTGGTAAAGAATGGCAACAAATCAGTAGAAAGATGTGACATAGGATCACTAGATGTTGAATCTTTGTGGGCTGAGTTGAGAAAATGCAAGGACGTTGATGGCAGTTATACACTGGCCTCCCAACAGTAGCTGGGAGGTGAACCACAGGTTACAACAGGAAATAGAAAAGGCGAGTCAAAAGGGCAATGTTATGGTAGTCATGGGAGATTTTAACATGTAGGTCAATTGGGAACATCAGGTTGGTAATGGATCTCAAGCGGGTGAGTTTGTTGAATGCCCAAGAGATGGCTTTTTACAGCAGTTTGTCATTGAGCCTACTAGAGGATCAGCTATACTGGATTGGGTGTTATGTAATGAACCAGAGGCAATTAGGGAGCTTAAGGTAAAAGAACCCTTAGGAGGCAGTGATCACAATATGGTTGTGTTCAACTTGAAAGCTGATAGGGAGAAAGTAAAGTCTGATATAGCAGTATTCCAGTGGAGTAAGGGAAATTACAATGCTATGAGAGAGGAGTTCGCCAATGTAAATTGAAAGGACCGGCTGGCAGGGGTGTCAGCAGAGAAGCATTGGCGTGCATTTCTGAGAAAAATGAGGAAGGTGCAGGCCATGTGTATTCTGAAAATGAAGGAATACTTAAATGGTAAAATAGTACAACCATGGCTAACAAGATAGGTCAAAGCTATTGTAAAAGCAAAAGAAAGGGCATACAACAAAGCAAAAATTAGTGGGAGGATAGAACATAAGGACACAAGAAATAGGAGCAGGAGTAGGCCATCTGGCCCATCCAGCCTGCCCCACCATTCAATAAGATCATGGCTGATCTGTCTGTAACTCAGCTCCATCTATCTGCCTTTTCCCCATAACCCTTAGTTCCCCTATTATGTGAAAATCTATCTAACTGTATCTTAAATATATTTAGTGACGAAGCCTCAACTGCTTCCCTGGGCAGAAAATTCCACAGATTCACCACTCTCTGGGAAAAACAGTTTCTCCTCATCTCCATCCTAAATCTTCTCCCCTGAATCTTGAGGCAATGTTCCCTAGTTCTAGTCTCACCTACCAATGGAAACAACTTTCCTACTTCTATCTTATCTATCCCTTTCAAAATTTTGTATGTTTCTACAAGATCTCCTCTCATTCTTCTGAATTCCAGAGAGTATAGTCCCAGGCGACTCAATCATTCCTCATAGGTTAACCCCTTCATCTCTGGAATCAACCTGGTGAAACTCCTCTGCACTGCCTCCAAAGCCAGTATATCCTTCCTCAAGTACGGAGACCAGAACTGCACACAGTACTCAGGTGCGGCCTCACCAGTACCCTGTATAGTTGCTGCATGACCTCCCTGCTCTTGAATTCAATCCCTCTAGTAATGAAGGCCAACATTCCATTTGCCTTCTTAATAACCTGTTGTACCTGCAAGCCAACTTTTTGCGATTCATGAACAAGTACTCCCAAGTCCCTCTGCACAACAGCATGCTGCAATCTTCCACCATTTAAATAATAATCTGCTCTTCTATTATTCCTTCCAAAGTGGATGATTTCGCATTTACCAACTTTGTATTCCATCTGCCAGACCTTGGCCCACTCACTTAACCCATCTATATCCCTCTGCAGACTCTCCACATCCTCTGTACAATTTGCTTTTCCACTCAGTTTAGTGTTATCAGCAAATTTTACTACACCACACTCAGTCCCCTCTTCTAAATCATCAATGTAAATGGTAAACAGCTGCAGGCCAAGCACCGACCCCTGCAGCACACCACTCACCACTGACTGCCAACCGGAGAAACATCCATTTATCCAACTCTCTGCCTTCTATTGGTTAACCAATCCACTATCCATGCCAATACACTTCCTCCGACTCCATGCATCCGTATCTTATTTATAAGTCTCTTGTGTGGCACCTTATCGAATGCCTTCTGGGAATCCAAGTATACGACATCCATCTGTTCCCCTCTATCCACTGCACTCATTATGTCCTCAAAGAACTCCAGTAAGTTTGTCCAACAGGACCTGCCCTTTCTGAATTCATGCTGCTTCTGTCTAATGGAACCACTCCTTTCTAAATGTTTCGCTATTTCTTCCTTAATGACAGTTTCAAGTCTTTTCCCGACTACAGATTTTAAGCTACCTGACCTGTAGTTGCCCGTCTTTTGCCTACATCCTTTTTTAAAAAGTGGCGTGACATTTGCTGTCTTCCAATCCGCCAGGATCTGCCCAGAGTCTAGATTACCAACGCGTCTACTATAACCTCCGCCAATTCCTTCAGCACCCTGGGATGCATCCCATCAGGACCAGGGGACTTCAGGCCCTCTAGCTTTCCCATCACTATCTCTTTAGTGACAGTGATTTTATCGAGGTCCTCACCTCCCATTTCGGTCATAACATCCTTCTTTGGCATATTAGACGTGTCCTCCACCGTGAAGACCGTCACAAAATAGCTGTTCAATGCCTCAGCCATTTCGTTATCACCCAATATCAATTTCTCCTTCTCATCTTTCAAGGGACCTTCATTGACTTTAGTCACCCTCTTCTGCTTTATATATTTATAAGAACTTTTGCTCTGTTTTTATATTTTGTGCTAATTTACTTTCATACTCTGTCTTCCCTTTCCTCATTTCTTGTTTAGACATTCTTTGTTACTTTTTAAAGTTTTCCCAATCCTCCAGTCTCCCACTACTCCTTGTCACTTTGTACACATGAGCTTTTAATTTGATACTATCTTTTATTTCCATAGAAACCATAGAAATCATTAAAAAACTACAGCACAGAAACAGGCCTTTTGGCCCTTCTTTGCTGTGCCAAACTATTTTCTGCCTAGTCCCACTGACCTGCACACGGACCATATCCCTCCATACACCTCCCATCCATGTATCTGTCCAATTTATTCTTAAATGTTAAAAAAAGAACCTGCATTTACCACCTCGTCTGGCAGCTCATTCCATACTCCTACCACTCTGTGTGTGAAGAAGCCCCCACTAATGTTCCCTTCAAACTTTTCCCCCCTCACACTTAACCCATGTCCTCTGGTTTTGTTCTCCCCTTGCGTCAGTGGAAAAAGCCTGCTTGCATTCACTCTGTCTATACCCATCATAATGTCATATGCCTCTATCAAATTTCCCCTCATTCTTCTATGCTCCAGGGAATAAAGTCCTAACCTATTCAACCTTTCTCTGCAACTGAGTTTCTCAAGTCCCGGCAATATCCTTGTAAACCTTCTCTGCACTCTTTCAACCTTATTAATATCCTTCCTGTAATTTGGTGACCAAAACTGAACACAATACTCCAGATTCGGCCTCACCAATGCCTTATACAACCTCATCATAACATTCCAGCTCTTATACTCAATACTTCAATTAATAAAGGCCAATGTACCAAAAGCTCTGTTTACGACCCTATCTACCTGTGACGCCACTTTTAGGGAATTTTGTATCTGTATTCCCAGATCCCTCTATTCTACTGCACTCCTCAGTGCCCTACGATTTACCTTGTATGTTCTACCTTGGTTTGTCCTTCCAAAGTGCAATACCTCACACTTGTCTGTATTAAACTCCATCTGCCATTTTTCAGCCCATTTTTCCAGTTGGTCCAAGTCCCTTTGCAGGTTCTGAAAACCTTCCTCACTGTCCACTACACCTCCAATTTTTATATCATCAGCAAATTTACTGATCAAATTTACCACATTATCATCCAGATCATTGATATAGATGACAAATAACAATGGACCCAGCACTTATCCCTGTGGTACACCACTAGTCACAGGCCTCCACTTGGAGAAGCAATTCTCTACTACCACTCTTTGGCTTCTTCCATTGAGCCAATGTCTAATCCAATTTACCACCTCTCCATGTATACCTAGCGACTGAATTTTCCTAACTAACCTCCCATGCGGGACCTTGTCAAAGGCCTTATTGAAGTCCATGTAGACAACATCCACTGCCTTCCCTTCATCCACTTTCCTGGTAACCTCCTTGAAAAACTCCAATAGATTGGTCAAACATGATCTACCATGCACAAAGCGATGTTGACTCTCCCTAATAAGTCCCTGTCTATCCAAATGCTTGTAGATTCTGTCTCTTAGTACTCCCTCCAATAACTTACCCACTACTGACGTCAAACTTACCGGCCTATAATTTCCCGGATTACTTTTCGATCCTTTTTTAAACAATGGAACAACATGAGCCACTCTCCAATCCTCCGGTACCTCACCCGTAGACACCGACATTTTAAATATATCTGCCAGGGCCCCTGCAACTTCAACACTAGTCTCCTTCAAGGTCCGAGGGATAACCCTGTCAAGTCCTGGGGATTTATCCACTTTAATTTGCCTCAAGATAGCAAGCACCTCCTCCTTTTCAATCCGTACAGTTTCCATGATCTCACTACTTGTTTCCCTTAATTCCATAGACTTCATGCCAGTTTCCTTAGTAAATACAGACGCAAAAAACCCATTCAAGCTCTCCCCCATTTCTTTTGGTTCCGCACATAGCCAACCACTCTGATCTTCAAGAGGACCAATTTTATCCCTTACAATCCTTTTTACTCTTAATATACCCCTGTAAAAGCTCTTTGGATTATCCTTCACTTTGACTGCCAAGGCAACCTCACGTCTTCTTTTAGCCCTCCTGATTTCTTTCTTAAGTATTTTCTTGCACTTTTTATACTCCTCAAGCACCTTATTTACTCCCTTTTTCCTATACATGTCATACAATTCTCTCTTCTTCTTTATCAGTTAGTTATCTTTAGTTAGATTTCCTTAGTTATCCAAGGCTGGCTCTCCTCAAACTTACTGTCCTTACTGGAATATACTTTTATTCAGCACTGTGAAAAATCTCTTTGAAAGTATTCCACTGTTCCTCAACTGTCCTACCAAATAGCCTGTGCTCCCAATCCACATCAGCCAAGTTCTCCCTCACCCTGTTGTAATCGCCCTTGTTCAAGCATAATACACTAGTTTTAGATCTATTTCATCCTCCATCTGTATGCGAAATTCAATCATACTGTGATCACTCTTTGCAAGAGGATCCCCGACTACAAGATCATTAATCTTACCTGTCTCATTGCACAGAGGATTGGGAAGTTTTTAAAAATCTACAGAGAGCAACTAAAAAAATGATTAGAAGGGAAAAGATGAAATATGAAAGCAAGCTAGCAAATAATATCAAAGCAGAAAGTAAAAGTTTTTTTTCAATGTTAAAAATAAAAGAGAAATGAGAGTGGATATTGGACCGCTGGAAAATGAGGCTGGAGAAATAATAACAGGGCGATGGCTGATGAACTTAATGAGTATTTTGCATCAGCCTTCACTGTGGAAGGCACTATCAGTATGCCTGATGTTGTAGTTTGTGAAGGAAAAGAAGTGGATGCAGTTACTATTACAAGAGAGAAGGAACTCAAAATGCTGAAGGACCTAAAAATACACAAGTCACCTGGAACAGAAGAACTGCATCCTAGGGTTCTGAAAGAGGTAGCGTTAAACATTGTGGTGGCAGAAATCATCTTTCAAAAATCATTGGACTCTGGCATGGTGCCAGAAGACTAGAAAATTGTAAATGCTACTCCACTCTTTAAGAAAGGAGGAAGGCAGCAGAAAGGAAATTATAGACCAGTTAGCCTGACCTCAGTGGTTGGGAAGATGTTAGAGTCAATTGTGAAGGATGAGGTGATGGAGTACTTGGTGACACAGGACAAGATAGGACAAAGTCAGCATGGTTCCCTTCAGGGAAAATCCTGCCTGATGAACCTGTTGGAATTCTTTGAGATGACAAGTAGGATAGATAAAGGGGATGCAGCGGATGTAGTATATCTGGACTTTCAGAAGGCCTTTGACGAGGTGCCACACACAGGCTGTTTACCAAGTTAAGAGCCCATGGTATTACAGGAAAGTTTTTGGCATTGTTAGAGCATTGGCTGACTGGTAGCAGGCAGCGAGTGGGAATAAAAGGATTTCTGGTTGGCTGCCAGTGACTAGAGGTGTTCCACAGGGGTCGTTGTTGGGACTACTACTTTTTATGCTGTATATAAATGATTTAGATGATGGAATAGATGGCTTTGTTGCCAAGGTTGCAGATGATACGAAGAATGGTGAGGGGCAGGTAGTGTTGAGGAAACAGGTAGGATGCAGAAGGACTTCGACATATTAGGAGAATGGGCAAGAGAATGGCAAATGAAATACAATGTTGGAAAATGCATGACCATGCACTTTGGTAGTAGAATTAAATGTGCGGACTATTTTCTAAATGGGGAGAAAACCCAGGAATTTCAGATGTAGAGGAACTTGGGAGTCCTTGTGCAGAACACCCTGAAGGTTAACTTGCAGGTTGAGTCGGTGGTGAGGAAGGCAAATGCCATGTTTGCATTCAATTCAAGAGGTCAAGAATACAAGAGCAAGGATGTGATGCTGAGGCTTTATAAAGGCACTGGTGAGGCCTCACCTTGAGTATTGTGAACAGTTTTGGGCCCACTGTGCTCAATTCTGGTTGCTTCACTACAGGAAGGACGTGGAAACCATAGAAAGGGTGCAGAGGAGATTTACAAGGATGTTGCTTGGATTGGGGAGCATGCCTTATGAGAATAGGTTGAGTGAACTCAGCCTTTTCTCCTTGGAGCGATGGAGGATGAGAGGTGACCTGATAGAGGTGTACAAGATAATGAGAGGCATTGATCTTGTGGACAGTCAGAGGCTTTTTCCCAGGGCTGAAATGACCAGCACGAGAGGGCACAGTTTTAAGGTGCTTGGAAGTAGGTACAGAGGAGATGTCGGGGTAAGTTGTTTTTTTTTACACAGAGAGTGGTAAGTGCGTGGAATGGGCTGCCAGCAGTGGAGGCGGAAACGATAGGGTCTAGTAAGAGACTCCTGGATGGCTACATGGAGCTTAGAAAAATAGAGGGCTATCAGTAAGCCTTGGTAGTAAGGGCATGTTCGGCACAGCTTTGTGGGCCGAAGGGCCTGTATTGTGCTGTAGGTTTTCTATGTTTCATCTTAGAAAAGATGTGCTGGCATTGGAGAGGTTCCAGAGGAGGTTCACAAAGATGATTCCAGGAATTAAAGGGTTAACATACGAGTAACATTTGATGGCTCTGGGTCTGTACTCGCTGGAATTCAGAAGGATAAGGGAGGATCTTATTGAAACCTTTCAAATGTCGAAAGGCCGAGACAGGGTAGACGTGGAAAGGATGTTTCCCATGGTGGAAGAGTCTAGGACAAGAGGGCATAGCCTCAGGATAGAGGAGCGCCCTTTCAAGACAGAGATGCAGAGAAATTTCTTTAGCCAAAGGGTGGCAAATTTCCACACACAGCTATGGAGGCCAGGTCGTCGGGTGTATTTAAAGCAGCGATTGATACGTTCTTGATTGGTTATGGGGAGAAGGCCGGGAACTAGGGTTGAGGAAGAGATAGAGAAAAAAAAGATCAGCCATGATTGAATGCCGGAGCAGACTCGATGGGCCAGATGGCCTAATTCTGCTTATGGTTATTTACCTCAGCTAACCTGGTTAGATTCAGCATATTTCTCAGCCTGAAATTATTTGGGAGCAGCACACAACTTTGCTGTAGCTTCTGTTTAGAAACTGGGCAGTTAGATCTTTTGTGGAAGATCTGGCCCCATGATCCAATAAGAAAATAACTGATTTTGTTTTGAATAAATACCTCTGCCTCATCAAATGTCAAGAGCAGGTCTGACGTTCCAGAAAGAATTCCTCTCGAACCATCAATGAGATAATCGCGTGCAGGTACAGCGTATGGGTTGTCCTTCAGCATCTGTGCAGCCTGGATTAATTTAGTACAAGCATTTTCAACCCTGCATACAATAAATTAAGAAAAATGCCCTATTAACTAGTACAAACAATAATTAACTACAAATCATGCAAGACACTTAAGCATTCAGTTATGCAACCAGAAACCATTGCTCCAGGGATGCATTTGATTCCCACAATGACAACTGGAAAATTTAAATCAAAGTAAACTAAATTAAATATTTCTTCATGAAAGCACTAAATTATAAAAAAGCCTCAATGATATTTTTCTTTCTTTTTCAATCTTTTTATTAGTATCATTATGATAAAGATTAACATAACATAGTAATCATACAAAGTTATTGGGATTACATTGTTGTAATTATCATATATAAGTATAAACCCAGTTAATACATGGATATTAACCTCCCAGTCTTACAGGATACAAATATTATATATAGACAAGTTAACATGAAAAAGAAAAAAAAAGTATACCCTCCCAAAAAAAAACTAAGCTACAAAATAGACCAACTAAACTACAGAAAAAAAGGCATGGGCTGTTGTGAAATATAAAAAAAAAGAACCATTAGTGTCGTCAATGCCGCTCCTCTCAGCATATACTAAAAGGAAATAGACTAGGTTTGGAAAAGGTCAAATTACATCATATGAAAGTATTGAATAAATGGCCTCCAAGTCTTTTCGAATTTAATAGAGGGATCATAAATAACACTTTTATTTTTTTCTAAATTTAAACACAACATAGTTTGAGAGAACCAATGCAATGTGGTGGGGGGATTGATCTCTTTCCAATTCAGCAAAATGGATCTTCTGGCCATTAGTGTAAGGAATGCAATCATCCGACAAGCTGAAGAGGTTAAAAGATTTGGTTCTATCATTGGTAAACCTAAAATTGCAATAATAGGGTGGGGTTGTAAATCAATACGCAAAACAGTTGAAATAATATCAAAGATATCTTTCCAGTACTTTTTTTAAAAAGAGGACATGACCAAAACATATGAGTTAAAGAAGATATCTCAGAATGACATCTATCACATATAGGATTTATATAAGAGTAATAACGAGCTAATTTATCCTTGGACATATGAACCCTACTTTAAACTGTCTCAACGCATGTTTAGCACATATAGAGGATGAATTAACTAATTGAAGATTTTTTCCCCCCATTTTTCAATAGGTAAAGTAATCTTAAGTTCCCTTTCCCAATTGGTCTTAACTTTATTAGATACGTCTGGATGTATTTTCATAATTATATTATAAATGTTTGCTATTACACCTTTCTGAAAAGTATTTAAACCTAAAATGTTTTCCAAAATATCTGATGAATATAAATTCAGAAAGGTAGGAAGAACAGTATTTTAAAAATTTCTAATCTGTAAATGCCTAAACAAATGGGATCTAGGCAAATTGTATTTGTTAGATAACTGTTCAAAAGACATGAAACAATTATCCAAAAATAGATCTTGATATACCTTTAGTTTTCCAAGCCAAATAGGTTTGATTGATGGTAGAGGGTTAAAAAAACAAATTAGGTATAATAGGACTCAATGATATTTTTCTAGGAAGAAAATCTGCAATTCCTTACCAGTCTTACACCAGACCCACCAAAGTAGTTAAAAACTAAACCACTTCCTCAGATTGGGGGTAATTAAGCACGACAATAACATAGAGACATAGAAATCTACAGCACATTGCTGGGCCAACCATGTAATCTACTCTTGAAACTGCCTACAATTTCCCTACTGCATAGCCTTCTCCTTTTCTAAGCTCCACGTACCTACTTAAGAGTCTCTTAAAAGATCCGATTGTATCCGCCTCTATCACCTTCGCTGGCAGTGCATTCCACATACCCACCACTCTCGTTGTAAAAAAAAACTTACCTCTGACATCCCCCTTGTAGCTGTTTCCAAGCACCTTAAAACTATGCCCCCTTGTGTTAGCCATTTCGGCCGGGAAAAAGCTTCTGGCTATCCACATAAGCAATGCCTCTCATCATCTTCTACACCTCTATCAGGTCACCTCTCATTTTCTGTCACTCCAAGGATAAAAGGCCAAGTTCACTCAACCTATTCTCATAAGAGATGCTCTCCAATCCAGGCAACACCCTTGTAAATCTCCTCTGCACTCCCTCTATAGTATCCATATCCTTCCTGCAATGGTGTGACCAGAACTGAACAAAGTACTCCAAGTGGGGTCTGACTAAGGTCTTAGCCAGCTGTAACATTACCTCACGGCTCTAGAAATCAATCCCCATGGTTGATGAAGGCAAACATACCATACACCTTCTTAACAACATCAACCGGCACAGCAGCTTTGAATGTCCCATGTGTGACCTTTAAAAAGCTCCAGTACATCCTCTTTCTTAATGTCCATGCACTCAAGTGTTTCAGTCTGCTGCAAGTCATCCCCACAATCGCCAAGGTCCTTTTCCCTGGTGAATACTGAAGCAAAGTATTCATTAAGTTTCTCCGCTACTTCCTCTGGCTCCACGCACGTGTTTCCACTATTGTGCCTGATTGGTCCTATTCTCACATGCCTCATCTTCTTTCTCTTCACATACTTGTAGAATGCCTTGGGGTTTATCATGGCCCCTTCGAGCTCCTTCCTCGCACTCTTGTAATTTTCTAGAGCTCCAACAGTACCTAACTTCTTGAACCTTTCATAAGCTTTTCTTAACTAGATTTTCTACCTCCCTTGTACACCATGGTTCTTTTACCCTACCATCCTTTCCCTGCCTCAATGGAACATACCTATGCAGAGGGACTGAATTTTCCCCTCAATCCCACTTTCTCTCCTTCACCCTGTAACTCTCAACTCCCTTACCAATCAAGAACTTTATTACTTTATCATTTCCCATCAGTCACCTTATGCATAGACCCTCCTGTGCCTAGAGACACTTTATGGCAGTACAATCAATGTATTCAAGCCATTTTATGTATTTATATTTATTGTATTTTTTTCAACTATTATTGTGTTCCTCATCTTGAAGTGGGAATCCTGAAGCAGGAAGGTGAACAGCCAGAGGTCATGGTACATTCTGGTACCAACGACACAGGTAGGAGGTCCTGAACACAGATGACAAGGAGTTAGGAAGGAAGTTGACAAGCAGGACCTCAAAGGTAGTAATCACGGGATTATTGCTTGTGCCACGTGATAGTGAGTATTGGAATAGAGTGAGGTGGAGGATAAATGTGTGGCCCAGGGGTTGGAGCAGGGGACTGGGATTCAGATTTCTGGATCACTGGGTCCTTTTTTAGGGGAAGCGTGACCTGTACAAAAAGGACGGGTTGCACTTGAATCTGAGGGGGATCAATATCCTGGCAGGAAGGTTTGCTAAGGCTATTGGGGAGAGTTTAACCTAGAATTGCAGGGGGGTAGGAACCGAACTGAAGAGATGGAGGAAAGGGCAGTTGGCTCACAAAAAGAGAAAGCTTGGGGACAGTGTGAGAGGGAGGATAGGCAGGTGATAGAGAAGGGATGCGCTCAGACTGATGGTCTGAGACATGTCTACTTTAATGCAAGGCGTATCATGAACAAAGTGGAGGAGCTTAGAGCGAGTTCAGTACTTGAAGCCATGATGTTGTGGCCATTACAGACTTGGATGGTTCAGGGGCAGGAATGGTTACTCAAGAGTGCCAGGCTTTAGATGTTTCAGAAAGGACAGGAGGGAGGCAAAAAAGGTGGGGTCGTGGCACTGCTGATCAGAAGTAGTGTCACGGCTGCAGAAAACCCCAAGATATTCGACAAGCATGTGAAGAGCAAGAGGATAAGACATGACAGAATAGGACAAATCAAGTGTGACAGTGGAAAAGCGTGTATGCAACCGGAGGAGATAGCAGTGGTATTTAATGAATACTTTGCTTCAGTATTCACTACGGAAAAGGATGTTGGCGATTGTAGAGATGACTTACAGCAGACTGAAAAGCTTGAGCATACAGACATTAAGAGGATGTGCAGCAGCTTTTGGAAAGCATCAAGTTGGATAAGTCTCCGGGACCGGACAAGACATATCACTGGCTATTGTGGGAGGTAAGGGGGGAAAGAGTGCTAAGTTTCTGGCAATGATCTTTGCCATCAATGGGGACAGGAGAGGTTCCAGAGGATTGGAGGATTGCAGATGTTGTTCCCTTATTCAAGTGAGAAAATAGAGATGGCCCAGGAAATTATAGACCAGTGAGTCTTACTTCAGTGGTTGGTAAGTTGATGGAAAATATCTTGACAGGCAGGATTTATAAACATTTGGAGAGACATAATATGATTAGGAATAGTCAGCATGGCTTTGTCAAAGGCAGGTCATGCTTTCCAAGCCTGATTGAATTTTTTGAGGATGTGACTAAACACGTTGATGAAGGTAGAGCAGTAGATGTAGTATATATGGATTTTAGCAAGGCATTTGATAAGGTACCCCATGCAAGGCTTATTGAAAAAGTAAGGAGGCATGGGATCCAAGAGGACCTTGCTTTGTGGATCCAGAATTGGCTTGCCCACAGAAGGCAAAGAGTGGTTGTAGACAGATTATATTCTGCATGGAGGTCAGTGATCAGTGGTGTGCCTCAGAGATCTGTTCTGGGACCCCTTCTGTTTGTGATTTTTAGAAATGACCTGGATGAGGAAGTGGAGGGATGGGTTAGTAAATTTGCTGATGACACAAAGGTTGGGGTGTTGTAGATAGTCAGAGGTTACAGCAGGACATCGATAGGATGCAAAACTGGGCTGAGAAGTGGCAGATGGAGTTCAACCCAGATAAGTGTTAGGTGGTTCATTTTGGTAGGTTAAATATGATAGTAGAATATAGTATTAATGGTAAGACTCTTGGCAGTGTGAAGGATCAGAGGGATCTTGTGGTCCGAGTGTATAGGACACTCAAAGCTGCTGCGCAGGTTGACTCTGTGGTTAAGAAGGCATACAGTACATTGGCCTTCATCAACCGTGGGATTGAGTTTAAGAGTCGAGAGGTAATGTTACAGCTATATAGGACCCTGGTCAGACCCCACTTGGAGTACTGTGCTCGGTTCTGGTCACTTCACTACAGGAAGGATGTGGAAACAATAGAAAGGGTGCAGAGGAAATTTACAAGGATGTTGCCTGGATTGGGGAGCATGCCTTATGAGAATAGGTTGCGTGAACTCGGCCTTTTCTCCTTGGAGTGACGGAGGATGAGAGGTGACCTGATAGAGGTGTACAAGATGATGAGAAGCATTGATCATGTGGATAAGTCAGAGGCTTTTTCCTAGAGCTGAAATGGCTAACACAAGAGAGCAGTTTTAAGGTGGTGAGTGCGTGGAATAAGCTGCCAGTGATGGTGTTGGAGGCGGATGCGATAGGGTCTTTTCACAGACTCCTGGATAGGTATATGGAGCTTAGAAAAATAAGAGGGCTATGGGCAACCCCAATGATTAGTACATGTTCGGCACAGCATTGTGGGCTGAAGGGCCTGTATTGTGCTGTAGGTTTTCTATGTATGTTTCTAGCTTGAGTTTTTTTATTCTGCTGCATCAATTTGGAGTAACAATTATTATCAATGACATTAAACAATCTTGAATCAATCTCTGCCTGAAATATACCCAATGACTTGGTCTTCAAAGCCTTTTGTGGCAACAAATTCTACAGATTCACCACCCTCTGGCAAGAAATTCCATCTCGGGTTCCGGTGATGTTATCGTCCAGAATGGCAGCTTAAAATAATAGCTCCTCCAGAAAAGCGCTTATTTTGCCCCGTTAATCCACCAAATACATGATTTCTCGAAAATATCTGAACTGGTAAGGGAGGGCAAGAATGGGAAAAGGAATGGAGATATAAAAAAGCATCACTGCAGAGCTTGTGGACAAGAGGATTGCAACCAGCAGCTCTCCTACGCAAATGCATGGTAGCGAGGCTGATGCTGGGTGTCGTTCAGGCAAAGCGGCAAATTTAGCAAAAATTCTGGGAGATACGGGAATTCCAAAAAGACAAAAACAGCAACTAAATGATATCAGGTCAAAGCTCACCAATGTTAATCAAAAAAATAGCAGTCGCAGAGACATGCTATTAAAAAGGTGGAAGATCGCGTTCAAAACATGGAATGGATATTATATAAGATGATAAAAGTGTTAAATCAACAGGAAAATAAGCTACTCGACCAACAAGGAAGGTCATGACATAAGATTATCAGGATATATAATGTTTCCGAAGGAGCGGAGGGGTTGTCTATGGTGGAGTTTGTAGAAAAGTTACTATGGGACATGTTGGAGATTCCCTCGACTATGGAACTTGAAATTGAGAGTGCACACTGCACGCTCGCCCCAAGGCCTTCTGGAGACAGGGAAGATAAGCCACGTTCAATAGTAATCAGATTCCTTCGGTACAAAACCATAGCAGAGATTCTACGCAAGGCTTGGGGAAAGAAGAAGGTATTTCTGAAAGGGAAATTAATATATTTTGATCAAGATTACCCCCCCCCCCAGCGGTTGTGCAGAAACGCAAGGAATATTCTGAAGCGAAGCGAGTATTAAAGCAAAGAAAGATTAGATTCCAGACTCCGTACCCTGCTAAACTGCGAGTGTTTTATGAAGACTGGACGCAACTGTATCAGACAGTGGAAGAGGCAACTGCAGATATGAAGGACAGAGGGTTGCCCGTCAGTGTGATCAAACAGAGGGAAAGCCTGGCTGAGCAGCTATCCCGCTCTGCTTGGGAAATAGTGAGAGAATTGAGGAAGCAGGGGATGGGAGGAGGGCGAGAGAAGAAGATCAGGAAGAGACTGAGTTTTCAGAATATAGCCCTCACCCCTTCCAGAAGAGCCATAAGGTCTGACTAATTTCAAAAGTGTTGATAAGCTAAACAGAAGCAAAAATAGATGGTGCTATATTTATCTCAAGAAGCACATATAACAATGTGGATTTTATACTACATTATTTTACTTTTTATTCATTCACTCCTTTTTCCCCACCTAAATGAGTGTGTGTGTGTGTATATATACACACACATACACAAGGCAGGAATACACAGCTAAGTCTTTTCTGTGTAATGGAATTTCAATTACATTTATGGGTACTGCAGTGGGGGCCCTCAACTCACAGGTACGAGAGGCTATCCCCCACGGCTAGACATTTCCTCTAGCTCAACTCAAGGTCATCTAGTAGAGACCTCAGCCTTGGAATCACACCTTCATTACATTTTTTCTCATTCGAGTTTCTTGATCTTAGTTGTTCAGGGAGTAGATCGATTAAGTTTTATTCTGCTAATTTCAATGATATACTGACAGATAAATACACATGGCTAAGGTCAAAGTAAAATTCATTTATTTTAGTGTCAATGGGCTGTTAAATCCAATCAAACACAGTAAAATTCTATCAAAAATGAAGAAAGAACAAGCCCATGTAGTATATTTACAGGAAACTCACTTAAGTGATAACGAGCATGGAAAACCAAAGAGAATGGGCTTCACTAAATTTGTTTTTCTCCTCATATAGATCAGTACATAGGAGAGGAGTTGCTATTCTCATCTCAAGCAAGCTAATTTCAAAAAAGCATCCGAAATGGGAGATAAGGAGGGCAGGTATATTCTGGTAAGGGGGAATATAGACGGAAATCCAGTTATTCTATTGAATATATACGCACCCTCAGGAAGTGATATTAGTTTCTTCCAGAAAATTACTAATATTATGGGAACGGAAACAGAAGGTCTCTTGGTATGCGGGGGAAGACTTAAATTTATAATTACAATCAAAGTTAGACGCTTCCTTTTTTTGTAATTTATTTTTTTTATTGAAGTTCATCATCAAACAAACATTTCCATAAGATGTATTGCAGATATTGTACATATATATCATATAATCATATTTGCCACAAATCTCCACATATTTATCTGAGGTATACACCTATAGAAAAGAGAGGAAAGAAAGAACAAGCAAAAGGAGAAAACTATGTACAAGTAGGGAGTAATCCTTTTTTACAACATATTCATTGATTTGTGAGAATAAAATCAGGCCTTTGAGTAGGGAGTAATCCTTCTTTTTTACAACATATTCATTGATTTGTGAGAATAAAATCAGGCCTTTGAGGTGTTATGTAGTTGAACCATTTTTCCCAGTATGAATCAAATTGTTCCAACTAATGATTAACAGATGCTGTTATCTTCTCCATTTTGTAAATGTCCATTGTAATTTCCATCCATACACTTAAAGTTGGGCTCTCCTGTGATAACCATTTCCTGGTAAGGGTCTTTTTACCAGCCACCAGCAGTATATTCATTAAATATTTATCTTTTCAACCATTCTTGAGGAACATACCCAAAATATATGGTCTTACTTTCTAAGGGTACAGTATTTCACTTTTGAAAATGTCTTGTAAGGCATTATGTATCCCACTCCAGTAGTCTTTGATAACGGGGCATTCCCAGATGATAATGGTTTGCGTTTTGATTTCCACAATTTCTCCAGCAAACAGGGAGGTTACTATCATGATGGGATTTCTGAGAAGGTGTAATAAAATATTTTATCAAGTTTTTCCATCCAAACTCCCTCCATTTCTGTGAACTGGTACTCTTCCGTTGATACCTTCATACTATTGTCCATTCTTCCTCAGCTATAATTATCCCTCCTTCCTTCTCCCATTTTGTTTTAATGTATGAAGACAAATGTGTTGTAAGATTTGACAAACCCTTGTACACGCTTGAAATGATTCTACTACCGTTATCTGAATTATACGCTTTTCTAAACAGCTCTATCAAATATGTACTTGCCTTAGTTACATTTTTAACCCTCCTATGAACATACTGTCACATCTGCAAATACCAATAAAAGTCTTGTTTTTCTAATAAGTGTTTCCCTTTAAGCATTTCAAAACTGAACAGTGTTCCTTCTTTCATTGTATTGCAAAGAACTGCTATTCCTTTAGCTGTCCAGTCCTTAAATCTAGCAACCAGTTTATTCGGCGTAAAATCCGAGTCATATGCACACCATTTAAGAATTGCAATATCTCCCTCTAGTTTATATTCTCTTATAATAGTTTTCCATATTTTAAGAGTCCATTTCACTGATGGATTATATATGTACCTTTGTAGGCTGTTATCAGCCAAAATTGCCTGTCTGGGGATGGGAAGTATCCCCTCCTCAATGTTTTTCCATTGAGCTTCATATGATGGGTTGCACCAACATATCACAGCTCTCAACTGTGCTGCAAAATAATAATCTCTAAGCGAAGGTAGGCCCCATCCCCCCTTTTCCTTGGTTAATTGCAAAGTTTTGAGATGAACTCTAGGCCTTTTACCTTGCCATATATATCTTGACAACATTTTGTTCCATTAATTGAATTGATTCTGATTAATCTCGATTGGTAGGGTCCGAAAGAGATATAGTAGTCTGGGCAATATATTCATTTTAATAGATTCAATCCTTAAACTGAGACTAAAAAATTAGGTTCCATCTTGTTATATCTTCCTTAATTTTTTTAATATATAGGCTGATAATTGCATTCTGATAATTTTGCCAAATCTTTTGGCACAATGACGCCCAAATATTTGAAAGACCCTGTTTGCCATGCCCAAGGATATCTACTTTCAATGAAAATGAGTTAATTCCTGTTTTACTCCCCACCCTGAACTGGACTCTAAAAAAGGCACAAATGCCACCCAGCTGGAAGGAGGCGATAATCTCAGCTATACTGAAAGAAGGCAAGGATAAAATGGAATGTGGGCCATTTAGACCAATATCTGTTCTTAATGTAGACTATAGATTATTTACCTCCATCATGGCCAAACGATTAGAAGAGTTTCTACCCACACTGATACATAATGATCAGACAGGTTTTATACAATAACGCCAAACACAAGACAATATATGAAGGACACTTTACATTATGGATCATATACAAAAAAATAAAATTGAAGCAATAGTGATAAGTGTGGACGCTGAAAAGGCATTTCATTCGGTTAACTGGAATTTTCTTTACAGTTTTACATAGATTTGGTTTACATGACAATTATTAAAACTATACAAGCACTATATGACAACCCTACTGCTAGGATTAAAATCAATACATATTTATCAAATAGTTTTACCCCAGAAAGGGGCACGAGACAGGGTTGTGCACGGTCACTGCTACTCTTCGCATTATATCTGGAACCATTAGCTCAATACATCAGACAAAATGAAGATATCAGGGGAATTACTATTAAAGGGACAGAGTATAAATTGGCTTGTTACACAGATGACATTTTGATCTATCTAGGGCAACCTCTTACTCTTATTTACTCTTTACCTAAATTGATGCAATCCTTTGAACAATATGGTCAATTATCAAGATCAACATAGATAAAACCCAGTCAATTTCATAGAACTATAGCCCACCAAGAGAAATTGAAGGTAGATATCCCTAGGCATGGCAAACAGAGTCTTTCAAATATTTGGGCATCATTATGCCAAAAGATTTGGCAAAATTATCAGAATGCAATTATCCACCTATATATAAAAAAATTAAGGAAGATATAACAAGATGGAACCTAATTCCCTTTTTTGTCTCAGTTCAAGGATTGAATCCATTAAAATGAATATATTGCCCAGACTATTATATCTCTTTCAGACCCTACCAATAGAGATTAACAAAAATCAATTCAATGAATGGAACAAAATATTATCAAGATATATATGGCAAGGTAAAAGGCCTAGGGTTCATCTCAAAACTTAGCAATTAGCCGAAGAAAAGGGGGGATAGGGCCTACCTTCTCTTTGAGATTATTATTTTGCAGCACAGTTGAGAGCTGTGATATACTGGTGGTGCAACCTATCATATGACGCTCAATGGAAAAACATTGAGGGGATACTTTCCATCCCCATACAGGCAATTTTGACTGATAACAACCTATAAAGTTACATAAATACTATTGATAACCCATGGGTGAAATGGACTCTTAAAATATGGAAAACTATTATAAAAGAATATAAACTAGAGACAGACATTGCAATTCTTAAATGGTGTGCATATGACTCGGATTTTATGCTGAATAAACTGGATGCTAGATTTAAGGACTGGACAGCTAAAGGAATAACAGTTCTTTGCAATACAATGAAAGAAGGAACACTGTTCAATTTTGAAATGCTTAAACAGAAACACCCATTAGAAAAACAAGACTTTTATCGGTATTTACAGATGCGACAGTATGTTCATAGGAGGGTTAAAAATATAACCAAGGCAAGTACATGTTTGATAGCTATTTAGAAACGCATACAATTCAGATAATAGTAGTAGAATAATTTCAAGCGTGTATAAGGGTATGTCAAATCTTAAAACACATTTGACTTCACACATTGAAACAAAACCAGTTAGACCAGTTAGTCTGACATCAGTGGTGGGGAAGATGCTGGAGTCAATTTTAAAGGATGAAATAGCGGCACACTTGGATAGCAGTAACAGGATGGGTCCGAGTCAGCGTGGATTTACAAAGGGGAAATCATGCTCAACTAATCTGGAATTTTTTGAGGAGGTAACTATGAAAATGGACAAGGGAGAGCCAGTGGATATAGTTTACCTGGACTTTCAGAAAGCCTTTGATAAGGTCCCACACAGTGACTAGTGGGGTACCGCAAGGCTCGGTGCTGGGACCGCAGCTATTTACAATATACATTAATGATTTAGAAGAATGGAATAAAAGTAACATTAGCAAATTTGCAGATGACACAAAGCTGGGTGGCAGTGTGAAATGTGCGGAGGATGTTGAGATAATGCAGGATGACTTGGACAGGTAGGGTGAGTGCACAGAAGCATGGCAGATGCAATTTAATGTGGATAAGAGTGAGGTTATCCACTTTGGTGGCAAGAACAGGAAGGCAGATTACTATTTGAATGGTGTCTAGTGTGCATGCGCCGGTCATGCATGCAGCCTGTTACAGCTGTTCTGACTAAGCTTTTCTTACTTTTTTCTTCTTACTTTTTTAACTTAGGTTATTTGTTGTATTTTTTTCCACCGTAACACGTTGAAGCTGCACCCTCTCTAACATGCTGGTGGAGAGAGTTTTATTTGGGTTTTTAGCGCTGGAAATAGTTACATGCGGACACGTCTCATTAGTGGGGCAGCAGTATGGTCCCATTGTTTATTCCAGGGACCAGCTGATTGTGCTTATGCCGGCCGGCTTAGCAAACGGAGTGGCGGACACCCCAGCTGAATTCTGGAGGAAAACACAGAGAGGCTGCAGAGCAGGATCAAAAAGGCGAGGAAAGAGGACCGGGTCGAGACAACAGAGACTTGTGGAGAAAAGGAGTTCTCCACTTGGACTGCACGTGGACATACCCGACCAAAACTTTTCCATGGAGGGCTTCCAGACTGTTCGGGCTGACCAGAAGTGCACTGGTAAGCATAAAGGAGTTGGGGGCTTGCTGTTCCGGTTAACAACGGATGGTGCAATTCTGGTCATATTACGATTGAGGAACGTGTTTGTAGACCGGATATTGAACCTTTTGCTGTTGGACACCGGCCAGATTCCACCAAGATACAACACTGGGCGTCATCGGAGGTTGTTCCTGCCTGTGGCCATCGAACTTTGCAGCTCCTCCCATGGAGGGTCAGACACCCTGAGCCAATAGGCTGGTCCTGGACTTATTTCCATCTGGCATAGTTTGTATATTGTTGTTTGATTGTTTGTGGTTTTTGTATTTCTATATTTATGCTCTATTCTTGGTTGGTGCAGCTGTAACGAAACTCAGTTTCCCTCAGGATCAATAAAGTATGTCTATGTCAAGTTAGGAAAAGGGGAAGTACAACAAGATCTTGGTGTCCTTGTTCATCAGTCACTGAAAGTAAGCATGCAGGTACAGCAGACAGTGAAGAAAGCTAATGGCATGTTGGCCTTCACAACAAGGGGAGTTGAGTATAGGAGCAAAGAGGTCCTTCTGCAGTTGTACAGGGCCCTGGTGAGATCACACGTGGAGTATTGTGTACAGTTTTGGTCCCCAAATTTGAGGAAGGACATTCTTGCTATTGAGGGAGTGCATCGGAGGTTCACGCGGTTAATTCCCGGGATGGTGGGACTGTCATGTTGAAAGATTGGAGCGACTGGGCTTGTATACACTGGAATTTAGAAGGATGAGAGGGGAGCTGATTAAAACATAAGATTATTAAGGGATTAGACATGCTAGAGGCAGGAAACATGTTCCCGATGTTGGGGGAGTCCAGAACCAGAGGCCACAGTTTAAGAATAAGGGGTAGGCCATTTAGAACGGAGTTGAGGAAAAACTTTTTCACACAGAGAGTTGTGGATCTCTGGAATGCTCTGC